>NC_055997.1:39294547-39639978 GCF_018446385.1 Zingiber officinale | reverse complement strand
TGCAACAATTCTCAGATGGAGTGAAGTGTCGGATGTTTCTCACTACTCTTGGGGGAGCAGCACAGCGATGGTTCAAAAGGTTACCTGAAAAGTCTATTCGAAAATTTAAAGATTTCAAGAAAGTCTTTCTACATCATTTCTCCAGCAACAAAAGGTATCATAAGACATCGTGGAGCCTGTTCTCAATTAAGCAGACGTCTAAAGAATCCATCCGGGCGTATATTAAAAGATTCAATCAGGTAGCTATAGATATACCTAATGCTACTACTGAAATATTAGTGAGTGCCTTCTCTCAGGGTTTAAATGATAATGATTTCTTTAAAGATTTGGTGAGAAATCCTCCTGTTAATTTTGATTCCCTGATTGAGCGTGCCACTGAGTTCATTAACGTAGAAGAAGCCCAAGCTGCTCGTAGGAAAGAAAGTGTTTCCTCTTCTCCTACTCATGCGAAGGAGAAGGCTCCGACCCCGGTACCCCCACCAAGAGGACCTAGAACCACTCATCCACCGCATCGGCAACCAGATTATCGTCTGCAAGCTGTACAACATGTAGAGATGCAGCCGGAGGCACCAAGGAGATGATGTACTTATCATAAAACTAGCAGTCATCACTCTGATGATTGTTTTGTTTTGAGAAATAGACGAGCCAATAAAGAGCGCTATCAAAGGCAGAACTATTCCCGACAACAGTATCCCAAGCAGCAGAGTTCGCTCAAGCCGGAATATCACCCGGATGGAACCCGGCAAGAAGCAATACCGGTCCCAGCTGGCACCAGCCAAGTATTAGATAAAGCACCTTCCGAAACCACAATGACTCGTCAGGAAGAGAATAGAAACAATGCTGCTCGGGGTAATATTAACATGATTACGGGCGGACCCACTGATGGGGATTCTAACAGAGCCAGAAAAGCACATGCCCGAAGATTGGAGATTCATGCAGTAGGATGCATCATGGAACGAGCAGCCGGTCCTGAAATAAGTTTCGGGCCCAAAGATCTAGAGGGGGTAGAAATTCCTCATGACGACGCATTGATCATCAAAGCTGTGATAGCCAATTATGCCATCGCTCGTACCTTCATAGACACTGGCAGCTCGGTCAACATTATATTTAAAAAGGCTTTTGATCAGCTACAAATTGACCCCAGTGAACTTCAACCGATTGCAACTCCTCTGTATGGATTCATAGGCAATGAAGTGCAACCTTTGGGTCAAATAAAATTGGTCATTTCTCTAGGAGAGGAACCCCTGATGAGGACTAGGAGATCCTGTTTTATGGTAGTAGATGCTCCATCTTCTTATAATGTGATATTGGGTCGGCCTACCTTGAACGAGTTCCGGGCGGTCGTTTCTACTTTCTGTCAAAAGATTAAGTTTCCTGTGGAGGATCAGGTTGGAGAAGTACGAGGTGACCAAACGATAGTCCGGAAATGTTACGTAGAAATCATTCGAACTGAGGCCAACACTGCCCGGAAGATTCAAAGAATGGAAGTTAATGCCATTCGCGAAAAGCAGCCCATCCTGGTTTATGAAGAAAAGGAAGAAATTCAAATCCAGAATGGACGGCCAGAAGCTACCACCTACGTTGCATCCGATCTTGATCCCGATCTTAAAGCTGAGTTGGTGCAATGTTTGAAGAAGAATAATGATGTATTTGCCTGGACTCCTAAAGAAGTTTCGGGCATTTCTCCTGCTGTTATGGAACATTCCTTGCATGTCTTCCCGGATGCCCGCCCAGTCATGCAAAGAAAGAGGAGTTTTAGTGCGGAACAGAATCAGATTATCAAGGAAGAAATAGCCAAGCTTATGGAGGCCGGATACATAAGGGAAGTTCAATTCCCAAGCTGGCTAGCTAATGTGGTATTAGTCTCTAAACCCGGGAATAAATGGCGAGTATGCATTGACTTTCGGGATCTCAACAAAGCCTGCCCAAAGGACTATTATCCCTTACCCAGGATTGATCAACTGGTTGATTCTACTGTCGGATGCGAATATATTTCCATGTTGGATGCGTATCAAGGTTATCATCAAGTCCCCTTGGCCAAAGAGGATCAAGAAAAGGTTAGTTTTATAACATCTGAAGGCACTTATTGTTATAATGTTATGCCCTTTGGACTAAAGAATGCAGGAGCAACCTATCAAAGGCTTATGAATAAGGTCTTTCAGAAGCAGATTGGTAGGAATATGGAAGTATATGTTGACGACATCTTAATTAAGTCTTTTCAAGCTGCTGATCTGTGCAGGGATATAGAGGAGACTTGCAAAACATTAAGACAGTACGGGCTCAAGTTAAACCCAAGCAAATGTTTGTTCGGTGCGAAGGGAGGAAAATTCCTGGGATATATGGTGTCCGAACGAGGGATAGAGGCCAACCCGAGCAAGGTCAAAGCACTACAAAACATGGAGCCACCCCTCAACCTGAGAGAAGCTCAAAGATTGACAGGCCGAATCACAGCCTTGTCTAGATTTATTTCTAGATCAGCCGATCGTAGTTTCCATTTCTTTAAAATACTTAGAAAGGCTAATAAGTTTCAATGGAATGAAGAATGTGATAAGGCTTTCCAAGAATTGAAAGATTATTTGGCTACCCTCCCTGTATTGGCTAAACCTATAGCCGGAGAAACTCTGTGGGTGTAATTGTCGGCTAATGAAAACGTCGTGGGTTCTGTATTAGTCAGGCAGGAAGGAAAAGAGCAACAACCTGTATATTTTTCTAGTCATTTATTAAAAGGAGCGGAGTGTAGATACACTACACTAGAAAAACTGGCTTATGCTCTAATATTGACTGCTCGGAGGCTGCGCCCATATTTCTTAGCACATGAGATTATTGCCTTAACCAATAGTACTCTCGGACGGGTGTTGCTCAACCCAGAGGCATCAGGACGGTTAGTCAAATGGACAACCGAGCTTAGGGAATATGATATCCAATATCAACCCCGCTCGGCCATCAAGGCATAAGCTCTAGCATATTTCATCATAGAGGTTCAAGGCCCAGAAGAAGAAGATACCTGGAAAGTTTATGTGGATGGCTCTGCAACTAGACAAGGCAGTGGAGTCGGTATTCTTCTTGTATCCCCGAGAGAAGACAGACTTCAACTCTCCATTAGATAAATTACAGAGCTACCAACAATGAGGCTGAATATGAAGCTCTAATAGCTGGCTTACAGGCTGCTCGGCATGTAGGAGCAGCTCGAGTCCTTATATACTCTGATTCTCAGCTAGCAGCCCAACAATTATCAGGTAATTTTGAAATCAATAATGACAGGCTTAGATTATATGCCGAGGCATTCGATAAGTTGAAGTCTCAATTTCAAGATGTGAGCATACAAAAAATTCCTCGAGTGGAGAATCAGGTGGTAGATGAATTAGCTAAATTAGCCTCTGCTGTAATACCATGGAGTCTTGATCGACCAGTGGAACAGACCCTGTTAATTTCTTGTATTGAAAGACAGACTGATATAGAAATTCAGGGTGATTGGCGAGCTCAAATTATACTATATTTACAGCAAGGTCTTCTTCCGAGAGATACAGAACAAGCCAGGATATTTAAGAAACGAGCTGCTCAATATACTAAGGTGGGGGAACAATTATATAAAAGGGCTTTTTCCAGACCTTTGCTCAAGTGTGTAGGCACAGAAGACACACAATTTATTTTACAGGAGGTGCATCAGGGTTCTTGTGGTAATCATATAGGAGGAAGATCTTTGGCTCGTAAAATCCTCCTAGCGGGATATTTCTGGCCCACTCTACATGAAGATGCCGCTAAACTGGTAAGAGCTTGTATTTCTTGTCAAAAGCATCAGAATATATTACATCACCCTACCCTGTTATTAAGAACCTCTATAGTCTCGTGTCCCTTTGATCAGTGGGGAATGGACATAGTAGGTCCATTTCCTATGGCTGCTGCACAGAGGAGGTTCTTGTTGGTGGCTGTGGATTATTTCTCTAAATGGGTGGAAGCAGAACCACTTGCTAGAATCACAGAGGACGCGGTCATTAAATTCTTATGGAAAAATATAATCTGCCGGTTTGGCATTCCTCATAAGTTGGTCTCTGATAATGGAAGGCAGTTTCAAGGCGATAGAATCCTAGACTGGTGTCAGAGTTATGGGATTACTCAGGCCTTCACCTCTGCAGCTTACCCGCAAAGCAATGGGCAAGCAGAAGTAACTAATAGGGAAATTATTAGAGGACTGAAAACTAAGCTAGATCATGTCGGAGGTAGCTGGGTAGACGAGTTACCCAGTGTTCTCTGGGCATATCGTACTACGCCTCGTGAAGCTACAGGAATCACTCCCTTCCAGTTAGTCTATGGAGGAGAAGCAGTAATCCCCATTGAAGTATGAGTAGAGTCTGACAGAAGACAATTGTATGATGAGGATAATGGAGACAGACGACTTATGGAGCTGGACTTGATCGAGGAGATAAGGGATAAAGCTGCTACTCGTCTTATATCATATCGACAGAGGATGAGATAGAATTATAACAAAAGGGTCATTCCCAGATTCTTCCAAGTAGGTGATTTGGTATGGAAGCGAGTTAAGCCTGTGGGAAATGTCAGCAAGTTAGCACCACAATGGGGAGGGCCTTATAAAGTAATAGAAAAGCTCGCGTCAGGCTCATACTATCTCCAAGATGCTGAAGGAAGAATGTTGGAGCGCCCTTGGAGCGCTAATCATTTGCAACCCTGTCGAGCCTGATTGGATCATATTACTTTAAATACATTCATAGTTATTGGAATTCCCAGGCGAATTGAGATACTTGCAGTTTATGTACTTTGTTTCTTTGATGAAAGTCAAGTAAGATAAATATTGACACAGAAGATAAATATGGTTCATGCGAATTAATAAGTATCAGGGGAAGCCTCCTTTCTATTTTTTAAGCAGTAAAATAGGGGGAAATCCTAAAGGCCTATTCGGATCCCCTAAAGGAATTACAAGCCAACACGAGGTTAGCCCAAGTATTATACTTTCGTATAAACTAAAGTCGATCGAGAAAATCCTATGAAGTAACCCGGTCGGGCCTTCATAGGAAGACTCGGAGACTATAAACCAAAGTCGATCGGGAAGATTCTATGAAGTAACCCAGCGGGCCTTCATAGGAAAAACCGGAGACTATAAACCAAAGTCGATCGAGAAAAGCCTATGAAGTAACCCGGTCGGGCCTTCATAGGAAAACTCGGAGACTATAAACCAAAGTCGATCGAGAAAAGCCTATGAAGTAACCCGGTCGGGCCTTCATAGGAAAACTCGGAGACTATAAACCAAAGTCGATCGAGAAAAGCCTATGAAGTAACCCGGTCGGGCCTTCATAGGAAAACTCGGAGACTATAAACTAAAGTCGATCGGGAAGATTCTATGAAGTAACCCAGCGGGCCTTCATAGGAAAAACCGGAGACTATAAACCAAGACAGATTAGAGTCGATCGAGAAAAGCCTATGAAGTAACCCTGTCGGGCCTTCATAGGAAAACTCGGAGACTATAAACTAAAGTCGATCGGGAAGATTCTATGAAGTAACCCAGCGGGCCTTCATAGGAAAAACCAGAGACTATAAACCAAAGTCGATCGAGAGAAGCCTATGAAGTAACCTGGTCGGGCCTTCATAGGAAAACTCGGAGACTATAAACTAAAGTCGATCGGGAAGATTCTATGAAGTAACCCAGTGGGCCTTCATAGGAAAACTTGGAGACTATAAACTAAAGTCGATCGGGAAGATTCTATGAAGTAACCCAGCGGGCCTTCATAGGAAAACTTGGAGACTATAAACTAAAGTCGATCGGGAAGATTCTATGAAGTAACCCAGCGGGCCTTCATAGGAAAAACCGGAGACTATAAACTAAAGTCGATCAAAGTCGATAGAGAAAAGCCTATGAAGTAACCCGGTCGGGCCTTCATAGGAAAACTCGAAGACTATAAACTAAAAGTCGATCGGGAAGATTCTATGAAGTAACCCAGCGGGCCTTCATAGGAAAAATCGGAGACTATAAACCAAGACAGACCAAAGTCGATCGGCAAAATCCTATGAAGCAACCCGGACGAGCCTTCATAGGAGAAGCCGGAGACTATAAACCAATATGAAGCAGAACCATCGAGAAATTATATGAAATACATCAGATGAGTCTTCACAAAAGAGATCAAAGATTCTGAACCCGTGCAAGATATAAATAACCAGAGAATCTTCTGGTTTCGAAGCCTAATTTCGAAAGGGGATTCCATAGAGGAGCCCAGATATGTGAAAATGAAAGTATTTACTCAAAAGTCATCCAGGATATTATATTCAGCTTGGAGGCCAATAGTTTATACAATTTCATATCCAGTCTCGACCGAGACTATTCATCCTCGGGGAAATACAAAGCACAAGGGAGGTTACTCGAAAAAAGAACCCATCAAGATAAGGCTCCGCTTTGAAGGATGAACAAGGAATTTCTTAATAGAGTTTATATTCAGCAAGCGATAACATTCCAAAAGGGGTATTCTCAAACTAAGTATGAAGAATAAGCAAGTAAGTGTTAAAATTTCCTTATACCTTGCAAATACTTAGTTACTCAATACCAACTGCACCTTTTTTGCTCATTATCAATTCTTACTTTACAAGTTTTTATGAATACCTTCTTTAAACATCCGGGAAAGGGCCTTTCAAATCTGAGGATAGTTCTTCATTAAGCCTGCGGCGATTTATGAAAGAAAGGGGAGGTTCCCTGGGTAAATATCCACCCTCTTGTAGCTGTTGAAGAACTCCCGATACGGAATGATTTAGCGCACCCACTATCCTGCGAACAAATTCCCGGGCAAATGCTGGCGACTTTAAGTAAGCTTGCCGCCACTCTTCCCATCAACTCTTTTCCTGCTCCTTATAACGCTGGAAATCAGCTTGCAGTTTTGAGTTTTGTTCTTTTAAAATATCCTTCTCCGATCTTAGTTGTTCCAATTCCTTCTGGAGCAGTGATAATTCGTTATCTTGAGCTTTCCTCAGCTCTTGTTCCTGTAGAATAGTGAAATCATGAGAAGCCAGGTCCTGAGCTTGGTTAGAAAGACAAGCATTATGAAGCTTCTCTACTTTCTCTAAGATAAGACTTTTCTGAGAAGCATCTAAGAGAGCTTTCTCTTTTAAAGCGATCTCCAATCGAAGACCTGAATGCAGTCTCTCCACCTATAATTCTAACGTCTTCCTAGCAAGCTCTTTGTCTTTCAGCAGTTGTTGACATTCCTCCAATGCTTGCTTCAGGGTTCCCAATTGTTGATTTTGCAAGACCACCTACTCTTGCAACTGAGCCCTATCACTACTAGAAGAAGGTGAGGCAGCCTTCAATGTCTCTAGTTGAGCTTTCAACTTAGTGTTCTCATGATCTTTAGCTGTGAGCAGCTGATCGATATGCAGACTTGTGGCTAGAAACTAAATAAAAGGATAACGTGGGTTAAAGATACAGCTACAAAGCTAATAAACGCATAACTAGGAATACTTACAGCCACTGCCTGACAACTATGGCGATCCGCTCGATGTGGGAGACTAAGGTCTCGCAATTGTTCATAACCTTGTGACCAAGATTCAGCCAATAAACCTTGCAATTGCAAAGTACCATAGCCAGGAGGACTAGAAGGTTGTCCCAATTGAGAAGGTAAGCCCGCAGCTACTCTAAATAAAGGAGGGGGATGAGAGGAAGCCGGAGATGGGGAAGAAGAGGAGGCAATCTGAGGAAAAGGGATAGTAAAAGCAGGAGGAGCAGAGTGGGAGCTAGAGGGAATAGAAGGTAGTAGTGCAGGAGGGGTTGCCACAATTGTGGAAACACTAACGATTGAAGGGCTGACAATGGGAGAAGATCTCCGGCAAGGTGTTCGTTTTGCTCGAGGCATATAAGCCAAGGGAGGCAAGGCCAATGCCAAGGATGTAGAAGGCACAGGAGAGATAGCGGCCATCTCAGAAGCAGGAGTAGGAGAAGCTAAAACAGTAGAAGAAGAAGAGATAAGCAGACCAGGCCTCATCATTCGAAGAGCGGGATTGGAGATGATATTGGTGGGAGTCATCGGTGCTTTACCTCTTTCAAAAGAAATAGGCGCCGGAACAAGAGGATTTTGTACAAAGGTACCAAAGAAATCACCAAAGGGAGAATCCTTGGTAAGATTTGGCTTTTTAACTAAAGTAACAAAAGGCTCTTCTTCTTCCTCTTCCATGAGTGCGACACCCTCTGCTTGTTGTTCTTCTTCAGAAAGCAAGCCCAAGGTAGAGGGATTGAGATCAAATTGGCGAGCCAGTAACCATTGTTCTCCAAGATTATTGATAAAGGACTTGGTCATAGCAGAATTCCTGTACATAAGAGCCGGAAGAATAGCATCGGCTGAAAAACAGAGTATAAACATCATGGTTATAGAGATATACTAATTAGCAAAGGCGAAGTAAAATAATTATACTCACCAAAGGAACCATCCAAAGGAGTGTTAATGTTGCCTATCCCAAAGGGAAACATTAAGCCCTCTTCAATTAGATGCGGTAAACTGAATTTCGCTCCCCGCAGTTTAGACAAGGCAGAGGCCACAAAAGGATCATTGAGAAGACCTTGAGTGCCAGGAAGCGAGGGCAGATCATGTATCCATTGAATAGGAAAAGGAGGGGGAGAAGGTAGACGCATATAGAAAAAAATTTTATACCATTCACCTTGAGGGGGAATACGATTAAATAGAATGGCTTTGGGACGAGACTGAAACTTAAAAATACCCACATCTACCCGACGAGGGATAAAGAAATGATGGAAAAGACGAGGAGACAGTGGGAAATCTAACAGTTTGGATACTCTAATGAAGCCCACTAGAATGGAAAAAGATTGAGGGACGAACTGGTTTAGCGAGATAGCAAAATAATGGCTAACCTCACAAAAAAAGGGGTGAAGAGGAAATCTGAAACCTTGTAGGACTTGGTCCCTGAAGATGGAGATACAGCCTAAGGGAGGAAGGTGAGGACCCTCATGGGGAGCAGGGCGGACAATGTAAGATGGAAAACCATAGGTTGCCTGTAAGTCCACTTCTTCTGTATCTGTGAGGTCGGAAGAGCAAGAGAGGAACCATGCCGGAGAAGAAATCGCCATGAATAGAGAAGGTCAGAAGAAGAAGAATTGAGAAGCGAAAAGATGGACGGAGGGAAGCAGAATGAGATTCCGTAAACCCTTGTCCCTTTTCTAGTCCTATGCTAAAAACCTCTAAACATAAGATACGAAAGGGAAATAAAAGGTGCGCAGAAGGTCAAGCGTCATAAAAGGTAATAATATCATAGAATAAAGGGAAAGAGATGAAGTCAAATAAACTACCTCGAAAAAAACGTAAAATTTCCCTAGAAATAACTTTTGAAGAAACTTGATGAGACAAAACAAAAAATTAATACTATAAATATAGGTTTAAAGCACGGGTCAAGCCTCGAATACTGATTAATGAAAACAACCTGGTTAAATTGAACCATCCTAATAAATCGACCGATAATTGGGGGTATCTTCGAAATATCGAACGATACCTACCAATGCTTATACCTAAGTCGACCGGGTCAGTAAAGAATGAGGATAATTGGGGGTATCGAACGATACCTACCAATGCTTATACCTAAGTCGAATGGGACAATAAAGAATGAGGATAATTGGGGTATCAAACGATACCTACCAATGCTTATACCTAAGTCGAACGGGACAATAAAGAATGAGGATAATTGGGGGTATCTTCGAAATATCGAACGAGACCTACCAATGCTTATACCTAAGTCGACCGGGTCAGTAAAGAATGGAGATAATTGGGGGTATCTCCGAAATATTGGACGGTACTTACCAATGTTTATACATATATCGACCGGGTCAGTGAAGAATGGGTCATAGGGAAAAATTGGACACTAACAAGCTAAGTAGCATTTAGTACACGTACATGAAACCAACAAATTATACAAAAATTTGAATATCGGCAATCAAAAGAGACTATTCATATTCACGTAAGTTTGTAAAACCTTAATTCCCCTTCTTTACAACAACTGGAGAATGAGTTAGAACTAGTTTGGGGTACAAATCAGGAGGTCTTTCTTCAATGAGTCTGCGACGGTTCAGGAAATTGAGAGGAGGAACGCACGCTAAATAGCCCTCCTCTTCCAACTGTCGAATTGCTCCTTTGGCCCCTACTGTAAAAGCAGACAAGATGGATCTCACAATCGGCCGATTGAACTCAGTAGATTCGATCATGGCGGTGGCTCGTTCTGTGTAACGAACATCTTCGTGCTCCTTATAAACCACTAACGCCATCTGAGAGGTTTTCAGTTCGTTCTCCCTAGCAGCGGATTCAGCTTTTATTAAATCAAGGGAATTATTTAGAGATGCCACCTCATTTTCTTTTAATTGCAAGGCCTTCAATTTTTCACTCAATTCTGCTTCATAATTCTCTTTTAGTTCGCCAAGTTGTGAAGTTAGCTCTTGATTGAGGTCCGTAACCAATTTGAATTGGGCTTCAAGGCTCTCAATTTGAGTTTCGAATTGCTTCTTGGTGGCAGCAGAAAACTCGACAGAAGACAATTCGATAACCTGCTGTCGTAACCCCTTGTTCTCCGATCTCAATTTCTCTTTCTCAATGTATAGATTGTGCAATAGTCGGGAGAAACTCATGTTTTCCAGCCACCGCTGGAAGCATATTCGAAACTGTAAGACTATGCTTCATAAACAGAAAGCATGAGTATGTAAACATACCTTATTCTCTTTATTAGAAAAGCGGTCAATCGCTTCAGGAATGGAAAACCCCTCAAAGAGGGGACGCACCTCATCCCAGGAACTGGCGAAAGAACCCCCCAATAATATGGGAAGAACAGGAATGGTAGAAGAGCCAGTTGAGAAGGAAGAAGTAGGGATAGACGATGGAGCAAAAACCAAGTAAGAAGAAGGCGAAGAGGGTAGAGATCCTAAAGTCGGAATAGACAAAGGAAAAGTAAAAGAAATGTCATCAGAAGTACTAGTTTTAGGAAAAGGAGAGGTAGGAAAATTCAAGGAAGGATAAAGTTCTGCTAATGTGGGCCCATCGGAGAGAAGGCCAGTCGACACAAAATCCTTTGAAGCAGGCTCATCAGTAGAAAGAATGAGCCTCCTTTTTGGAGGAGGAGTCCGGGTTAGCTTGCGTCCCGGACGCTTGCCCACAGAAATCTCGGTTATGGGTTTATCAGAGATACCAGGGGATGTAAGATCGATAAGAGGAATAGAGGCAGATGGGGAGACAGTAACAGCTGCAGGAGACGTAACAGCGGGAGTAGGATCATGGGGGATCTGCACAGCAGGATCCCTAGAAGAATCTCCTGGAGTCTCATGAAGCCCAGAAGAGCTAGGTATTTCGGCTAACCGAGCCGGCTCTTCAATTGAGGGTGGAGGGGCGATAGCGGCCAGAAATTCGGCCTCCTTGGCACGAAGCAATTCTTCTTCCACGCGTATTTCTTCGTCAATCAACGCATCATAGAAACTCTCCACTGTATAGACCAGAGAAATAATTTAGCCAGTTATAAACAAAAAGAAAGGAACAAGGTGTTACCTAAGGAAATGAGAGTATCAGGTTTGACGGGGCTTAAACCAAATAGGTATAGAAGCTCGACCTTCAACCATTTCGGGATCAAAAGTCGATGACCTAATAACTTCTCACAATGAATGGGAAAAGTAGGAAGGAGATGAAACTCTCTAACATCAGGTAAGGGAGGCAAGAAAGATTTCCAAGCATGAGACCAAGGAATAGGTCCCGGAAACATTAAAAAGAAAAAATGAGATTTCCAGGCTTTGAGAGACGATGGCATATCTCCAAAAAGGACCATTCTAGTTCTCGACTGGAATAAGAAGACACCAAGTTCTGAGAGCTTGGGGTAGGAAAACATGAAGAAATTTTGAGGAGTAGGAGGAATATCTCGTAGACGAAACAACATATAAGTACCGCATAGATAACGAAACGCATTAGGAGCAAATTGTTGCAAAGGAAGATCAAAATATCGACTTATTTCAATTAAGAAAGGAGGAATGGGGAACCTTAAGCCCCCTATCAACTGGTCCCTGAAAAAAGTCACGCAGTTATCAGGGGGATGATGAGGTCGATCCTTCGGTGTTGGGAGTATGATTTTATATTCCTTAGGAATTTCATATTGATGACGGATGGATAATCTAGCATTCTTATCAAAGATAGAAGACATATGGACATACCAAGGAGCAATTGCTTCTTCAGCCATGGACAAAGGTATGGGCTAGAGCAATGACGGATTACTTACTGAAGACAAGAAAGGGGATCGTCGTGAAATAGCGAGCACGAGGACTGGTTGAAGACAGCAACAGGGAAAGAACTCTAGAGAAGGAAAAAGGAAGGACGAGGTTTAAAGAGGAGACGAAAGGTTTAGGGTTTGAGAAACGCAAGATGGTCGTCAGATTAGGACGGTGGTAGCTTAGCAGACGCTGAGGATCGCAATAGAAAGGCAAAAGGCCTATGTGACGTGGTGATCAGAAAAGGCATGTGTCAGGTCATCATAAAAAAAAGAGGGGCATTTATATCAGACACGACAAACCAAATCGCGATGGGGTTGGTAGTGCTTCGAGCATTCTCTCACCCGAGGGAAAGCTAATCGCCGATTAGAAAATTTTGAAAGAAGACGTGATCGGCTAGGCCTAATAAAATAGAAAGGACAGAACTTTTTGACTATACCCAGGCTAAAGACGAGAACATTTTAAGAGTAAAAAGTTTAGAAGAGTGATAAATGTCAATCTGTCCGTGCAGAATATGACTTAGTATTTATTGAAAATATTTCTATTAACAAGGGCAATTGTGGTTATGTTAGATAAATCTGGTGGTTATAATATCAAACGGTACTGATAGTTAAAATAACCTTAGCTATGATAAATGATACATAGGATACATGAAGCAATGATGAACACAACAACACATTGTAAATGATAGAGGGATTCAGTAAGAGCCTTTGATTAGATACAAAAATTTGTCTTTACACTCAGAATCTCAGCAAATACATAGCGTCACATTTCCTCAGGAACAGCAAACCTCAAATAGATAACAAATATTACAAGCATAAACTCTTAGGGCACTCAGAGAATTTTAGTCCCACTAGATTCAAACTTACCATGGAGCAGAGATGGAAACAGCCCACTTCGTCCGAGCTTGTCGAGGCATATACGAGGCAATATTTTGCCCGAGACGAAGAAAGCAACAAAAAACAAAAGCTCAAGAGCAACGAGACAGGGAAACATTGATTCATTCCATGATGGAAAAGTAAATGTGAAAACCACTTCCCCTCTCAAGCCGTATGAGCTCAACAAGTGAAGCAACCAATTTTAGCCCAAGGGTGATATGTGTTGTGCCCTTCACACAACACCCCTGGGTCATTTGGCTGCCCCTCTATAAGTAGAAAAAATTTCTCTGAAGTTTCTTGGGTCCTTCAGAGCACCTGCATCGTTGGATACAAGATATGAACCGCGAAACTTCATCTCTTAAGACGATCCCTTGAACCCCTGAAGTAGCCAGAGCAAAAATCCCATTAAACTCATATATAGATCTCACCTTGTCCAACAAAAGTTGCCTCCAAAAAGGAGGATCCACGACCATGGCCTTAGCAACAAAAAGTGGCAAGGAAGAAAAAGAACTGAGAGAGGTTGTGGGTGAAGAGAAGGTTGTAGCCCTATTTAAAGGAGAAAAAGGCTTACAGTATGGCCACACTTAATCTGTTAAGATAGTGGTACACAAAATCTGTGAGGTCATTTCAAAATCTGGAGCAGAGTCACGGGTAGGAAAAGACAAGATCATACTTCTGTATAGTCAGTCGTCTACACCTCCTTCGACTAGACTTGAAGGGAAGGCTAGTGATATGGGTTAGGTTTTGTGGGTCTTCAGAGGAGGAAAGAAAAAGAAGAAAGAGTCAAAGGAGGAAGGCCAAGGACGGCCGAAACATACTTTCAGAACAAAGGTAGGCCAATATCGGTCGATACATGCCTGCCGAACGAAGGTAAGCCAATATCGGTCGATACATGCCTGCCGAACGAAGGTAGGCCAATATCGGTCGATACATGCTTGCCGAACGAAGGTAGGCCAATATCGATCAATACATGCTTGCCGTATGAAGGTAAGTTAATATCAGTCGATACATGCCTGCCGAGCGAAGGTAGGCCAATATCGGTGGATACATGCCTGCCGAACGAAGGTAGGCCAATATCGGTCGATACATGATTGCCGAACGAAGGTAGGCCAATATCGATCGATACATGCTTGTCGTATGAAGGTAAGTCAATAACGACCGCTACATACTCCGAGGCAAAGATAGACCAATATCGGTCGATACATGCCTGCCGAACGAAGGTAGGCCAATATCGGTCGATACATGCTTGCCGAACGAAGGTAGGCCAATATCGATCAATACATGCTTGCCGTATGAAGGTAAGTTAATAACGACCGATGCACACTCCAAAGCAAAGATAGACCAATATCGGTCGATACATGCCTGCCAAGCGAAGGTAGGCCAATATCGATCGATACATGCCTGCCGAACGAAGGTAGGCCAATATCGGTCGATACATGCTTGCCGAACGAAGGTAGGCCAATATCGATCGATACATGCTTGCCGTATGAAGGTAAGTTAATAATGACCGATGCACACTCCAAAGCAAAGATAGACCAATATCGGTCGATACATGCCTGCCGATCGAAGGTAGGCCAATATCGGTCGATACATGCCTGCCGAACGAAGGTAGGCCAATATCGGTCGATACATGATTGTCGAACGAAGGTAGGCCAATATCGATCGATACATGCTTGCCGTATGAAGGTAAGTCAATAACGACCGTTACATACTCCGAAGCAAAGATAGACCAATATCGGTCAAGAGGGTTCTTTCGAGCAAAGAACCCGCATAGTTCCTTCAATGAATACCTTAGAAACATGTTGAATAAAATGTTATTTTTTAAACATAACAGAGATACAAATAGAAGTCACATGAAGAAGAATCATACATGAATATACCGAATAAAATAATTCATGATAGAGAATATATATTTTGGCGGGAAATATGCTTTTAGCTTGTCTTGCAGGCGCTAAACGACAAAGAAGATACATCTGGGGTACAAAAAAGATTCCTTAAAAATCATCTTCTCCAAGTACGCAGCTGATGTCATAATGAACTCTAACAAACCGGGGTCCAGTTCATGACTACGGAGGTTATATGAAGTGGTATAAAAGGGGGAATCCTCTCCGTTGGCGAGGTAAGTGGAGATCCCTAATTTTCTGGCTACTGTTCATCTTCTTTCTTCTTCCTTCCTCGACATCAAGGGAAATCACTAACTTGAGCGTCGGAGGGCCTAGCCAGGGATTCCCACCCCGGTCTTAGGTCACTGATGATAGTGTTGGTTGGTCTCTTGTGCGCAGGGAGCTTCAGGAGCTTGAAAGTTCGATTTTCTCCTATTTGTACGGGGATTTCTTCCTACTTAGCAGATTTCCTCCGGTGATTATGGTTTTCTTCCAACCCGCTTTGGGTTTCTCGGGTCGAGATTTCACCGGCCTTATTCCTCGTCATTGCAGTGGGTTTCCTTTTTCCGGATCTCCTTCACGGTCAGCTTCTCATACAGGATCAGCGGCCATCTCAGAGGCAGAAGCAGGAGAAGCTGAAACAATAGAAGAAGAAGAGATAAGCAGACCAGACCTCATCATTCGAAGAGCAGGATTGGAGATGATATTGTTGGGATTCGTCGGTGCCTTACCTCTCTCAAAAGAAATAGGCACCGGAACAAGAGGAGTTTGCACAAAAGTACCAAAGAAATCACCAAAGGGAGAATCCTTGGTAAGATTTGGCTTTTTAACTAAAGTAACAAAAGGCTCTTCTTCTTCCTCTTCCATGAGTGCGACACCCTCTGCTTGTCGTTCTTCTTCAGAAAGCAAGCCCAAGGTAGAAGGATTGGGATCGGATAGGCGAGCCAACAACCATTGTTCTCCGAGATTATTGATAAAGGACTTGGTCATAACAGAATTTCTGTACATAAAAGACGGAAGAATAGCATCGGCTGAAACAACAGAGGATAAACATCATTAGTATAGAGATATACTAATCAGCAAAGGCGGAGTAAAATAATTATACTCACCAAAGGAACTAACCAAAGGAGTGTTAATGTTGCCTATCCCGAAGGGAAACTTTAAGCCCTCTTCAATTAGGTGTGGCAAACTGAATTTCGCTCCCCGCAATTTAGGTAAGGCAGAGGCAACAGAGGGATCATTGAGAAGACCTTGAGTGTCAGGAAGCGGGGGCATATCATGTATCCATTGGATGGGAAACGGAGGTGGAGAAGGTAGACGCATATAGAAAAATTTATGATACCATTCGCCTTGAGGAGGAATGCAGTTAAATAGAATGGCCTTAGGACGAGACTGAAATTTGAAAACGCCCACATCTACTCGGCGAGGAATGAAGAAGTGATGAAAAAGACGGGGAGACAAGGGGAAATCCAACAGTTTCGATACCCCAATGAAACCCATTAGAATAGAAAAGGATTGAGGGACGAACTGGTTGAGCGGGATAGCAAAATACCGGCTAACCTCACAAAAGAAAGGGTGAAGGGGGAATCTGAAACCTTGCAAGACTTGGTCCCTAAAGATGGAGATACATCCTAAGGGAGGAAGGTGAGGACCCTCATGAGGAGCAGGACGGACAATGTAAGAGGGAAAACCATAGGTTGCCTGTAAGTCCACTTCTTCTATATCTGTGAGGTCGGAAGAACACGAGAGGAACCATGCCGGAGAAGAAACCGCCATGAAGAGAGAAGGTTAGAAGAAAAGGAATTGAGAAGCGAAAAGATGGACGGAGGGAAGCAGAATAAGACTCCGTATACCCTTGTCCCTTTTCTAGTCATGTGCTAAAACCTCTAAACACAAGAGACGAAAGGGAGATAAAAGGTGCTTAGAATGTCAACCGTCATAAAAGATAATAATATCATAGAATAAAATCAAGGGAAAGAGATGAAGTCAAATAAGCTACCTCGGAAAAGACATAAAATTTCCTTAGAAATAATTTTTGAAGAAACTTGATGAGACAAAACAAAAATTAGTACTACAAATATAGATTCAAAGCACGGGTCAAGCCTTGAATATTGATTAATGGAAGCAACCTGGTTAAATCGAACCATCCTAATAAATCGACCGATAATTGGGAGTACCTTCGAAATATCGGACGATACTTACCAATGTTTATACTTATATCGGCCGGGTCAGTAAAGAATGAGGATAATTGGAAGTATCTTCGAAATATCGGACGATACTTACCAATGTTTTTACTTATATTGGCCGAGTCAATGGAGAATGGGGGTAATTGGAAGTATCTTCGAAGTATCGGACGATACCTACCAATGTTTATACATATATCGACCGGGTCAATGAAGAATGGGGAGAATCGGTTGATTAAGATAAATCGATCGATATCGGAAGTCCCATCAAAATATCGAACGGTACTTATATATCGACCGGGTTACTGAAGAGTGAGTCATAGGGAAAGATTGAGCATTGAGAAGCCAAGTGACATTTGGTACATTTACATGAAACCGACAAATTATCCAAAGATAAAGTAAGATTAGCAATCCAAAGATACCATTCAGAAACACATAAGTTTGCTGGAGGATCATGGCAAAGTCTCGATCCCCCTTTTCTACAATAACCAAAAATTAAGTTAGAGTTAGTTTTGGGTACAAATCAGGAGGTCTTTCTTCAATGAGTCTGCGACGATTTAGGAAATTGAGAGGAGGAACGCGTGCTAAGTAGCCCTCCTCTTCCAATTGTCGAATTGCTCCTTTGGCCCCTGCCGTAAAAGCTGACAAGATGGATCTCACAATCGGCTGGTTGAACTCAGTAGACTCGATCATGGAGGTGGCTCATTCTTTGTACCGAACATCTTCGTGCTCCTTATAAACCACTAACGCCATCTGAGAGGTTTTCAGTTCATTATCCCTAGCAGCGACTTCGATTTTTGTTAAATCAAGTGAATTGGTTAGAGATACCACCTCATTTTCTTTTAGTTGTAAGACCTTCAACTTTTCGCTCAATTCTGCTTCATAATTCTCTTTGAGTTCGTCAAGTTTTGAGGTCAACTCTTGATTAAGGTCCGTAACCAATTTGAATCGGGCCTCAAGACTCTCAATTTGAGTTTCAAATTGCTTCTTGGCGGCCGCAGAAAACTCGGCAGAAGACAGTTCGGTAACTTGTTGTCGCAACCCTTTGTTCTCCGATTTCAACTTTTCGTTCTCAGTGTATAAGATGTGTAATAGTCGGGAGAAACCCATGTTCTCGAGCCACCGCTGGGAGCATATTCAAAACTGTGAGATAATATCTCAAAAACAGAAGGCAGGAGTATATAAGCATACCTTATTCTCTTTGTGAGAAAAGCGGTCAATTGCTTCAGGAATGGAAAGTCCCTCGAAAAGGGGATGAACCTCATCCCAAGAACTAGCAAAAGAACCCCCCAGTAATATGGGGAGAACAGGAATGGCAGAAGAGCCAGCTGAGAAGGAAGAAGTAGGGATAGATGGTGGAGCAAAAACCAAGTAAGAAGAAGGCGGAGAGGGTAGAGATCCTGAAGTCGGAATAGACAAAGGAAGAGTAAAAGAAACGTCATCAGAAGTACTAGTTTTAGGAAAAGGAGAGGTGGGAAAATTCAAGGAAGGATAAAGTTCTGCTAATGTGGGCTCATCGGAAAGAAGATCAGGTGACACAAAATCTGCTGAAGTTAGCTCCTCGGCAGAGAGAATGAGCCTCCTCTTTGGAGGAGGAGCCCTGGTTAGCTTGCGTCCCGGACGCTTGCCCGCAGAAATCTCAGTTAGGGGTTTATCAGAGCTACCAGGGGATGTAAGCTCGATAAGAGGAATAGAGGCAGATGGGGAGACAGTGACAGCTGCGGGAGACGTAATAGCGGGAGCAGGATCGGGGAGGATCTGCACAGCAGGATCCCTAGAAGAACCTCCAGGAGTCTCATGAAGCCCAGAAGAGCTAGGTATTTCGGCTAAGGGAGCCGGCTCTTCAATTGACGGTGGAGGGGCGATAGCGGCCAGAAATTCGGCCTCCTTGGCTCGAAGCAATTCTTCTTCCACGCGTATTTCTTCATCAATCAAAGCATCATAAAAACTCTCCACTGTATAGAATAGAGAAATAATTTAGGCAGTTATAAGCAAAAAGAACGGAACAAGACGTTACCTAAGGAAATGTGAGTATCGGGTTTGACGGGGCTTAAACCAAATAGGTATAGAAGCTCGACCTTCAACCATCTCGGGATCGAGAGTCGGTGACCTAATAACTTCTCACAATAAATAGGAAAAGTAGGAAGGAGATGAAACTCTCTAACATCGGGTAAGGGAGGCAAGAAAGATTTCCAAGCATGGGACCAAGAAATAGGTCCCGAAAACTTTAAAAAGAAAAAACGAGATTTCCAGGCTTTAAGAGACGATGGCATATCTTCAAAGAGGACCATTTTAGTTCTCGACTGGAATAAGAAGACACCGGGTTTCGAGAGCTAGGGGTAGGAAAACATGAAGAAATTTTGAGGAATAGGAGGAATATCTCGTAGACGAAACAACATATAAGTACCGTATAGATAACGAAATGCATTAGGAGCAAATTGTTGCAAAGGAATATCAAAATATCGACTTATTTCAATTAAGAAAGGGGGAATGGGGAACCTTAAGCCCCCTATCAACTGGTCCCTGAAAAAAGTCACGCAGTTATCAGGGGGATGATGAGGTCGATCATTCGGTGTTGGGAGTATGATTTTATATTCCTTAGGAATTTCATATTGGCGACGGATGGATACTCTTTCATTCTTATCAAAGATAGAAGACATATGGACATACCAAGGAGCAATTGCTTCTTCAGCCATGGACAAAGGTATGGGCTAGAGCAATAATGGATTACTTACTGAAGACAAGAAAAGGGATCGTCGTGGAACGGCGAGCACGAGGACTGGTTGAAGACAGCAACAGGAAGAGAGCTCTAGAGAAGGAAAAAGGAAGGACGAGGTTTAAAGAGGAGATGAAAGGTTTAGGGTTTGAAAAACGCAAGACGGTCGTCAAATTAGGACGTTGGTAGCTTAGCAGATGCTGAGGATCGCAATAGAAAGGCAAAAGGCTTATGTGACGTGGTGATCAGAAAAGGCATGTGTCAGGTCATCATAAAAAAAAAAAAAAAAAAAAAAAAAGAGGGGCATTTATATCAGACGTGACGAATCGGATCGCTATGGGGTTGGTAGTGCCTGATGTGCGTAGATTATATACTCTTTTATGCATGTTTTTACGCACATTTACATACTTTGAGCATGCTTGATCTATGCATTTTTATACTTCCAGCTTTCCTTTTAGCATATTTACTCTTTTGGTTCGGAGATCTGCTTTTTGTGCATTTTCTGTACACAGGAGTCGATTTGGTGAAGAATCTACATCTTTGGGCAAGCCTTGGAGGAAACAAAGGGAGAAAGCACAAGGCCGTGTATCTCACACGGCCCTGCACTGGTATGAGCTCGGGCCGTGTGAAGTTTGGCACCAAAAGAAGAGGAAGATGACATGGTCGTGTGAACCTCACACGACCGTGTCAAGATTTGAAGCCAACCAGAGCAGAAGCCTTACATGGCCGTGTGGATCTACACGGCCGTGTGAGGTTTCCAGAAACCAAGCAGGCTGTGGCCGTGTGCACCACACGGCCGTGTAGCATTTCCAGAGAGCAGAAGGGTCCTGGCCGTGTGAGTCACACGGCCGTGCAGCTTTGGCAGAGAAGGAACTGGACATGGCCGTGTGAATCTCACACGGCCGTGTCACGGGGCCGTGTGGCGCCCGATTCCCTCCTCTATTTAAACCCTCCTTCATGAATTGAAAGGGGATCTCTCCCCCTTTGGGAGAAGGCAAGATTTGGTGGTTTCCTCCCATTCTTGGGAGGATTTCTGGGCGATTCTAAGGGAGTTCTTGACGATTTTGACTCCGGAGCGAGGATTGGATCCGAAGACGAGGCTTCTTCGTAGATAAGTTTTCTCTTTCCCCCTTTTCTTGGTTTCTTGGATTGGGGATTTAAGAAATGCTTGTAATCTTCATTTCTTCGGATATTCTTCCTCGATTCATGGAGTAGATCTTGTATTCTAGGATTAAGGGAGTATTTGTATGATGGATTGATGTAATCTCTTATGGATTTGCCATTTTCTTGTTTCAATGACATTGTCTTGCTTGTATCAATTAGATCTTGAATGATTAATGGTGGATTGTGCTTAATTCTCATTCTTGATTGATTGTTTGGATTTTTTGTGGACTTTGTAAAGATAAACTCTCACTCGATCATCCGAGGGATCCACGTGACAGGTGCAAGCCCGTGTAAGGACGTTTGAGAGATAATCTTGAAGAGGAAATAGGAATATTCAAGAGAGTAGGATGGATTTTGTGATTATTTTCTTGTATCTTGATAGATTAATAAGTTGTGGGCTTCTATGTTGATATCCGAGGAAGGCATAATAATAGGTGCGCTTCTGTGTAAGGACAACGTAGGTTCACGTCTAATTGATCATATTTAGATACATTTCTCAGTCCTTAGTCGGTTGTCTATTGCAAGAGAGAACCGACAACTTTCTACAAGTGCTTGGCAATTGAGGGATAAGAATTGGTGAACCATTTACATTCAAGAAATCTTACAAAAAACCGAAACTCCTAGAATCTCCCTTATCATAACCTAAAACACTAAACTCTTGTTTGTAGATCTATAATATTAGATTTGTTTACCTTCACTTTGTATTTGAAACGATTGGATAGTTGTTTAGCTAATTCGCATTGAGACATTTCTAGTGCTTATTCCAGCCCCTGTGGATACGATAATCTTTTATATTACTTGCGACATTTCCGTACACTTGCGGAGCGTGACAAGTTTTTGGCGCCGTTGCCGGGGACTGCGCTATAACATTAGGAATTATCAATTGAGTTAGACTAAACATAACATTTGTTTTCCTTTCATATTGCATAGTTGTAACTAATCATTAGATTTCTGTTTTTATTTTCTTGTATAACTTTTACTTCTTGTTAATTCTTTTTGTACAAATTCAATTCTGCATTTTTGATTCTTTTATTTTTCTTTTTCTGTTGAATTGTCATTTGCTATCTTGTTCTTGTGTATGCGAAGATCTAACTTTGCAGGGGAATTCTTTCCTTTTGACCCTGAGATTGACAAAACTTTCCATAAAAGAAGAATTCTACAAAGGCAAATTGAAGAACAGGAATATTTGAACATGGCGAATAGACCACTCAAGGATTATGCAGCACCTTATGCAAGAGGTTTTCGATCTAGTATTTCAAGACCTCCAGTGGAAGCTAATAACTTTGAGATCAAACCCGTAATTATATCTATGGTGCAGCAGAACCAATTTGGTGGAGGACCTCATGAAGACCCCAATCAACACTTAGAGGTCTTTTATGAAATATATGGTACCATGAAAATGAATGGAGTTCCTTCAGAAGCAGTTAGATGTTATTATTTGGGTTTTCCTTAAGAGATAGGGCAAAGCAATGGCTGAATTCTTTGGCCCCTAATAGCATCACCACTTGGGAGCAGTGTGAGCAACAGTTTCTTGATAAATTCTATCCACCAAGCAAAATAGCTCATATGAGTAATTTAATTACAAGCTTCAAGCAAACTGACTCAGAATCTCTTTTTGAAGCATGGGATAGATATAATAGTATGCTCAGACAATGCCCACATCATGGGTTGGAAAGATGGTTAGTGTTGCACACTTTTTACAATGGTATCAACTATCATACCAAAGTGTCCCTCGATTCAGCTGCTGGAGGGGCACTTATGAATAAAAGTTTAGATGAAGCTGAAGAAATTATTGACAGTGTAGCACAAAATCATCATCAATGGGCAAATGAAAGAAGTGGTGGCTATTCTTCTGTAAACCCAACAATTAAAGCATCAGGGAAGTTTGATGTAGATGCAGTCACTCTTTTGTCTGCAAAATTGGACGCTCTTACAAAGAAATTTGAAAATATGGGGACTAGTGCTAATATGGTCAATGCTATTAGTACATCTTGTGAAGTATGTGGGAGTTCAGAGCACTCAAATGACTCATGTCCATTGGGAGCTATCACTGCACAAATCAATCAACTGGAATAATGTGATGCAATCGTGAGTTACAATCAAAGGCAGAATAACCCATACTCAAATACTTATAACCCTGGATGGAAGAGCCATCCCAATTTTTCTTACAGAAATAATCAAGATCAAGGACCATCTATGGGGGTAAGACCAAATTTTCAAGCTGGGCAACAAAATTTTCAACATCTATTTTCTCAAGGCTTACCAAAGTCAAATATTGAAAAGATGCTTGAAGAAATTATCTCAAGTCAGAATGAAATGAAGCAAGATTTAGCAAAGCTCATTCAGAGAATGGATAATTCTGATAAGCATCAAAAGATCCAGGATAGTCAAATTGCCCAACTAGCTTCCTCATCATCCAGAGCACCAGGACAACTTCCTAGAAAACCTGATGTGAATCCTATGGAGCATTGCAATAGAATTGAGCTTAGGAGCGGACGGATCTTGGGAGACTCCCAAGTGACCGCTTCAAAAGGGATACAAAAAGAAGAAGAGCTCTCTCCTCTTATACCAAATCAGATTCAAGCTAATGAGGAGAGTACCATTGAGGTTGAAGAGACTCTTCCACTGAACCATCAGAGCAAAGTTGTCCCTTTTCCTCAGAGACTTATAATGCTCAAGAAAGATGAAGAATTTGGCAAGTTTTTAGAAAAAGTTAAGGAAATTTGTGTAGAGGTACCTCTTATTGATGCTATTCTTCAAATGCCTAGATTTGCCAAATTCCTGAAGGATCTCATGTCAAACAAGAGAAGAAGGGGAGAGGTTGAGACAATTGCGCTTAGTGAGGAATGTAGTGCTATTTTGGAGAAGAACACTTCCCCAAAACTAAAGGACCCAGGGAGCTTTTATATTCCTTGCAACATAGGAAAAGAATTTTTTGAAAAAGCTTTTTGTGATTTGGGGGCAAGTGTTAGCCTCATTCCCTATTCAATTTGTAATAAATTAGGTCTCAAAAACATTAAACTTACTACTATGACACTTCAACTTGCCGATCATTCCTGCAGGTACCCTTTGGGTATTTTAGAAGATGTGCCAGTAGAGGTGGATGGGAATGTTATTCCCACAGATTTTATCGTGTTGGACATGGAAGAGGACCCCAGGATTCCTATCATATTAGGAAGACCTTTCCTTGCTACAGCTGGAGCTATAATTGATGTCAAAAATCATAAGCTTTCTTTGGTAATTGGTAAGGAAAGGTTGGAATATGATCTATCTAATATCTCTAACCATGTCTCGTCTCTTTTAAATGCTTGTAGCAGGACAAGCATTTATAAACTTGAGGAATGGAATTTCCATCCTCATGGAAGGCCACCAAACGAAGGAGACAATGTGGTGGAAGATGTTGGGAGAAGATCTCCCAACAAAAACGAAAAGTATATCTGTCCTCCAAGGGCGAGGAAAAGAAGTGAATGATCAAGTTTGGTCGAGCTAAAGACCTTAAACAAGCGCTTCTTGGGAGGCAACCCAAGGGTTCTTTTAGTTAGTTTTGATTTGTATTTTAATTTCTTTTAGTTTGATGCATTCTTTTGATTTTGTTTTCAGGTTAGGTGCAAAACAGAGCCAGACCGTGTGCTATACACGGCCAGGTAAAGGTTGCAGAGAAGGGAAGTGTTAGGGCCGTGTCATCCAGACACGGCCGTGTGGGATCTCCCGAGGAGAAAAAGGTATAGGCCGTGTCCCAGACACGGCCGTGTAAAGAATCCCGAGAAGAAGGATGGAGAGGCCGTGCGAAGAATCCAGAGAGGGAAGAGGGGGAGGCCGTGTGGATCTGCACGGCCCGTGTAGGAGAGTTATTAAAGTCTTCTTTCTACCTTACACGGCCAGATCTTGGCCGTGTTCCGCACACCCCCAACTCTCCAAAACATATCTTTCTCTCCCAATCTCTTAAAAACTCCTCTCTAATCTCTCAAGATCCCTTAGATCCGGATTCTCCTCCTCTCTAAGACTTGGACTTTTTGTTCTCCTAACCTAAGATCTTTGCTCTTTGAAGTTTTGTTCTTTGAGTTCCATTTTTCCAATTCTAGATAATTCTTCCCCTATCTAAACTCATCAAGATGTCCAATATTTTGAAGAAACTTCGCAAAGGAGGTGGTGGATCCAGTGGAGACAAAGAGAAGGAGCCATCAAGGGACAAAGGAAAACAACCAGTGAAGGGCAAAGGCAAAAGGACTTCACGCAACGAAGGTAATGACAATGAATTCAATATTGTGTTTAGAAATGATGATCAAGTAACTAGATTTGCAATTCTTGTCAATAGAAAGATAGTGTGTACTAGATATATGGACCCAACTATTCTTGATATGCTTGGAATTAGGGAAGATGTAGATTTGATGATTGGGCTTTTGGATTGGAGTGATATTATGTACACACATTTGCCTACATATCCTCGTCTTGTTTTGGAATTTTTGAGTTCATTGGATGTCCATTTTACTAATGAAGATGATTATTTTGGAAAAATCTCTTTTAGACTAATGAATCAAGAATTTCTATGGGCATTTAGTGACTTTAATTCTTGTTTTGGATTAACCACCGGTAGCCCTCGTAGGTTTGATCCAAGGTTTAATTGGAATCATTTTTGGAATGCAATAACTGGGTTAGATCAACCTTACGAGCCTTCAAGAGCTAAGGCCTCCCATATGCAAAACTCCATCTTTAGGTATCTACATAGAGTCATGGGTAAAACTATTTTTGGTAGGGGAGAGAGTGATGGGGTGGTTAAAAAGATAGAGCTTTATGCTTTATGGGCTATGCTTTATAAGGTTGAATTTGATTCTGGTTTTCATTTTGTTCAAACCTTATTAAGATCTGCTAGGGCATCATCGGGATCAATTGTTTTTGGTGGTTTGATTACCCGAATAGCTTATAATTTAAATCTTGATGTTGATGGGTTGGAAATAATTCATGGTAATGACATGATTGACATTGATGCATGTCTTGCTATGAAAATGATCGTTCGGGATGAGAATGGTTTCGTATTTCCTAGGAGGAGTGGTTCTCCTTTACCCCTTCCTTTTCCTGAACGAACTACTATTCGTAACCCGGCTAATTGGGAATTTCTGAGTTAGATTTTGAGGATAACCCTTCTATACCTGGAAACACTGAGCCACATCATGAGCCCTCGTCATATGGACACCCGCAGCCTTCTAGTTTTATGGAGCCCGCTAGGCATTCTTTTACATATGGCACGGGATCTTCTAGGTTTGATTTTTCAGATTTTTGTACGTCTCTAGAATCACTTCATGAGAAGCAAGATTCCCAACGAAAAATGTTGGAGGGGCGCTTCTCTTTATCTGATGATCAGTTTAGGGAGGTACAAAATCATTTTCAGTTTACGAGGAATTTTCAAGGTCAAGTGGCTGAGTTTGTGCAGGATTATGATACTGATCAGGCTAGGATGAGAGATTTTATGCAGAGCATGATGCTTACTAGCCAACAAGTAGATGCTTTATATGAGTATCATAGATCTTTGGGTGAGATTCCAGGTTTTCCTAGTTTTCCTATTGGCCAACCACGTCGTAGACCTCCTTTCCCTCGTCCACCTCCACCTCCTCCACCATATTGATTTCATCGGGACGATGAAAAGTTTAAGTCTAGGGGAGTGTCATGTACTGTTTAGTTTAGTTTTCATTTTCAGTTTTTAGTTTTTGTTAGTTTTTCATGTTGGTTCTTGTTGCTTTATTTTGCTTGCTTTTGAAATAATCATGGCAAAAAAAATTTTGAGAACATCAAATCTTCACTTATATTCTTTCTTGGATTCAAGTGAAATGTTAGCACGATTATTGTCTTGATTCATGGTATTCGAATGATGCTAGTAGTAAACTTTGTGTAGTTTCTTTTTTCTATCTTGGGAAGCATTAATAAGCTGAGAATCTTATGGTGATGAGTTTTAGTTTTGGTTCAACCTTAAGGATTTTATCTTCACTACACTTGTGCTTGATGCTTGAATAGTTGATGTCATTGAAATAGTCATGATTCATCTTGTTTGCTTAGTACTTGGTTTCCATGGTGATTTCTCAACTTTCATTTTGGTTACTGGATGAGGCTCAAATCATTAAAGCTCATTTGGAAAAATCAAAATATCCCAACATGTGTGCTAAAAGTACATTTGTGAATAAGTTTTGCACAATGCAAACACTTAAAAAATAAGAATATAAAAATAATGAGTGGAATGCAAGTCACCCCTTTGAGACCGAGTTAGGTTACTGGGGAAATGACTGCTTAGCTTCCCTTGAGATTGAGCACACCTTTGAGACCTTGGGTTAGTTGAGAAATATGAACCAAGTGAATGGTGAGTAAGTGCCTATCACTGGTTACTTGTCTTTCACTGGAAACACTAGGAATTCAAATTTGATGACGACTTGACTAGGACATGGATTGAAACTTGAAGGGTGTTGAGTTACTTTTACACTGTGCACAAGATTCTTATGCTTGAACCATACTTTACTTGTTTCCATGATCATGCTTGTTAATGAAACTTTTTGATAGAGTTAGGAAAGTGCACTAGGTTTTATGAATGTGTTGTAGAACATATGAATTTAGACTGCGGCATTTTGCTTGAAGACAAGCAAAGGTTTAAGTCTGGGGGTGTGATGTGCGTAGATTATATACTCTTTTATGCATGTTTTTACGCATATTTACATACTTTGAGCATGCTTGATCTATGCATTTTTATACTTCCAGCTTTCCTTTTAGCATATTTACTCTTTTGGTTCGGAGATCTGCTTTTTGTGCATTTTCTGTACACAGGAGTCGATTTGGTGAAGAATCTACATCTTTGGGCAAGCCTTGGAGGAAACAAAGGGAGAAAGCACCAGGCCGTGTATCTCACACGGCCCTTCACTTGTATGAGTTCGGGCCGTGTGAAGTTTGGCACCAACAAAAGAGGAAGATGACATGGCCGTGTGAACCTCACACGGTCGTGTCAAGATTTGAAGCCAACGAGAGCAGAAGCCTTACATGGCCGTGTGGATCTACACGGTCGTGTGAGGTTTCCAGAAACCAAGCAGGTTGTGGCCGTGTGCACCACACGGCCGTGTAGTATTTCCAGAGAGCAGAAGGGTCCTGGCCGTGTGAGTCACACGGCCGTGCAGCTTTGGCAGAGAAGGAACTGGACATGGTCGTGTGAATCTCACACGGCCGTGTCACGGGGCCGTGTGGCGCCCGATTCCCTCCTCTATTTAAACCCTCCTTCATGAATTGAAAGGGGATCTCTCCCCCTTTGGGAGAAGGCAAGATTTGGTGGTTTCCTCCCATTCTTGGGAGGATTTCTGGGCGATTCTAAGGGAGTTCTTGACGATTTCGACTCTGGAGCGAGAATTGGATCTGAAGACGAGGCTTCTTCGTAGATAAGTTTTCTCTTTCCCCCCTTTTCTTGGTTTCTTGGATTGGGGATTTAAGAAATGCTTGTAATCTTCATTTCTTCGGATATTCTTCCTCGATTCATGGAGTAGATCTTGTATTCTAGGATTAAGGGAGTATTTGTATGATGGATTGATGTAATCTCTTATGGATTTGCCATTTTCTTGTTTCAATGACATTGTCTTGCTTGTATCAATTAGATCTTGAATGATTAATGGTGGTTTGTGCTTAATTCTCATTCTTGATTGATTGTTTGGATTTCTTGTGGACTTTGTAAAGATAAACTCTCACTCGATCATCCGAGGGATCCACGTGACAGGTGCAAGCCCGTGTAAGGACGTTTGAGAGATAATCTTGAAGAGGAAATAGGAATATTCAAGAGAGTAGGATGGATTTTGTGATTAGTTTCTTGTATCTTGATAGATTAATAAGTTGTGGGCTTCTATGTTGATATCCGAGGAAGGCATAGTAATAGGTGCGCTTCTGTGTAAGGACAACGTAGGTTCACGTCTAATTGATCATATTTAGATACATTTCTCAGTCCTTAGCCGGTTGTCTATTGCAAGAGAGAACCGGCAACTTTCTACAAGTGCTTGGCAATTGAGGGATAAGAATTGGTGAACCATTTACATTCAAGAAATCTTACAAAGAAACTGAAACTCCTAGAATCTCCCTTATCATAACCCAAAACACTAAACTCTTGTTTGTAGATCTATAATATTAGATTTGTTTACCTTCACTTTGCATTTGAAACGATTGGATAGTTGTTTAGCTAATTCGCATTGAGACATTTCTAGTGCATATTCCAGTCCCTGTGGATACGATAATCTTTTATATTACTTGCGACATTTTCGTACACTTGCGGAGCGTGACAGTGCCTCGAACATTCTCTCACCCGAAGTAGAGCCAATCACCAGTTTAGAAACCTCGAAAGAAAACGTGATCGACTGGGCATAATAAAATAAAATGGACTGAACTTTTTGACCATACCCAGGCTAAAGACAAGAATATTTTAAGAGTAAAAAGTTTAGAAGAGTGACAAATGTTAATTTGTCCGTGCAGAACATGACTTAGTATTTATTGAAAATATTTTTATTAACAAGGGCAATTGTGGTTATGTTAGATGAATATTATGATTATAATAGTTAAGATAACCTTAGCTATGATAAATGATATATAGGATGCATTAAGAAATGATGAACACAACACCACATTGTAAATGATAGAGGGATTCAATAAAAGCCTTTGATTACATACAAAAATTTGTCTTTACACTTAGGATCTGATCAAATACATAGCGTCACATTTCCTCAGGAACAGCAGACCTCAAATAGATAACAAATATTACAAACATAAACACTTAGGGCACTCAGAAAATTTTAGTCCCACTGGATTCAAACTTACCATGGAGCAGAGATAGAAATAGCCCACTTCGTCCGAGCTTGTCAAGGCTCATAAGAGGCAATATTTTGCCAGAGACGAAGAAAGCAACAAAAAACAAAAGCTCAAGGGAAACGAGACAGGGAAACATTGATTCATTCCATGATGGAAAAATAAATGTGAAAACCACTTCCCTTCTCAAGCCGTATGAGCTCAACAAGTGAAGAAACCAATTTTAGCCCAAGGGTATCATGTGCTGTGCCCTTCACACAACACCCATGGGTCATTTGGCTGCCCCCCTATAAGTAGAAAAAATTTCTCTGAAGTTTCTTGGGTCCTTCAGAGCACCTGCATCTTTGGATAGAAGATTTGAACTGTGAAGCTTCCTCTCTTAAGACAATCCCTTGAACCCCTGAAGTAGCCGAAGCAAAAATCCCGATAAACTCATATATAGATCTCACCTGGTCCAACAAAAGTTGCCTCCAAAAAGGAGGATCCATGACCATGGCCTTAGCAACAAAAAGTGGCAAGGAAGAAAAAGAACTGAGAGAGGTTGTGGGTGAAGAGAAGGTTGTAGCCCTATTTAAAGGAGAAAAAGGCTTACAGTATGGCCACACTTAATCCATTAAGATAGTGGTACACAAAATCTGTGAGGTCATTTTAAAATCTGGGGCAGAGTCACGGGTAGGAAAAGACAAGATCATACTTCTGTCTAGTCAGTCGTCTACACCTCCTTCGACTAGACTTGAAGGGAAGGCTAGTGATATGGGTTAGGTTTTGTGGGTCGTCAGATAAGGAAAGAAAAGGAAGAAAGAGTCAAAGGAGGAAGGCCAATAACGGCCGAAACATACTTTCAGAACGAAGGTAGGCCAATAACGGTCGATACATGCCTGCCGAACGAAGGTAGGCCAATATCGGTCGATACATGCCTGCCGAACGAAGGTAGGCCAATATCGGTCGATACATGCCTGCCAAACGAAGGTAGGCCAATATCGGTCGATACATGCTTGCCGTGTGAAGGTAAGTTAATAACGACCGATGCATACTCCAGAACAAAGGTAGGCCGATATCGGTCGATACATGCCTGCCAAATGAAGGTAGGCCAATAACGGTCGATACATGCCTGTTGAACGAAGGTAGGCCAATATCGGTCGATACATGCTTACCGTATGAAGGTAAGTTAATAACGACCGATGCATACTCCAGAACAAAGGTAGGTCAATATCGGTCGATACATGCCTGCCGAACGAAGGTAGGCCAATATCGGTCGATACATGCTTACCGTATGAAGGTAAGTTAATAACGACCGATGCATACTCCAGAACAAAGGTAGGCCAACATCGGTCGATACATGCCTGCCGAACGAAGGTAGACCAATATCGGTCGATACATGCCTGTCGAACAAAGGTAGGCCAATATCGGTCGATACATGCTTGTCATATGAAGGGAAGTTAATAATAACCGATGCATACTCCAGAGCAGAGAAAGACCAATATCAGCCAAAAGGGTTAATGAATACCTCAGAAACATGCTGGATAAAAATTATTTGTTGATACGACAAAGATACAAACAGAAGGCACATGAAGAAGAACCATACGTGAATATATCGAATAGAATAATTCATGATAGAAGATATATATTTTGGCGGGAAATATGCTTTTAGATTGTCTTGCAGGCGCTAAACGACAATGAAGGTACATCTGGGGTACAAAAAAGATTCCTTAAAAATCATCTTCCCCAAGTACGCAGCTGATGTCATAACGAACTCTAACAAACCGGGGTCCACTTCATGACTACGGAGGTTATATGAAGTGGTATAAAAGGGGGAATTCTCTCCGTTAGCTGGGTAAGTTCACATCCCTAATTTTCTGGCTACTGTTCATCTTCTTCCTTCTTGGACATCAAGCGAGATCACTAACTTGAGCGTCGGAGGGCCTAGCCAGGGATTCCCACCCCGGTCTTAGGTCACTGACGATAGCGTTGGTTGGTCTCTTGTGCGCAGGGAGCTTCGAGAGCTTGAAAGTTCAGTTTTCTCCTATTTGGACGGGGATTTCTTCGTACTTAGCAGACTTCCTTCGGTGATTCTGGTTTTCTTCCGATCCGCTTTCGATTTCTCGGGTCGAGGTTTCACCGGCATTAGTCTTCGTCATTACAGTGGGTTTTCCTCTTCCGGATCTCCTTCACGGTCAGCTTCTCAGACAGGATCAATTGCCATGATCAGTTTTGCTTCTATACGTTGTATGCCATGCCATGCTTAGCATATTCAGAATGTATTTCAAATAGCATGTCTTAAAAACATAATTCGCATCGTATGCATGTTTTTGTGAGGTAGATGGTTTCTTACTAAGCGAAAGCTTACAGATACTTTTTCCTTATACTGCAGATAAAGGTAAAGGAAAGATGGACTAGCGGAGGCTGGAGGTCAATGCAACGATGAGGATGTGTGTGGATGGAACTTGGAACAAAGATCTTAGGGAATTTCAGCGAGTTTTGTTTTGAACATTAGAACTGTGAAGAAATAGAACATTTATGAACTTAGCATTTCTTATTGCACTACTTTTGCTTATTTAAGTATTTACATGCATGGAGTAATAGAAACTCTACTTAGATTGTTAGTAACCCTGTTTAGAATGCTAGTTGTTTATTATTAGAATGTTTCCCAGTCATTTTAGAACTTGTATGTGTGATTGAGGCACGAAACAGTGCTGAAATCAGACTTCTGGTACGAAATCAGAACCCCAATCGATCGGCCGATCGATTGGAGGCTTCTCAATCGATCAGCCGATCGATTGAGAAGTTCGTACCGCAAACAGTAAGCTCCTGGATCGATCAGCCGATCGATCTGGATGCTTTCGGTCACGAACAGAAAGACCTGGGATCGATCACTGGATCGATTGGCTAGTCTGGATTGACCAACCGATCGATCCAGAATATTGCCCCGAGCACAGTAGCGTGCTGAATCGATCACTGGATCGATCCAACCTAAGTTCCGCATACAGTAGCATGCTGAGTCGATCACTGGATCGATCAGACCATTCCAATCGATCCACCGATCGATTGGGAGGCCTGATAACAGCTGCAAAGCCCTTAGTTCAGTTCCTTGACCACGGGGAAGGTAATATATGACATGAATAGTTTAGATTACACCCCTTAGCCCATATAGAATCAAGAAATGATAATAGTTAGCAAAGTTTTAATTAGTACAGCTTCCGCATCTAGACTTAGTGATGGTCAGGGATATAGCTTAGCATAGCATAATGTGACGGTTCGGCCTTACAACTTAGTTAGTAGAAGGCGGGTCGTTACAATTGTCATGTTAAACCCTGCAGGTGGACCTAGTCCGACATGACAATAAAGTTGAGTGGTACTACTCTTGGAGCTAGATATTAATTAAGTGAATTGTCAGTAACTTACTTAATTAGTAGACATTCGTAATCTTAAACACAGGGAGACTAACACACTCATGATAAGAAGGAGCCCATAATGTAATTTGGAATTGGTGCGGTAGTGTGGTAATAACTCTCTAGTGGAATGAGTCATTATCGATGAACTTGAGTTGTGTGTTCAGGGTGAACACAGGATACTCAAGCTCATCGGAAGGCCAAAATCAATTTCTCCTCTAGGTCCCTGTCGTAGCCTCATTATAGCCTCAAGTCCATTCAAATGTAAGGCTTTTCTTAGTGTCCAAGAAGGGGGTCGGACCATTGCTTGGTGACCAAGCAATGGCCGGCCACATCCTCTTATAGGGGTCGGCCCTATAGCTTGGTGACCAAGCTTGTAGGGGCCGTCCAAGATTAATTCAAATAGGAGGGGTGTTTTGAATTTTTAAAATCTTCTCTTTGTAGAAAACTATAAGTTTTAAAAGAGAGATTTTAATTTTAAAACTTTCCTTATTTGAATTAGGCCACATAATTTAATAGAGAGTTTTAAAAGTTTTAAAACTTTCCTTTTTTAACCATCCTCATGGTTTAAGAAAAAAAGGGAGATAAGTTTTAAAATTAAAATTTTCTATCATCATGTTAAAAAAAGAAAATTTTATAAGAGAGTTTTTAAATTTAAAACATGGTTTTAATTTTTAGAAACTTTCCTTTTTTAACTCCTTCTTTAGGAAAGAGAGCTTGTAAAATTTTATAAGAGTTTTTTCTTGTAAAAATTTTATAAAAAAAATTATTATTCCTTTCCTAAATATGGTTGCCAGCCACCTTGCTTGGTGCCCAAGCAAGGGGCCGGCCAAGCTTAATCCTAAACCAAATAGAATTGATCTCAACCATTGATTGATGATTGATTCAATCAAGAGGAAAGAAAAGGAAAAATAAAAAAGGAAAAGGAAAAACTCTTGGATGATTTTATTTTTGTAAAAGGTTTTTCCTTATTTGCCTTGGCCAAGTAATATAAAAGAAGGGGTAAGGGGCTTCATGGGGCACAACTCTTATTCTTTTGCTTGGGTGATCTCTTGGTGGCCGGCCCTCTCCTTTCTCCCTTTCCCTTTGCTCTCTTCTCCTTGGTGGTGGTGGTGGCCGAATTCTAGAGGAAGAAGAAGAACTCTTTTGGGTGGTGTTCATCTTGGAGGATCGTCGCCCACACGACATCCAAGGCGAGGCGAGGAATACGGCAGAAGATCTCGAGGTCATTAGCTTACAAAGAGAAGGTATAACTAGTAGTTTTTTTCTGCATCATACTAGTTATTTTCTTTGTAAGAATTCTAAATACAAGAGGCAATTAGATCTAGTTTATCGAATTTATTTTTCGATTTTGTGTTTTCTTCTTTTTCGAATTTGTGATTCGATTATTCTTTTCGGTTAACCTAGAGTTATTTAAGGAAATAAATATTAGCTTTCCTTAAAAGGCTTTGCCTAGGCGATGGTGGTTGCTCCCATATCCAAGAAGGCCATGTGCCTCGCCATGCAGTCCTGGAAGTGAATTTTGGAAATTAATATTTATGGAATTAATAATCTAGGTAGATTTGAATCAATAGTGTTAAGTTCGGCTTGCGATTCAAATCTAAACCATTAAGAACAGATAAGTTAAATTTGGAATCAATGATGTTAAGTTCCGTCTGCGATTCCTAATTTAACTTCTAAAGAACACAATAGGTTATTTAAGGAAAGGTTTGACACTTGTACAATAAAAAAATTTTACAGTGGAACCGGTACATTTTCCTAGGATTAACCAACAATTGATATCAGAGCTAGGGTTTGCCTCTGTGTATTTTTAGAATTCAAATAGGTTATGCACATGTTATACATAATTTAGGCAGGATAGTAGTAGGATGTGCTAACTCTTTGTTTGCAGGCTCCAACTATTATGGCTTATTATTATTGTGTGTGATTGGACCCTTGGACATGTCAAGGGCACTATTTGTGTGCATGATTGTATGTATAAAATACAGCAGGAGCTGTATTATTTTTAGAATTTTATTTTTGTTCGATCTAGAATACATTTACATTCCCACGTGGAATATAGGATCGATATATGTAAAATTCTATTTTTGTTGCGGATCGGATTCTTGCAAGGCGTGGTACTTTTGGAGCACCAGAGATGCAGCGGAATAAGAAGCAAGATGGATGCGACAACTCAACCCGATGGCGGTGGCTAAAGATGGCAGCAGCTAGGGTTGGAGCATACCGAAGATAGTGATGGAAAAGGCCATAATAGTTGGAAAATTAATTTCAAAATTTATTGCTTTTATTTACTGTGATGTTTATATGCATGTGATGTATGCTAGCATAGGTTAAAATCCTCAATTTTAAATAACTAAGTGGGAGAGGGATTTTAATAAATCCCATGGTCTCCATTACTAGTTTGTAAGTGATGCAACAAGCTTGCGTATTGGCTCTGAGTGCCTCCCTCCACAACGGATGGGTTTGTTGCGGATCACTTGATCAAACTTCCTTTTATGGATGGTTAAAGGAAATTATTTAGGAGCGTGTGATCTTCTCCAACTGAAGGGGCACAATCCTATTTAATGGACTTAGTATCAAGTAATGCTATACACTTAGACGCATTCAATAGTATCCTCCCCAACGGAGTCACTGTTATTCTATTGTGTGACCAAAGTGAAACCAACTATTAATTTTATTTGTCATAAGGTTAGGATGACAAGATAATAAAATTAATGGGTCACACCCTCCTCTTACAAATGTTGAATTTGTATACGTTCACACTAATGTGGCATGCAATATTCACGGTGATTTGAGGTGTTGGTTAATTTAAAATAGTATTGTTTGAGGAATCAATATTATTCTAAATTTAGAGTCTTGACTAAAGTTTATTTTTTGTGATTCTTAGGATGACTTTTCAACCCACTAGCCATTATACTGAAAGAGAACAAACTTACTGGTCCCAACTATATTGATTGGAAAAGAAATCTGGACATTGTTCTTACTACTGAAAGCTATAAGTTTGTACTGACTGAGACTTGCCCTGATGCACCTGACGGTGACTCTACCCCAAAGGAGATTGAGTATCATAAGAAATGGGTAAAAGCTGATGAGATGGCGCAGTGTTACATTTTGACATCTATGTCAAATGTATTGCAACATCAGCATCAAGATTTACCAACAGCTTATGATATAATGAACAATCTCAAAGAACTCTTTGGGCACCAGAGTTGGACTGCTAGGCAAGAGGCAATGAGGAAGCTAATGACAGCCTCCATGTCTGAGGGGACACTCGTAAGGGATCATATCCTCAAAATGATGGCTTATCTGAATGAAATACAAGTCCTTGGAGGAGAAATCGATGGAGAAACCCAGGTCGATATAATTCTCCAAACGCTATCCAGAAGTTTTGAGTAGTTCTGCCTGAACTATAACATGAACAAAAGAGAGTATACATTGGCGGAACTTATGACAGAACTACAGGCAGCAGAAGGAATATTTCGTCACAGTTCTCAGATTCACTATGCTGAAAATGGTTCTACTTCTAAGTCGAAAGGCGAGAAGAAGAAGAAACAAGTCTTTTCAGCAAAGAAGGTGAATAAACCTCAGAGTACAGGACAGAAAGCTGGAATGAAGAAGCCGAAGGACAAGTGCTTCATCTGCAAGTAGTCTGGACATTGGAAAGCGAACTGTCCTCATAGGAACCAGAACAATAAAGGTATATCTCATACTCTAGTAGTTGAAACATATTTAGCGGTGTTATCTACCAGCACTTGGTGTGTAGATACGGGAGCCACTGATCATGTCTGTAATTCTTTGTAGGGGTTCCAGGAAACCCGGCGACTATTTGATGGAGAGATAACTGTCTACATGGGCAATGCTACTAAGGTGGCGGCTGTTGCAGTGGGAGACGTCTACTTATCTTTTGATAGGAATAGAAATTTGATTTTAAGAAATTGTCTTTATGTACCCAGTTTTAGAAAGAATTTAATTTCAGTTTCTAAACTATATTTGGATGGATATTCAGTCTCTTTTAGTAATAATGTCGTTATAAAGAGAAATAAGGTGATTATCTGTTCTGGTGCATTGGTTGGCAATTTATACACTTTAAATCCAATTTCTCCCACAAAGCAAAATATGGAAATTAATAACACATCTTCTAACTCTAATAAGAGAAAAGAACCTTCGGAAATGAACCAAATATATCTTTGGCATCTAAGGCTTGGACATATTAACTTAAGTAGGATTCAAAGGCTTGTAGCCGATGGACTCTTGGGTTCATTAAAGTTGGAAAACATTCCAACATGTGAATCCTGCTTGGAAGGTAAAATGACCAAGAGATCTTTTAAGGCCAAGGGGTATAGAGCCAAAGATGCATTAGAAATGGTTCATTCTGATTTGTGTGGTCCTATGTCTATCCAGGCAAGAGGTGGTTATGAATACTTCGTCTCCTTTATAGACGATTATTCAAGATACGGATACATTTACCTGATGCGCCGCAAGTCTGAATGCTTTGACAAGTTCAAAGAATATAGGGCTGATGTGGAGAAACGTCTTGGAAAAAGTATCAAGACACTACGGTATGACCGTGGTGGTGAATACCTCTTTGGAGAGTTTAGGAATTACTTATCAGAAGTCGGGATTCAATCCCAATTGACTGCACCTGGTACACCCCAGCAGAATGGTGTGGCAGAATGAAGGAATAGGACTCTTATGGAAATGGTTAGATCGATGATGAGTTATTCAGAATTACCAAATTCGTTTTGGGGATATGCTTTAGAAACAGCAGTGCACATTCTGAATATGGTACCTTCTAAAACAGCTCCTTCTACTCCCATGGAATTATGGAATGGGCGTAAGCCTAGTCTGAATCATATCTGAATATGGGGTAGTCCAGCACATGTGCTGAAGGGAGATACTGACAAGTTGGAATCACGTACAGAAGTTTGTCTGTTTGTGGGATATCAAAAGGGAACGAAAGGTGGTTTGTTTTATAATCCTAAAAATCAAAAGATCATTGTTAGCACCAATGCTCGATTTTTAGAAGAAGATTATGTAATGAACCATAAGCCCATAAGTGAAATAGTTCTAGAAGAAATTAGAGAGGACACGTCTACTTTAGTACCAACAGTACAAGATGAAGTACCACAAGAAACTGCAACACATGTCACACATGATACACAGCCAGAGACAGTGCCTCGTCGTAGTGGGAGGGTTGTAAGGCAACCTGAGAGATTCATGTTTTTGGGTGAGTCTTCGGACTTGATCCCAGGTAAACATGAACCAGATCCCCGAACATATAACGAAGCACTCCAAGATTTTGATGCAGTATCTTGGCAAAAGGCAATGAATTCCGAAATAGAATCTATGTATTCTAATAAGGTCTGGGAGCTTGTAGAACCACCTAATGATGTAAAAACCATTGGATACAAGTGGATCTACAAAAGGAAAAGAGGGATAGATGGGAAGGTAGAAACCTTCAAAGCAAGGCTTGTTGCGAAAGGGTATACTCAGAAAGAGGGAATCGATTATGAGGAGACTTTTTCACCGGTAGCCATGCTTAAGTCTATCCAAATACTCTTATCCATTTCCGCTCATATGGACTATGAGATTTGGTAAATGGATGTCAAGACAGCTTTCCTTAACGGAAGTCTTGAAGAAAACATCCATATGAAGCAACCAGAAGGATTCATTGAAAAGGGCAAAGAGCATCTAGTGTGTAAGCTCAATCGGTCCATTTATGGACTAAAGCAAGATTCAAGATCTTGGAACATCCGGTTTAACGAAGTAATCTAGTCATATGGATTTATTCAATGTCCGGATGAGTCTTGTGTATACAAGAAGTGTAACGGAAACGTGGTGGTATTTCTTGTACTATACGTAGATGATATTTTGTTAATTGACAACAATGTCATGGTATTATCAGACATAAGGGTATGGTTGTCTAAACAATTTGATATGAAGGACTTAGGAGAATGTGCACACATTCTTGGGATCAAAGTTATAAGGGATCGCAAGAAAAGAATGTTGTGCCTATCCCAAGCTTTATATATAGATACGATCCTTGCTCGTTTTAGCATGCAAAACTCCAAGAAAGGTTTCTTACCTTTTAGACATGGAGTAGCCTTATCTAAAGAGATGTCCCCGAAGACATCAAAGGAGATTGAGGACATGAAGGCAGTTCCTTATGCTTCGGCTGTAGAAAGCCTTATGTATGTAATGCTGTGTACGAGACCTGATATCTGTTTTGCCGTGGGCATGGTTAGCAGATATCAGAGTAACCCTGGACAAGGACATTGGACTACAGTAAAGCATATATTAAAGTACCTGAGAAGGACTAGAGATTATATGCTAGTTTACCAAGCAGACGATTTACTCCCTGTGGGTTTCACGGATTCGGATTTTCAATCAGATAGGGACAATAGTAAGTCTACGTCAGGCTATGTGTTTACTCTAGGAGGTGGAGTCATTGCATGGAGGAGTGTTAAGCAGAAATGCGTCTCAGACTCAACCATGGAAGCTGAGTATGTCGCAGCCTCTGAGGCAGCAAAAGAAGTCGTATGGCTCAGGAACTTTCTAATGGACTTAGATGTGATTCCTGGTTTGCCCAAGATCATCACAATTTATTGTGATAATAGCGGTGCAGTTGCAAACTCGAAGGAACCACGAGCTCATAAGGCAAGTAAACATATAAAGCGCAAGTACCACCTGATACGAGACATCGTCAAGCGAGGAGAAGTTGTCGTCGCCAAGATTGCATCAGAAGATAACCTAGCAGATCCTTTCACAAAGGCCCTTCTGGCGAAAGCTTTTGATCGGCATGTGGAGGGGATGGGAATCAGATGTAAGGCAACAGATATGGCAGCTTAGTCTTTTAGTATAAGTGGAAGATTGTTAGAGTGTATACTAAAAGCCTAGCTTTTGTAAACATTTATTTGTTGAAATAAATGAATCACATTGGTCAATATTTGTATTTATTTGTTAAATGTAATTGTTCAATTAATTTATATAGTAGATAACATGGAGTGTGGTGTCACACTCAGAAGATCATGTTATCGATTCTCTATAAATTATAAACAGTTGCTCGCGACTAAGATGGAAAGGAACAAACCATCAGAATAGTCGTAGTGTAATTAAGTATTAGTTTATCTTGACTAATAAATTACACTGATACACTTTAAGTGTATTGAGTAGGATCATTTATGTATGTTCTTTTTGTATTGACTTAGTAAAAGAACTAGACCTTAGTTATTATGGAAGTGTGTGCTCTTAATCCTAATATAATTACAAGCACATATATTTAATATTTATTTCTTTGACTTATCAAAGGGTGAGGTTTAGCTCGATAAATCAATATGCCCGATAAGTTGGGAAATGATATTACTTATAGTGTGTATTGTTGTTTATAGAAGGAATCTGTGTCCTAGTTATCGAGGTTGAGAATGTCCCTAAGAGGAGCTCATAAGGATTGTCATGTTAAACCCTGTAGGTGGACCTAGTCCGACATGACAATAAAGTTGAGTGGTACTACTCTTGGAGCTAGATATTAATTAAGTGAGTTGTCAGTAACTTACTTAATTAATGGACATTCATAATCTTGAACACAGGGAGACTAACACACTCATGATAAGAAGGAGCCCATAATGTAATTTGGGATTGGTGCGGTAGTGCGGTAATAACTCTCTAGTGGAATGAGTTATTATCTATGAACTTGAGTTGTGTGTTCAGGGCGAACACGGGATACTCAAGCTCATCGGAAGGCCAAAACTAATTTCTCCTCAAGGTCCCTGTCATAGTCTCATTATAGCCTCAAGTCCATTCAAATGTAAGGCTCTTCTTGGTGTCCAAGAAGGGGGTCGGACCATTGCTTGGTGGCTAAGCAATGGCCGGCCACATCCTCTTATAGGGGCCGACCCTATAGCTTGGTGACCAAGCTTGTAGGGGTCGGCCAAGATTAATTCAAATAGGAGGGGTGTTTTGAATTTTTAAAATCTTCTTTTTGTATAAAACTATAAGTTTTAAAAGAGAGATTTTAATTTTAAAACTTTTCTTATTTGAATTAGGCCGCATGTTTTAATAGAGAGTTTTAAAAGTTTTAAAACTTTCCTTTTTTAACCATCCTCATGGTTTAAGAAAAAAAGGGAGATAAATTTTAAAATTAAAATTTTCTATCATCATGTTAAAAAAAGGATATTTTATAAGAGAGTTTTTAAATTTAAAACATGGTTTTAATTTTTAGAAATTTCCTTTTTTAACTCCTTCTTTAGGAAAGAGAGCTTGTAAAATTTTATAAGAGTTTTTTCTTGTAAAAATTTTATAAAAAAAATTATTATTCCTTTCCTAAATATGGTGGTCGGCCACCTTGCTTGGTGCCCAAGCAAGGGGCCAGTCAAGCTTAATCCTAAACCAAATAGGATTGATCTCAACCATTGATTGATGATTGATTCAATCAAGAGGAAAGAAAAGGAAAAATAAAAAGGAAAAAGAAAAAAGGAAAAACTCTTGGATGATTTTATTTTTGTAAAAGGTTTTTCCTTATTTGCCTTGGCCAAGTAATATAAAAGAAGGGGTGAGGGGGTTTCATGGGACACAACTCTTATTCTTTTGCTTGGGTGATCTCTTGGTGGTCGGCCCTCTCCTTTCTCCCTTTCCCTTTGCTCTCTTTTCCTTGGTGGTGGTGGTGGCCGAATTCTAAAGGAAGAAGAAGAACTCTTTTGGGTGGTGTTCATCTTGGAGGATCGTCGCCCACACGACGTCCAAGGCGAGGCGAGGAATACGACAGAAGATCTCGAGGTCATTAGCTTACAAAGAGAAGTTATAACTAGTAGTTTTCTTCCGCATCATACTAGTTATTTTCTTTGTAAGAATTCTAAATACAAGAGGCAATTAGATCTAGTTTATCGAATTTATTTTTCGATTTTGTGTTTTCTTCTTTTTCGAATTTGTGATTCGATTATTCTTTTCGGTTAACCTAGAGTTATTTAAGGAAATAAATATTAGCTTTCCTTAAAAGGCTTTGCCTAGGCGGTGGTGGTTGCTCCCATATCCAAGAAGGTCATGTGCCTCACCATGCAGTCCTGGAAGCCAATTTTGGAAATTAATATTTATGGAATTAATAATCTAGGTAAATTTGAATCAATAGTGTTAAGTTCCGCTTGCGATTCAAATCTAAACCATTAAGAACAGATAAGTTAAATTTGGAATCAATGATGTTAAGTTCCGTCTACGATTCCTAATTTAACTTCTAAAGAACACAATAGGTTATTTAAGGAAAGGTTTGACACTTATACAAAAAAAATTTTGTACAGTGGAACCGGTACGTTTTCCTAGGATTAACCAACACTTTTGTTCTTCTGTATTCACAGTGTGTGCAAGAAAACCAGCACACCCTTTAGCTAACATTTGCTGAGCTGTTAGGGAAGAGAGGAATTTCTGGGTCTTCCTCTTCGGCACTCCCGTAAACTCAAAGGATGGTTCACCTTCTGGGCTGAAAATCACTTTCCTTCTGTGGCAGTCCACCGAGGTGCTGTACTTACTGAGGAAATCCATACCTAGAATATTGTCGAAATCCTGCATCGCAACAACTACTAAATTAACATATAGCTCTCGGTCTGAAATTTTGACTGGTACAGCCCGAAGCCATTGGTTGGACTCCATGACTTCCCTAGAAGGTAGGGTTGTCAAGAACTTGGAGTTCATGCTCTCTGTAGGCACCTGAAATTCCTTGGCAAAGGGTACTGATACAAAAGAATGGGTCGCCCCAATATCAAATAGTACAGTAGCTACATGCTGAAAAATAACTACTTGACCTGTTACGACCGTGAAGGCACTAGCAGCTTCCTCTTTAGTGAGGGACAATACTCTGGCACTGGCTGAAACTGGTGGGGCTTCCAACCTTCCTTGACTGAGCTGAGGTCCGTCCAGAGTTGCAGGCATGTAGTGTAACTGAGACTTGTTCCCGTATTGTGCTGCCTGTTGCTGAGGTGCTTTGAACTTATTAGGACATGCCTTAGCCAGATGCCCTTCTTGACCACACGAATAACATCGAGTCATACCCAAAAGACAGGCTCCTGGATGTACTCTCCCACATTTAGGACAAGGAGGGAACTTGGCCTGCTTGTTTGTTGAACCTCCCTTTTGGTTGCCTCCTGTATTCCATCGTTTTCTTTTGTGATCTTTACCCTTCCAGTTCTGCTTGTTTGCCTGGAGTTTCTGACTCCCTACTGTCATGTACTCTATCTTGACCAGCTTGAGCTGTGTTTGTTGTGCCTTGATGCTATTCAGATAGTGCTCAGCGACTAATGCCCTGCTGACCAGCTCTTCACCAGTCTGTGGTCGGTGAGTTCCACTACTCACGTTAAGTGCTATTTCTGGCCTCAGCATTTAGTGCATCAGTCTGACTCGTTCTTTCTCTGTACTTACTAGCTCTAGGCAGAGACAGGCTAGCCTGTTGAATCTCTTAACTGCTTCTTCTACTAGCAGGTCACCCTGTCTGAATTCTATAAACTCCTCATAATGTTTATTGGTGATCCGTTGACGGAATAATTCTTCGTAAAACTCTGTCTCGAAGTCAGCCCAGCTCATCTGGTTGGCTGCTCTCTTGCTCTTCACTCTCTCCCACCATATACGGGCATCTCTAAATAGGCAGAAAGAGGCACACTTGGCCTTCTCGACTTCTGATCAGTCAAGAAGCTCCATTGTGCTCTCCAGTGTTTTGAACTAAGCCTGAGCATCCCAGGGCTCAGTCGTGCTTGAGAAACTTTCTAGCTTCAGCTTCAGCCACTGTATCAAATATGCTTCTTGTCTTTTAGGTGCTGTGGCGACTTCCAAGGTAGTTGGTGGAACTTCAGTCACCACTGGGGTCTCCACATTGATAGTTGGAGGAGTGGGAGGGACTGGTTGTCGATTAGCCATCAGATTGACGATCACTTGTTGCTGCTCTGCCACTTGTCTCTGGAGTTGAGCAACAACTTCAGAGAGATTTGGTTCAATTGCTCTGGGCTCTTCATTCTCCTGTGCTTGGTCCTCAGTACGAGCAGCACGGGGACGTCCTCTTCTTGACATCTAGTCATGAAGAGAGAGAAAACCTGAAATTGTCTCTATACTCTCTAGACATATAAATAAAACATAGAAAGACAAACAAGAACTTTTATCTAGCTTAAGCACATATAAATAAATACTTCTAAAGATTTCTCTTTACTGCAAACAAAAGAAAGGCATACTAAAAGGAATTTAAGTACTTTCTTACTTGAAAACGGTAAGGTAGATGCTGATGTGTGTGTGATGCTGGAGAATAGGGACTGCTCTGATACCAACTTAAAACACCCCATCCTCCACTCAACTAGTCTATGAGAGTGGGATGTTACTGGACTATTAACTTTACTTAACTTGTATTATTCACATGTTGATAGTTATACTTATAACTCTTTTCAAACTCAAAACATGCAATAAGTAACAGCTGGAAACATAAATAACTCATCTAATACATTCTACTAGATTATTTGTTGTCAACCAAAACTATATATATTAATCTGAACATGCTAAAACTATATATTAATCTGAACATGCATGCAACAATAATACAACTCAGATAGTGGAACTAATGTGCATAACAAATAAAAGGAAGAATTCTAAAACTTAAAATATTCAATGAACAAATCCAGCAACATGAAAGAATAATCTCAACAGTCTAAATACAAAATCTTAATGAATTCTTAAGCAAAAATCCCAAGGCTTCCATAGTCCAAACATCACACATCCATCTCACATCTCCTTGTCGCCTTCCTTCTCTATAGCTTTCCTTTCCCTTTATTTGTAGTAAGAGGAAAATGCAACTATAAGCAGAATGCTTAGTAAGCGCTATCTAACTCACAAAAACTCGAATATGCATATGAACAGGAAGAAATCTAAGAACTGAATACTTTAAAAGAAATACTACTCATGCACATCTAATAGCAAAGGAATCAAACATACTGAAATGCTAAACATGTAAAGTTGCTCAACTAATAGCAAATAACAGTAAGAACAATCTAAACAATATGCTAGCATAAAAGAAAACTAAACTTGCTGATCTTTAAACTTATGTGAAACTTATTTCACTTGTTCAAAACTTATACTTTTATACTTTAAAATAATAATCTCTTGGGCCCAGGCTTAGTACCATTGCGCACTCCCTAATAGAAACTGAGATAGCGAGCCACCAGTCCTATGAGGGTAAAGACCTTGGTCTTACCAGGGCCGAGACATCGGAACCGGTCACCTGGATTTGTTTAACGACAACCTCGGAAGTCGGGTACTAGCCTCTTCAAGTAAAATACTTGTTCTTGTTAATACTTCTAATAAAGAATGCCTCGTACAAAACTATAATGCTTAAACAGATTCTAAAACTTCATACAAAGCTTAACAAAAATCTGCATACAAAGCTTAACAAAAATCTGCATACAAAGCTTAACAGAAATCTGCATACAAAGCTTAACAAAATCTGCATACAAAGCTTAGCAAAAATCTGCATACAAAGCTTAACAAAATCTGCATACAAAGCTTAAAGAAATTGCACGAGAATGCTTAATAAAATTGCACTGTAAGCTTAAAAAAAAATCTGCACTATAAGCTTAACAAAAATCTGCACTATAATCTCTAAAGGGGTTGTTCGTGCCCCTTTTATAGCACAAACAAAATTGAATCTTGTTGGAATTAAAGTCTATGTGAAGCTTGTTGGAATTTTAAACAAAACCCATGTAAAACTTAACCATTCTTCATGCTTAGTGCCATGGCAAGGAAACCAAAAGGAACCGAGTTGCTACACATAACTGTTCATTGCAGTGACCACAAATCAACCTTCATGCTAAAGGAACAAATCTATACTATCTCATATTCATTTCCTAGTAGCAAAAATCCAAGGAAACCTGTAGAACTCCATATGAACTGTTCATACCCATTAAGATCACAAACAGAAGGATCTACATCAAAAGGAATCTGAATTTCTAACTACAAAGCCTGAAGAAACAAACTACATGCTAGACAAACAAATCTATTTCCTTTCTTTGAGATTCACAGCAGTAACATCAAATACATTGCTCCCTACATCATGTTTCGGAAATACAAGAGGAAACAAACTCCAAAAGCTACTCCTACCGCAGGTGAGAAGCACTTACCTTGTTCTTGGACTTACAACCGAAATCGCTTCTAGGGCTTCGAAGAAAACTCGAAATCTTGGCAACTTCTTCACGTCTACGTGTTCCCCTCGACAAGGCGATCGCGGTGGTGGAGAAGGCCCTCGGAGATCACCCTGGACCGGTCGCCGGAGAGAAGCCCTAGCTTCCTCTTTTTCGGTTTCGCCCGAGCAGGGAACGGCGTCACACGCGAGAGAGGAGAGGAACTTTAGGTCACAGAAATAAAACCCCTAATTCCTCTCTTAACTTATCCCTTTTAATACCTAAATATTTCTGTTATTAACTACTACTTAAATTATTTACGCTCTTTCTTTAATCAGCACGGCCCTGCTGGGTTCTTGGTCATCCGAAACAACTTAAGGCTTTGCTTAACCAGAGGTCTCCGATTCGAACCTCGATTCAACCTCTTTATTTTTTACAACTTGTTTCTTTTGGTAAAAATACCAAACGAACTCCAAAAATTACATAAAAATACTCTAAAAATTTCTAAAAATCTCTAGAATATTTTTAAAGCATTTCTAAATATTTTTAAGCACTATTAGGACTCGTAATAAGGAAATTTGGGTTGTTACATGGCTCATGTTAGATTGTTCGTGTAATTCTAATTCGTAGAATAACTCATCTAGTTTAAGAATTGAAAGATCCTTAGAAATTCTGCAAGCATTTACTATTGATGCCCACAAAGTATTCTGTGGAAAGGCATTTAGTGCGTACCTTATTGTATCACGGTTCTCCAGGTTGTGTCCGATCAGATGGAGACCATTGAGGATGTCCTTCAGTCCAGCGTATAGTTGTGAAGCCGTTTCTCTAGGAAGCATTTTAATATTAAATAAGTTATTTAAAAGTAAGTCTCTTTTATTTACCTTGGACTCATCGGTCCCTTCATGTAGCTTTACCAGGCAACCCCATAATTCTTTAGTGTTGTCATAGGGACCGACTCGGTTCAACTCCTTCATTGTGAGTTCGCACTGAATGGTGTTGATCGCCATGAAGTTTAGTTGTGCCTTCTTGATCATTGGGGGAGTCTAGTCTTCTGGTTCTAGTGGCCCTCCATCTTTCGTTGGAGGAGTGTAGCCTTTCAGTATTGTGAACCAAAGCTCGATGTCAGACTTTAGATAACATTCCATTCTGTTCTTCCAGTAGCTGAAGTTTTCTCCTTTAAATAGTGGAGGTCGGACGGTACTGTACCCTTCTTGATAAGAGTTTATCATCCTTGTATCAACAAAAAAATAAATAAATTTCCAAGACTCTCGTCTTGGGATTAGTAGTGCTGGGAAAAAAAAAGGGAAAATAAAATTTTTAAAGGTGCTAGAAGAACGATTAAGTACTTTTAGAGCTACAAGGCTCTGATATCAATTGTAGGATCGAATGAGTACGATAGAGGGGGGTGAATATCGTGCTTTTAAAACTTTTCTTTACTTGTTTAAAACAGATTCATGCACCGGAAAAGTAGAGAATAGATTCGGTTACTTGGTTCAGAGCCTAGGTCGACTCCTACTCCAAGGCCTGCAATCCCTGATCACATCGATGGGAAAATCACTAAAACTCTTCTTTCCAAAAACCTCAAAATGAAGCAGTGCGTACAAGAAAATGAGTAAGATAGTAACAACCTACTATCTTACTTGAGTTAAGTACAATGCAAGTGATAAATTAAAAATATACCGACAGTATGTTAAAATTGAAGCTCGATCGACACTTGAATGATGTAGTTGCTTACGATTTGTAGTAGCAGTGACACAAGCAGCTTTTGTAGAGATGATCTTCGAATAAACTAGAATCAATTGTCATAGCCTCGGACCTCAAGCTCTCTTTTATAAGAATCATCGATGTTCGGTCGACCGAACCAGCTCCTTCCATCTTCACTGAGGTCTGATGCTGATTCGATCTTCGATATTTATTGTCATTAAAGTGTTTGATTGATCGATCACCTTTTTCAGTCAACTGAACAGATAATTTCCCTGTTCGTCGAGATTCACACTTAATGTTGCATTGACGATGTATCGTTCGATCGATCGATCTACTGGTTCGGTCGATCGTTCAGCTTAGCTTCCTTCTCTGCTTTTAACTGAGCTGATTTATGCCACATCATCAGGGTTTGGTTGGCCAATAAGGCTTTGATCGAATTCGCTTTGGTTTAGTTTGAACTTGTATCTATTCTGAGTTAGTCTGGTTCGGTCGACCGATCCTCCTGTTTGGTCGACGGATCAGGCCGAACCGTAAAACAGCATTAAATAGTATTTTCCTGTAAAATAGAGATTAGCATAGTTGTAAAATATGGTAATAAAATAATGATTAAATAATAAGGTTATTTGATAAAATAATATTATTAGAATTTTTAGAAATTTTTTGGGATTTAATCGAATCTCGTATGATGTATTTAGAGGGGATGCATTTAGGGGCTTGAGAAAATCCTATTTGGAATACCCAAAAGTGGGAGTTGATTGAGAAATCGATTTAGAGTTTAATTTAAAATCCCTAAGTCCTAAGTTATAAAAGTACATCCTCGTGCCCTAGCTCCCACATCGCCAAAACCCATCTTCCCCGAGCTATCTCGCGACGCCGCCATCGCCGCGCCGCCATCGCCGCGCCTCCCTCTCCTCCACCAAGGGATGACGGCTCCATCCTTTACCGCCGCTGGACGTCTGACCCTCTCTTCCCCCTCTCCATCTTCTTCTACCTTCATCCAAATCTAGTTTGGACGCCAAACTTCTCCTCACGGACAAAAGGTAGAGAGCATCTCTGTCCAGTACCGCTGTCGCTGCCAGAGGGAGCACTTCCGACCACCTTCATTCGTCGGCCTCACCTCCTCCACCGAAGTCCTTCCTCCTCTCTTCCTCGCACGCGAGCACCACAACAGCTGACGATCTCTCCTCACGCTAGCACCAGAGACGCCGCGACGAGCCAACGACCAACGCCGAGTCCTTCTTCCTCTTTCTTCTCGTGTCACCCCGGTGGCCACGACCAACACCGGTCTCCAGCCGATCTTCTATCACCGCTGCCTCTGCTCAGGTTCACCACCACAGTAGAGGCATTCTTGGTAGCCATCGGTAGAGGTGAGGTTGGATTTATGTGGATCCAAATTTTGTGGGTTTTTGTTGCTCAATCTTAAGCTGTGGAGTTTTCTTGTTTGTCCAGCAGCTAACCTTTCCAGCACCAGAACCCTAGCTGTGCAGTGGTTGTGAGTTTGAGGTAAGATACTTGATTTAGGTTTTGGTAGTTAAGGAAACTAACCCTAGTTAACCAATTGATTGTATTTAATTAGGGTTTTTAAAGTTAGATAAGAGTTCAAGTTTACTATTGGATACATGGATAAAGCTTGATTATATGCGTAGTTACAGGACTTTGATTACGACGAGTCATTTGACGGGTGGATAATTTTGGATGCTTGACCTATATTAAAGGCGAGTACTTCTTAATTTGACTCTTTAGTTCTTTGAACTTGGTGCATGAACTATTTTGGATAAGAAATTATTTTTACCTTGACTCCACTCTTACTTTCCTGCGCTTGATACTTCCACTCGATCTTTGAGATATCCGTCTCCATATCTATACAGTCTCTCGTTGTTATCCATGATACGTAGTAGATATTAGATATTAACCTTATATGCTTTGATTGCTATTTATTTATGTACCGTATTGAGCATGCTGGCTTCATGTAGCATACATGATTCCTGTTTACATGTATATGATGACTGTTGTATGTTGCACATCATATCATTACATACATGTTAACGACAAATTCTCCCTTGCGGTCGAGAGAGTTGTTAACCAGGGTCGCACGCTCGGCCACTTGAGAGAGTGATAGCTAGAGCAGATGTCGCTTGTCCTGTCGTGCCGTACTCGACCACTCATGGGTAGTGGTAGCTGGAGTTGCGAGCAGTAGGGACCCCCTTCGCTTTGTAACTAGTTAGCTACTCAGCACCTGTCCACTCGGTCACTCGAGAGTAGTGGCACCCTTTGAGTGGTATAGTTGTCATCGATCTGGCTTCTCGACCATACAAGGATCGTGGTGCAGAGAGGTGGGTGGGGTGAGCATCTGTACATACGTTGTTATTATTATATCGACTGATGTTATTGCTTACTTATGCTGTTGTTGCTAGCTTATGCTGCTATTGCTTACTTATGCTGATATGCTTACATATGTTAAGATATATATCTGTTGTATGTGTTTGGACTGACTTACCTATTGGTAATATGTATATACATCACATGTTCCCTTGTAGTTATGAGTAGCTCTGTAGCAGAGTTGTTCTACTCTTGATTTTACTAGCATAGGATATAGTGTCAGGTATGGAGATTTATTATGATAACATGGTAGTATCTGCTATTACTTTTCATATGAGACTGTATACCTTTGTATCTCTAGTTCTTGATTATGTTCATACACTATCTTTTCTTTGTTGGAGCAATCTAGGTGCCCTAGGTTTTGATGTTTGGGAAAATGTTTAAGTTAGGTTTATTATTGTATTTGATATGCATTGTGAGTGTGCAGGATACAGGTACAATAAGGAAAGTCCAACTGTAATCTTGGCAGAGGAGAAAAGTCCAAGGATGAGTCTTGGCGGTGTAAGTCCAAGTATGTAGTCTTGGCAACGTAAGTCCAAGTGTGACTTGACAATGGATGAAGTCCCGGAGGTGAGGATCCTCTTGGCAAAGGAAGACTCGACAATAAGGACAAGGCCGAAGGAAGCTCCAGAAGGTAAAACATGAAGGATGGGGAGACATCCGCGGGATGCGAGGCTGATGGAGGAGGCTAGAAGGCTAGGTCTAGGTTGGTCGGGCGAGGACGAGTGCTGAGTGATTGTACTCGGGGTGAAATCTTATGATTTTAGGTTTCACTGTAGTAGTACTATAGCGACATTGTAGTAGTACTGTAGCAGCACTGTTGCAACACTGTAGTAGAACTATAGCAGTCGACTGGTTACTTTAGCAGTCAACTGATACACTGTAGCAGTCGACTGCTACAGTACACTGTAGCAGTCGACTAGTAGTCGACCGTTGGATAACGGTCAACTTCACTTAAAGGACCAGTCGACTAGTGCATACACCAGTCGACTAGTAGCGGAAAGCAGCTTAGTGTTTTCCTCTTAAGCTCTATTTAATAGAGCTCGGGGTGCTTGGGCATGGTTGACTAAATAGACTTGGTTAAAGCCTATTAGAGTCTCCCAAGCCTTCGTGTGATCGGTGTGCTTTTATTCAAGTGTTTGTGGCGAGGTTTCTCCACCGACAAGGAGTTTGAGCTAGCCGGAGGTTTTCTGGGGAATCATCCACCGACAGATCGGGATCGTCCACCTTACGGACAGCCGTGGAGTAGGAGCTTTATCTTCAAACCACGTTAAATCAACGTGTTAGGTTTGCTTTATCTTGTTAGTATTTCTTTTTGTATTTCCACTGTGAACTAACATTATAGGAAGCGATCGATTTGGGTGAGATGTTATTCACCCCCCCCCCCTCTAGCAGACGTCAAGGTCCCAACATTCTTTACCCGCTGAGTCCCAGCACTCACCACCCCACAAAATAGTTTTTCTTTCATCAGGTAGCAGGTAGATGAATCAAGGATGCTTGGGAGAGTCCTAGCTGCCAGTCCCGCGTCACATTCGAGGATAATTTTTCTTTCCAGACTTATTTTTGTTTGGATGGTATATTGAATTTGCGTATTTACTTTATAACTAGTTGATGTGGATTTTGGAGTCTAGTCTGGTGATTTCAGGTATTTTGGTTAATGACCTTGTTGGTCTTACATTCGATTTTCAATTGGAGTTTATTATGTGGAGTTTGTATTTGTATTGTTTTGGTTTGTATGGGCTCCCTTTATCATTTTTCCACTGTGTTGGTTTTTAGTACAGCCGAGTGAGTTGTTTAATATATATAGAACTATGTGGTTGTATTTCCATTTTTGTTCCAGCCATGTAGGCTAATGGTTATATGGATGTATTATGTGTATTTATTGCTTCAAATTGTCACCGGTACAGGGGAGATGCTGCCAAAATTTTATCGGTAGGGACTCCTCTGGGGCATGACAACAGTAATATATATAAAATGCATGAGTAATGATAATTGATAGTTTAACTGTCTTGATCTCAACTTGGAAACCTTCCCGATTTCTTCAGTTGGATCAGCGACCTTAGGTTGTTCCCTTCAGGAATACGACCTCAATGTCGCTCCTCCAATTGTTTACCTCAACCTACCTGCCAAACTTTGATCCTCCATATCTGTTTGGACTTTTCACTTAGCCTTGATCGGTTCGCCAGGACTTTCTCTCGATCTTCGGTCCTTCGGACCTCTCGATCTCACTACCAAGTGTTGGTTCCTCTCGACCCACTTGGTCTTTCCACCTGGGTTCCACGATCTGCTAAGACTTTTCCTGCCTAGCCTCCAACTAGATCTTTCTTGGTTGAGTAAATAGCCTGCACACTTAATCAACTTTTTAGATCACAACAAGACTTAACTTGAACCTTTGGCAACATCAAAACTTAAGTTTGATTCTTGTGCAACTTGCACCAACATTTTCTTCTTGAAGATCCACTTGCAACCTAGTGGTTTACTTCCCGGAGGAAGATCCACAAGTTCCCAAGTGTGATTTTACAAGATAGAGTCTATCTAAGATGCAATTGTCTCTCACCAGTGAGGTCCATCAGAAGAGCCTACAAATTCTAAGTAACTTCGGCGCTCACTTTCCAACATGAAAGTGATAAAATCCAATCCATAAGACTTTTTGTACCCGAGCTCTTTTGCTCCATCTAAGCTCAACCTCCACTGGCTCCTCATCATCATCTTCACCTTGTGTTTCATATGCCCGCTTTGAGGAGCTAGCATCCGCTCGGGTCTTATACGGAAACACATGCTCGAAGAACGAGGTATTTCTCGATTCTATTATAGAGTTCTTGTGTATCTCCGGTATTTGTGATTCATACACAACAAATCGATACACACTACTATTCTATGCATATCTAATAAATATGCAATCAATAGTCTTTGGTCCTATCTTAATCCTTTTCAGATCAGACACCAACATTTTGACAAGACACCCCCACATTCGTAAATATTTATAAGACGGTTGTCTTCCATTCCACAACTCATAAGGGTTCTTATCTATTTTCTTTTGGCGCACCTTATTTAAAAAGTAATTAGCTGTTAACACAACTTCCCCCCACATGAACTCTGGCAATCCAGAGCTCAATAGAAGAGCATTCATCATCTCCTTTAGAGTTTGGTTCTTTCGCTCAGCAACTCCATTTTGTTGAAAAGTATAAGGAGCTATTGTTTCGTGTCTGATCCCATGTTCAGCACACAACTCAATGAACGGTGATACATATTCACTGCCTCAATCACTTCGAACCACCTTAATCTTTTTATTAAGTTGGTTTTCAACCTCATTTTTATATAGAGTAAATTTCTCTATAGCTTCATCCTTACTTTTGAGAAGATACACATAACAGTATTTTGTGTTATCATCTACAAAAGTGATGAAGTATTTATTATCATGAGGTGTTGGCATACCTTTTAGGTTGCACATATCAGTGTGGATTAGGTCAAGTGGTTCGTTATTTCTTTCAATATGTTGAAAAGAAGACCTTGTCATTTTCGCTTCAACACAAATCTCACACTTGTGTTTTGGGTCAGATGGAATGTAGGTATGTTTTCATATTTATTAATCTACGCAACCCATCATAGTTAACATGCCCTAGTCTACCATGCTACAAACACGAAGACTCAAGCATATAAGTGGAAGAGCTTTCATTTTTATTCATCTTAGGCATAATGGCCATTACATTGAGCTTGAACATCCCATCAGATACATAGCCTCTTCCTACAAACATTCCATTCTTAGACAGTACAACTCTGTCTGACTCAAAAATAATGCAACAGTCATGCTTGCTTAATAGTGATCCGGACACTAGATTCTTTCGAATCTCCAGAACATACAACATATTGTTCAGAGTTAGGTCCTTGCCCGAGGTCATCTTCAGCACTACTTTTCCTTGGCCCATGATATCCAAAGTTGATGAGTTCCCCATGAACAGTTTATCTCCATTGACTTCTTTGAAGTTGTGGAGCAGCTCCTTGTTGCAGCAAACATGTCTGGTGGCATCAATATCGATCCACCATTGTTGCGGGTTTGAACCCACCATGTTCAAATCAGAGACTACAACGCAGAAGTCATCCATTTTCGGTCCCTCATTCAGGTTGGCTTCCTGCTTCTTCTTAGGCTTCCTGCACTTCAAAGATTTGTGACCCACTCAGTCACAGTTGAAGCACTTCCTCTTGCTGATGCCTCCTCTGGGTCCCATCTTGGAAGATTTGGGGTTCTTCCATTTTGATTTTTGACCATGCTCGACCACCTTGGCTTTCACAGTAGCCTGAGAGAACAGTTTCCTCTCTAAACTCTTGTTGTCTTCTTTGATGCAAAGTCTAACAATGAGTTCCTCCACATTCATCTCCTTTCTCTTGTGCTTCAAGTAGTTCTTGAAGTCCTTCCAGCCGGGAGTAGCTTCTCAATGATAGCAGTCATCTAGAAAGTTTCACTCAGAACCATCCCTTTTGAGTATATCTCATGCAAGATCACCTGAAGCTCCTAGACTTGGCTGATCACCATCTTGGAGTCAATCATTTTGTAATCCAGGAATCGACCCACGATGAAATTCTTGGCCCCTACATCCTCCATCTTGTACTTCTTGTCCATGGACTCCCACAGCTCCTTAGCCATTCTCTTTATGATATACACAGAGTATAGCAAGTCGGCAAGGCAATTGAGGATATAGTTTCGACAAAGGAAATCAAAATGAGTCCATGCCTCCACTGCACTGATGGTTTATGCATCAATATCCTCAGCACGCTTGGGAGGGTCCTCAGTCAAGAATCGAGCTAGATTGAACATGATCAGGTAGAAGAGAATCTTCTACTGCCACCTCTTGAAGTTCAGTCCACTGAACTTCTCTGGCTTTTCCCCTTGACTAATTGGCACAGTTCCAATCGGGGTGGAGGGGGCCTGCACGTGTTGAGTCTGTTGCACCTCAACATTTTGTTTTGTGGTCATCTCAACAAAATCGAATCTGTTTCAAGATTGTTAGCAAAAATAATCTATTGCCAGAGATTTTTTGGGACTTAATTCACTTAACTATTAAAATGACCTGAGATGATAATCTCAAGCTGCCAGCAGGAGCTGGTGTCTGCCAAGTGCTTAATGTAAGCTTCATAGTGGCCGATCGGGCGAGTGAGCTGTCGACCGAGTGAAATAGGCTAAGGCCGACCGAGCAAATCAAAGGTTTTTATCAATCGAGAGAAACAGTCTAAGGCCGACCGAGCGAATAGAAGGCTTCAGTCGACTGAAAGTAGAGGCCTAGGTTGACCTAGCGAAGAGGCTAAGGCTGACCAAATGAAGAGTCTAACTGAGTGAAGAGTCTGACTGAGTCAACCGAGCGAAGCTTAAAGCCGACTGAGCGAATTGAAGACTTCTGTCGAGCAACTTGCTGCCGAGCGAGTCGAAAGCTTCTGCTGAACAAGTTGCTACCGAGCAAGTCGAAGGCTTCTACTAAATGAGTTGCTGCCGAGCAAGTCGAAGGATTCTGCCGAGCGAGTCAAAGACTTCTGCTAAACGAGTTACTGGGCGAACAACAAAGCGAAGCGATCAGCAGGGCAAAGCCTAGAAAGTGGTCAGATGAGTGAACTAAATGAATCGAGGCCTACGACGAATGCAGTTTCCTTGAAACAGATTCGCCCCACCTCTGGCTATGCTTCGAGGCTTTCTTGGGTCGTATGTTTCCCAGGATATAACGGTGAACCGTGATTCCTACCAAGCACTGATGGTCACGATGAACTGAGAGGTACCCGACTGCTATCACGGGCAGTCCACTGAGCAAGAAATGCACGATAGAGGAGAAGGAGAATATAGGTGGAGAGCTTCAACCTTTAAGTGTGTAACTTTTTGCCTGTGGTTGCAACCTCCTAATATAAGAGCTCAGACCAATAGACAACATTAATGATCATTATTCACCGCCAGTTGTGAAATGCCAACGTTTCACTCGTCTATTTTGATTCTGCATTAATCTTGCTTTAATGCATCCATTGCATAAGCAGCAAAAGGTTGGTTGTTCTACTTGGATAAATTTTGCCTCGACCGGTCCGGCATTCGATACACATAGGTCATACCCACACATGAGTCAACATGATTCAGTGAAACTCGGACCTTGGATTTTCCCCCCCCCCCCCCCCCCCCCATGTGAGAGAGAGCCTCTTGATTTTGACCAATTTTGTTGTGAATTTGGCATCAAACAATATGAAGCACCAAACCCCTCCTACGCTATTGTAGCATAGAAATGACTCGGGTTGTCTGCCAACGAAAGTAACGATAGGAAGGTAAACTTAGGATCGTATGTTATTTCTATTTTTGGGATTTTTAATATGGAATAGGGGTTTGGATTTTTTATTTTGAGACTAAGAAATGAAATAGCAAAACAAGTATGAAATTTACCCTAACAAAATGATTAACATCCTATCTATCCATTAATAGTGATCTCACAGCGCATTGTCACTCTATGCTATAATTTCATCAATAATGGAATTAAACTAAGGAATGAAATAACAAAGTATTAAATAAAACCTAATCTAGTAAATAAAAGACAGTGCAAGTAAGAAAACCTAATCTAACTTAAACTATGATTGCAAGGAAATTAAAGACAACATAAAGTAAGCATTGAATGAAATATAGAGCATTAAAGAAATCTAATCCTAATTTCATCCAAACGAATAACAGAACTTATAGCAATTGAAAGAGACAAGACAAGCAAACATTAAGTAAAATAAAGTGGACAAATTTAAACCTAACTATTGGAAGAAGCAATTTGTCGAACACCTTACGAGCATGAATCAAAATGACATGAGTACGTGCACTAAAACATGGGAGAACTACTTAGTACAAGCATCAAACAATCAACCACACAAATCAACATATCGATACGAATCAAGTGAAGAAATGCAACAATCCAAAACTATCAATTTGATGAAGAAGAAGTGCTGCTCGGACTCGTCGGAACGAAGAGGATGGGAACCGGAGCTTGAAGAAGATCAGATCTATAGAAGATGGAGCTCAGTTTACCCAGATCTGGTCCAGATGAAGGAAGTGGGTGCAAACTTCTTCTCTTCTAACCCTCCCCGCTGTCACACGAAACATCCAGCTCCAGAACCCCCGGAACTGATGAACAACAACTAAGAAACTGGCTGTGAGAAGGCACTGTGTTGGAATGAATCATCGCCGCTCCTCTACCTCTTCCGCCTGAACCCCAGTAGGAAGAAGTGAGAGAAGAATGCCTGAAGGTGAAGAATCTCACCGGAAAACCCCTCCGGTGGGGTGGATGATCGGAGCCGAAGCTTGTCGCTTGGAATTGGTTGTTGTCGCTGTTGGAATCAAGAAGCAGAGGAGGCCGATTGGAATCAAGAAGAAGAAGAAGAGTAGATAGGGATGGCCGGCTGGCGATCGTGAGGTGAGGGTGAACCACCGGTCGTGAGGTTGAGGGCGTGAAGTTGGCTTGCATCGGTGCGTGGGAGAAGTAGCCTCACTTCTTTTTCGCATTCGTGTGCGAAGAAGAAAGGAATAGGGGTCCAAAATTAGGGATTTTTCCTCAACCCTTGGATGCTCTTCAATTCGAATCAATGGACCAGATTTGAGGATGAGATAAAGCTTGAGTGGATCCAGATTTCAAGTTGTGGAAGAAGATCCAAATCCATTAGAATATGTGGATCCATCAGAGGGTGAAATTGGGCTTAAGATTGATTTGGGCTTCTCTCTTCTTGGATCCAAAGTGGACTCTTTTTTTTGGATGATGATGATCTCTATGGACGGTTCAGATCTTCCAAATTACTTCCCTACAAATAAAATGCACATTTTTAGATAAAATACCAAAAAATATAGGAAGAATTATATCAAGACTCTAAATAAATACAACTCGTAAAATGTGATATAAAATAAGATTTAAGTATACGAGATGATAAAAAAATATTAAGTATAAGAGACAAAATAATATATAAAAATGCTCATTATCAATTCCCCCACACTTATTCTTGCACGTCTCGACAAATAAAATAAAACTATGAAGCAACCAAAAACTTATCTCCCTATCAATTCCCTAACCATACTCTGAAATTAGTAAAAGAAAGTTACTTAGGATCATCAAGTTTTAAGAATCAAGGTATTCATGATTCCAATTCTCACAAAAGTCAACAAGCATGGTAATTTCAATCAACTTGAATAGATTAAGCATGATAGAGCCTCACAAGGTGATTATATGCACTAATGCTCACATAAATAATAGATATGAAAGTGGAGCTCTCTCCAAAGCAACTCATGACATTGCACTACCATATGCTTGCTTATTTTCTACTTCTCCACTAATGTAAACATAAGTGCACAAAAATCAAGAGGACTTGCCATGAATAATAATGAAACTACACATGTAAACAATAGAACAAGAAGGATAGATATAAAGGAATTCAAAGAGAATATGAGAGCATTGGGGTAATCAACATGAAGAATACAATCAAATAATATACTCAAAAACTCATTCAAACATCCAACACTCAACTCTCTTTGCACATTCTCATGTGATATACATCAACCACTATAACATCTCCAAAATGCATGTATGTATTAACAACTTAACTCATGAGAATCTCTCAATAACAATGTAAAATGGATATACATCAATCTTTCCATGGAGATATTTTTTCTTATTCATCACTAACAAAATAACAAATGCTTGAGAATTTTTTTACCTCTTTTTATTTTTTTTATGTTTTTTTTTCTTCTTTGTTTGTTTTTTCTTTTTTTTTACATAGAGAGATTTTTTTTCAAAAAGCATTCGTCCAAACATATTTGCATCCCCCACACTTAAACTTGTCCGTCTCGGACAATATAACAAATCATGATATCATCTAAAACTCAACAATAGGGGGCTAAAAAAATAAATAAATAAAGATATGCCAAAGAAAATGTAACTCTTCATGCAATCATCCTATGCTCTCATCACATGACCAAGGAAAGAATGAATTGATAAAGATATGCTAGTGGAAATATAACGACAATAAGAAGATATGACAAGGGAAGTACAATGAAACATGAAAGCAATAGGTGAAATGCTTACTGGTAAGAACAACAAAATATAGGAACAACTAAAAGATTAATAAGAAAATTTGCCTCTATCATATTCATGCAAGCTTATGTTACCATAATTTTAAAAAGAATCAAAGCAAGTTCTAGAGTGTCAAGTATCACAACTGCTATCACACACAAGAGGATTAAGAATAAGCATGGGAACAACCTCACTAGGTGAATAACCAAATATCATGCATAATCTAACAAGATAAAGTCCATCACCACAACAAATGACGAAATGTAATTAATGCACCCAACCATACCAAGGAAACCAAAACTTGATAATCAAACTTAACTGTCTTTTACGATTCTCAAAGTATTATAAAGGGATATGTTGGGAGATATGACTCAAAATCAAGCAAGGTATAAACAAGACCAAACAAAATGGAAAACAAGAAAGCAAAGTATGAAAGCCAAGTATGGAAGCAAAGTATAGAAACAAACAAACATGCAAGTATAAAGATAAAGGAAAGCAAGAAAAGGAAAGGAAAGGAACGAACTCCCCTTTATTCCTGGCGGCTGAAGATGGTTCAGAAGTAGAATCCATGCATGTAGTGGAATGATCCTTCTCGGTGGTTGCAAACGGTTAAGGTGCAAAATCTAAGTTGGGAGTGGAATGTTTGCATTTGAAGTAAAGACCGCTCCCTTCACCCTATTCTTTTTGAAAGTTCTTCCCGGAGGTTGAAGGCGGTTCAACTAAGCATCCACTCCAAGGGCCTGTAAAAACCTGCAAGGCCAAGGATAGAACGCACCTTCCACATGCATGTGGGGTAAGGAAGAGATGAAACAATATCAAACTTAGACAAGCATAAATCCAAATATGAGTCACATCTAATAAAATCAATATTAGGAACCTCTATGGAATTCTCTAAAAGATCACAAGAAATACTAACCTTGTTGTACTGAAATGTACCTAGAGGTTCTAGAATAATGGATGTGACTTCCTCTTCATCAAGTAATAGCTCAGACTCTGGTTCTGGCTTAAAAATAAGTGATTCTTGGGGCTCTACCTCCACAACACAACTCCCTACACTCTTATCATCAGGTGGTCGTGCAACAAAACTAGGTGATTCTTGGGACATTGCTTCCACCATACAAGTCCCTACACTTTCCTTAGCGATAGATGTATAATCAGGCTCAGCTAGCTCCTCAACATCACCAACAACACCTGCATCAACAATATCTACAACAACAATATTATCAAAATTAAAATAATCACTACAAGAAAAAAGCTAATAGACAACACTTTAAAAGCATTGACTATGTGGTTGAAAAAGCGTTGTTAAAAGCACTGTTGTTAAAAGTCTACTCAAAGACAACACTTTAAAAGCATTGTCGTTTGTAGCAAAGATAACGCTTTTGCAACGCTTTAAAAGCGTTGTCATTTTTTGCAAAGACAACGCATAAAAAGCGTTGTCTTTGTTAAAGACAACACTTAAAAAAGCGTTGTCTTTTTTAAAGACATCACATAAAAAGCGTTGTCTTTTTTAGCAAAGACAACAGTTTCACAATGCATAAAAAAGTGTTATTTTTTTAAGCAAAATACAAGAAGTTTTAAACTATTATCACAAATAAAAGATAAATGAAAACTAATCTACTTCAATCAACAACATATTATAAAATAACAACTGAGATAAATATATAAATTATCATCCTTACACTTCTATAACAAACATAATTACTCGCATACAAAGAAATTTTAATTAGAAGATACTCAAAACTAATCCTATCAACTACATCTTATTACATGAACTTAAAGGATCTTGATAGATGCTACTTATCCTCTTAACTTGAATGTTCTTTACTCATTGGCTTTAACCATCTTCTTGCTTAAATCCCAAAGCCTTCTTGATAGTTCTTCGTCGAAGTACTTTCCAGTCACACTCCTGAGGTTCGGATGCAGTGCCACATAGCATGTAGTTGCTGCTCCTGTAATCACAGAAATGTAGATAAATGAAATAAATCAAGTTCTCATAACATCAATGACTATCATATTCAATGAAAATAAGAACATAACATCACCTAAAATTTGGGAAAAAAACAAACAAGAAGAGAGAAGTTCCCTTGCCCTTTTTGTCTCCTCCAATCTCAAAGTGCTTGCATCTCTAAGAGAACAAAATAGATATTAGCTATAGGTGGAAAAATTACAAAGGACAGAGAGGTAGAATATCAGTACAAACTTTTATTGGATGACGTGAATAATGCTTACAGCTCTGGCATTGAAGTGTCAACACAATCTTCTTTGTTGTTTTGGCCTGAAAAAAGAATTAGTTCTATTGCTTACAATTTTATACAGTTGAGCATTAAATACAACTATGAATTTGTTTCAAGAAACTAAGCTCAAAACAAAAAACTTCATTGTCTCTAACCACTAAAACTGGCCTATTATTTCGACCGCACCACACGATTATGAACTGATTATAAATTGGAAAGACAATAACAACAACATGGATACATCAGTAAGAACTCAGAAACTAGAGAGATGTATAGGAAGCTTATGTCTTCTTCAGCAAAGCCTTCTCGACTTAGTGCTTCTTAGCAAACATCTTCCTCTTAATTCCCATAATCTGTAAATAAATTGTAAACCTTTAAGACAGTTTCACACACATGGAAAATCCTTGGGTTAGAAGTAAATAGCAGAGTTAAAAAAAATCCCATCCTTTTGGCAAACACAAACTCTCATGGACCACATAAAAAAAATCCAAATAAACTATTCTCTTAGCTTCTCTGGACAACTTTGATCATTGTTCCTTATTCTGTAACTTCTTGACATTGTTAATCCTCATCATTTGCAATTCTTAGCTTCTCTGGACAACTTTGATCATTGTTCCTTATTCTGTAACTTCTTGACATTGTTAATCCTCATCATTTGCAATGACTTAACAAACCTCGCACTTCTCATATCATCTTCTGACAATTGTGGAACTTGATCCTTTTTTCCTTTTTCATATGTTGACTTCCTTTGGCTCATTTCGTCTTCTAGCAGAATTTTATGCCCAAACTATCTAAATTGTACTCGGCCATGTTCACAGGGATGAGGAGTTGTTAGGTCAAGGCCTTGAATTGAATGATGACTTGCAAAGCACGATGCTATTGCTTCAGGTTCACCTCTGCAAGCTGGTGCATCTGAGTTGATCGAAAGGGACCCTGTGGCACCTCAACCTACAAAACCTGAAGTCTCTGAATCCCTTCCAAGAACTCCAATTGTGCCTCAATCTTCTAGTCAGTATGATGAGGAAGAGGAAGATGAAGACGATGATTATGCTCAGTCAGCTCGCATGTTAGTTTTAGGTAGCTAATCTACCATATTTTGAAAGAAAGAAAAAAGACTGGTTAAAAACATGTCTGTGCTTGTGTAGGAACTCCAAAGTCAATCCACCAAATTCTAGAAGCAGCTCCGTTGCAACCAGTGATCATTTGGGCTCTCGAAATGGAACTGATGTTACAGCTTCCTCCATAGCAGGAAGCATGGAGGCATCATCACCTCCTTCAGCCAGTAATGCTCCAACACTTCCTGATCCTCCAACTTCAGTTAACACTTCAACCAAAGAACAAGACATAATTAGCCTTTTGAGCATTACCTTGTCAAACCCATCACCACCCACACTCCTTTAACTCCTACAATGTCTGATCAAAATGTATCAATTATGTTGCTGTCGATAGCAATGCCAATGCCAATCCATTTGAACCAACTCAACTCTTAGCTTTCAATGATTTGAAGCTAAGAGAAGGGACTGCTTACTTGGATCTAAACTTCATTCGATCTAGTTCCTTGAAGCTAATCAGAGAAAGGGGAGGATGGGTACCTGAAACGGAGGTGAGCATCGCGACCATACCACGGTAAAGCATGGTGAGGCCCTCCTGAGCGACGATTCTACAAAGGAGGTCGATGCCCAAGATGGATCATTGGGCAAGGGCGAAGGAATTTGAGGAAGCGAGAGTTGGCGGTGGCTATTGCAGGCGGATACGGAGCGTGTCGAGTGGATAGCTGAAGGTGACCCTGACCATGCCGTTGATGCCCGCCCCACTATTCACCAAGAACTCCGTCCAGAACTCCATGATCTTCTACTCTCATGTGCACCTCCCTCTTGCCCTAAAAAAAATCTTGCACAGCCAAAGGGGGAGCCAATCCTGAAACCTACCAAGGAGGCAACTTTGCGCTCAATCACTTACTTGTACCCAAAGATGAGCAAGGATGGAGACGAATGAGGAAGGGGGCGGAAACATTGGTTTTCCTCCTCCTGCGCTTGTGCTGGGATCAAGAAGTTGACGAAGACGGAGACGGAGCTTAGGGTCAGTGGTTTCGGCGAAGGGAGTTCGCGTGAAAGGAGATCACGAGTTAGGAGGTCAGATTGCTAATTTAGGTTTCGGCGAGTGAGGGTTTTTTGTTTTTCAGCATGAGGCTTTGTTGCATGTGGGAGGATGTGTGGCGGAAAAATAATTGGGTAAGTTAAAAGTTTTAGTCAAATATCAATTGGTGGTTTAAAGACTAATAAAATTGTTAATAGACAACGCTTTTTTAAAAATATTGTCTTTGATCCACAAAAATTACTAATAGACAACGATTTTTAAAAAAACGTTGTCTATTAGTTAGAAAATAAATAGATAGACAACGCTTTTCACTAAAAGCATTGTTAAAAAAAAGACAATGCTTTTTAAAAAAAACGTTGTCTTTTAAGTGTTGTAAAATCTAATTTTTCTTGTAGTGAATCTACAATTGCAACATCATCACACAAAAGGATAGAGGAGTCTTGTATAGGAGTAGAATCAGGGTCAGGGCTGTGACATTCTCTAGAATCCATCTCCTCACTAGATAATTGGGCTTGTCGTTGGCTGATGGATGCTGCAATTTGATCTAGATACATCTGGCAATTTTGTAGTGATGCTTCATTTCTTTGTTGAGACTGGATATATGCCTCTTGTTGTTGCTACATCTGCTACATTACATCCTTCAAATCTTGAAATATTGATTGATTAGTGGCATGAACTTCTTCAGTGCTCTCTTGAAATGTCCCCCAAGGAGCTGGTTCGGTCTGATTGAATGGATGTGAATAGGTAGACATATAATCATCATTAAATCCATGTGACCTCTAATACGATGGAAAAGATTGATCCAATTGTTGTTGCTCATTCCCATACTGCTCAAGAATTTGTTGGGGTTGATAGCATTGGGATTGAAAGTATCCATGCTGCTCTGGAATTTGGGGTTGAAAGTACTGAGTCAAATAATTGCCCCAGTCATGACTATAGGTACTAGGAGCTGGATCATATGCCTGTGGATATTAATGTTGGAGATATTGGGGTTTCATAAGAAATCTAGCAGTCTTTTGAATGAGATGACATATAGCAACTAGATATGATGGACTGCCACAATTAGTACATATGTGCCTCACTTGCCAGTATCCAAATTGTGATATTCATTGAAACCTCCAAATTATTGAGAATAAAGATGCATGTTGAACTGAAAGAATTGTCCTGGTCTTACACTGAAACACTAACAAACAAGATTAGAAGACACAGGAGTACTATATGATATCAAACACATGAATCTATGAACATTAAAGCATTTGACAATTTTTTTTAACAAAATTTTGTAGAAAAATAAGAAAGCAATCCTAAAATTATCAAACACCACCACAAGTTCCCTGGCAATGACGCCAAAAAAATCTAGTCTAACTTAAACTATGATTGCAAGGAAATTAAAGACAACATAAAGTAAGCATTGTATGAAATCTAGAACATTAAAGAAATCTAATCCTAATTTCATCCAAACGAATAACAGAACTTATAGCAATTGAAAGAGACAAGACAAGCAAACATTAAGTAAAATAAAGTGCATGAATTTAAACCTAACTATTGGAAGAAGTATTTTGTCGAACACCTTATGAGCATGAATCAAAATGACATGAGTACGTGCACTAAAACATGAGAGAACTACTTAGTACAAGCATCAAACAATCAACCACACAAATCAACATATTGATACGAATCAAGTGAAGAAATGCAACAATCCAAAACTGTCAATTTGATGAAGAAGAAGTGCTGCTCAGACTCGCCGAAATGAAGAGGATGGGCACCGAAGCTTGAAGAAGATCAGATCTATAGAAGATGGAGCTCAGTTTGCCCAGATCTGGTCCAGATGAAGGAAGTGGGTGCAAACTTCTTCTCTTCTAACCCTCCCTACTATCACACGAAACGTCCAGCTCCAAAACCCTCGGAACTGATGAACAATAACTAAGAAACCGGCTGTGAGAAGGCGCTGTGTTAGAATGAACCGTCATCACTCCTCTTCCTCTTCTACCTGAACCCCAATAGGAAGAAGTGAGCGAAGAATGCCGGAAGGTGAAGAATCTCACCGGAGAACCCCCCCCGGTGAGGTGGATGATCGGAGCCGAAGCTTACCGCTTGGAATTTGTTGTTGTCACTGCTGGAATCAAGAAGCAGAGGAGGTTGATTGGAATTGAGAAAAAGAAGAAGAGTAGATAGGGATGGTCGGCCGGCGGTCGTGAGGTGAGGGTGAACCGCCAGCCGTGAGGTTGAGGGCGTGAAGTTGGCTTGTGTCGGTGCGTGGGAGAAGTAGCCTCACTTCTTTTTCACGTCCGCGTGCAAAGAAGAAAGGAATAGGGGTCCAAAATTAGGGATTTTTCCTCAACCCTTGGATGCTCTTCAATTCGAATCAATGGACCAGATTTGAGGATGAGATAAACCTTGAGTGGATCCAGGTTTCGAGTTGTGGAAGAAGATCCAAATCCATTAGAATATATGGATCCATTAGAGGGTCAAATTGGGCTTAAGATTGATTTGGGCTTCTCTCTTCTTGGATCCAAAGTGGACTCTTTTTTTTGGATAATGATGATCTCTATGGATGGTTTAGATCTTCCAAATTACTTCCCTACAAATAAAATGCACATTTTTAGAAAAAATGCCAGAAAATATAGGAAGAATTATATCAAGACTCTAAATAAATATCAACTCGTAAAATGTGATATAAAATAAGATTTAAGTATACGAGATGATAAAAATATTAAGTATAAGAGCCAAAATAATATATAAAAATGCTCATTATCACCTCTCCCCATGCATTTGTTCACATCATCAAAGCATGTGAATCAATATAAACCAACCAATTTTCCTTGAAGCTCCCAATGTGGGACTAAAGGTCTATTCACAAAGGAGCTTCTTTCTACTTCCACCTCTTCTCCATTCATATATATCTAACACCTTCAACCCTGTTGAAGGTGCCTTCCAACTGAAAGGTGCGGAGGCGTCTTTAACTCCTTTGAGGGCACCTCCAGCAGCTCCGCAGCTCCCTTTTGGCTCTCTTATTGCTCCAATCACTTGGGTGATTTCGGTCAACCGAAATAGGGTTCATCCGAACCCATTTTTCGGCCTTATCCTCGAGCAGACTTCCTCCCTGGCTTCTCATCTCTCGGACCGCCGTGCGCATCCTTCCTGTTCGCCGGTGTACTCTTCCGCAGCACCTCGTCCCTCGGATGCACCAAGCCTGTCAACTCTCTTCCCGTGCCATTCTTCTCGCTAGCTGCATCTTCCGCTCGACTTCCTATGCTCCTAAGCTCCTGCACACTTAGACACAGAGATCAAATACTAACAGAACCTAACCTGACTTGGTTGATTACATCAAACTACCACAGGGTTCCAACATCAATCACTTGATAGACTTTTCACCCTTGTTAGTTATTGGTTCAATCTTGTCTTGACTAGATTCTCTTTGCTAGTTATCTCATTAAGCTTGACCTAACTAGACTTCTTACTTTCAAATATCCTATTTAGATAACCCTTGGTCAAACCTGATAATACATAGGTATATTAGCAAACATCGAGGCTAATTGCACTAACATTAACATGATAATAGATACCTAGGGTAGGCCTACCTTAGGTTTCTTTTGGGCAGCAACAACTAATACAATAGCCATTTATGACCGAGTAATACAATCCATGCTTGAAAGGCATCCAAAATCTTATGAGTAGCTATAGAACATAGATCGTAAAAGATGTGCTAATGTATACTTTACTATGTGAAAATCGACAATAGACTTCGGATATTATCCGAAGTAATAGGTAGTTAATTACCGAAGTAGACGCACGTGAAGTAAAAGGGTAAATTTTTTACTGCAGCACACATTACCGAAGTCTATCACCGGTTCAAAACCGGTTCAAAATCGAACCATTTTCGAAGTAAAAAAACTGTATTACTTCATCAAGACCAGTAAAAATACCGAAGTAATTGATGATATATTACTTCATAAGTTACGTTATTTAACGAAGTAAAATATATATACGACTTCACAGTTTTTGAATTTTGGTGCAGTAAATGTTTTATTTTACTTTCGTATAATTTAACTTAGTCGAAGTATTTATTATTGTATTAATTCATCGTAGTATAGAAGTAATAGAGTATATTTCACTACAACAAAAAAATTCAAATGTAGCGAAGTAATTGATACAAACTACTTCCCAAATGTAGCATATTTTACTGCAATACAATTTTAATTGACAAAAATTTATATTATAATATTTTATTACAACACAATATTTTTTACCACCAAAATTAAATAAATATATCACAAATATGTATCAAATACAATCCAAAAATGTATTCATAAAAGACATGTTTAACCATAACCCTAAAACTTTTGTATCCATAAATCTCTAAATACATGTCTAAACTTTATATCATAGCCTACACTTAGGCACCCACATAGAAGTAGACGAATTCACTCCATTCACTTCTGACTTCATCATACTGAGATTGATTGTAATACTGTTTATTTTTTGATGCTGCAAACTGAAACATTAATAGAAATTTGAAGATCAATAAAAAATAACTCAATATTTTATAAAAAAAATATTTCATAAAAAAGAAATTCACCTTTCTCTCCAATTGTGGATCTTCATCCAAGACTATCTCTTTCATGTACCGCATCACACAATATCCACATTCAACACCACCCTTTTGTTTAAGATTACCCTAATGAAATTGAAAATGTCATACAAGAAGTCACAATCTAAATAATAAAAATTATGAATTGTTGTCTAAATACATAGTCACAATACATACTGTCAATTGTTTAAAACCTGGTCCTTTTGAAATATCCCTTGATGCATTGTATATCTTGACCCCCACTACATTGTAAACAATAGAAAATTATTTTTACAACCTATAATGAATTGAATGCATTCAAAATCAGTATAATCTACTACTTACTTGGTCACAATATTTTGTCAAGCTTAGTCTCGGTTCCTGTTACTCAAAGAGTCTAATAAATATATCATATTCTTATCTTCATTAATTATAGTCAAGATTCAATGGTACCTGTACAAATGAAAATATAAACAGTGGTTAACACATCATTTATCCCAAAAGATTTGAACTCTCCTTTGACTTTCTTTTCCAACAAATCATCATACAATATGAGATTGTAACAAATCAATCCAAAAATTCCAATATTATTTAGCAAGACAATATGAAAATTAGATTAAAAAAATATTTACAATTTTTTCAGCGACTTCTGCTATCTCCATATTTGTTATGTTGCCAGATTTGTCCTCGCGGGCTTTACACCAAAGTATCGATCTATCAATTTCCTCATTTTCAGCAATTAATTTTTTCTCCCTCTATAATTCCAAAAATGATTAGTTACATAATATTAAATATTTGCTTGAAAATGACAAATACAATGCTTCAAAGCTTACCAATTCATCCTCTAAGCCGACGTAACCCTTGCGAGACAGTCTGTGATGATATTTATAATGCATCGTTCGTTCTTTTTGCTTTTTATGAATAACCTACATAGAAGATACATTCATAGACACTTGTATACATTCATAAACACTTGTATGAATAACTGCATTTGGTGGCTGGTCAAGAATGGTTGTTCTAATCAAGCAGTTCAAAATCACAGAAGTTAAACAACCTAACATTTGGGAAGTCAAACCAGCTTCTGTTACTGCTGAAGTGACTTGTAGCATTGCAAGTTATAGAGCACATATCAGATCAGAATGGGATTCTCTTAAAGAACATGATGTTTAGTTTTTATTGTCAATTAGGCCTCTTTTGAACCTCTTAGTCCAGAGGAAGCCGCCAAGTCATCTGTCCCACAGAGGTTTGACCTTCAATATGTACGTGGATGTGAAATAACTAAAATCCATGATGAAGAAGGTGTTCTTATGAAGCCACCTAAGGGTGATCTTTGTGCAGTGACAATTGCTCTGGACACAGCACAGTATCACATGGATGTTACGGATATTGCTGAAAAAGGTGCAGAAGATGTATATGGAGCATTTACCTTTTTGATGCGGAGGAAGCCTAAAGAAAATAATTTCAAAGAAATGTTGGACTCCATAAGAGACCTTATGAATGAGTCTTGCATAGTTCCTGATTGCTTGCGTAACATCTTTTTGGGTTATGGTAATCCTGTTTCTGCACAATGGCATAACATGCTTGATCTTTTGGACATATAAGCTAGATAATTATACAACTAATATGATAAGAATGAATTAAAGAAGGCAGACCAAAGTTAAAATATGAAGATATTAAAGTAAATAAATAAAAGTTAAAAAATACTACATGCAACTCAAAATATAAAATCATTGGAACTTCAATTTGTGAAATCTAATACAAGTAAGAAGAGACAGACCAAAGAGGTTGGTGTGTGGTATGAAGAAAAATTTATTAAAATTAACATACTAATCTCTAATGGTATTAAGTTGTTTATAATATGTGTTGGTTAACAAAAGAGTGATCAATAGTTTCATAATTGCATTGTAAATAATAATATAGGTTTGTAAATACATAATTGCATTGTAGAGAGAGCTATAAAATGGTCAACCTACATTGCATAACATTTCTCTAATGGATAAACAATCATGATACTCAATTCATAAATTGTACAAGTGTTAGAATAATCATATAATGATTTGTAATGAAGCTTTTAGCCAGCGAAGGTTGTCCAATCGAATGGCAAGTCAAGAGTGCTAAGTGTTGCTTCAAGTTATACAGAGTAGAAGTGACCAAAACTCCTATATCTTACATAGAGGTTGTCTGAAACTAATTACCAAAAAAGAGAATTTTTATCCCGATATATAAGGCTAATTTATGTTTTCCCAAAAAATGGGTTCTTATAATTAAGATTTCAACTCTTATATTAATAGAAAGTGAGAAATAATAGGCCTTCATTTCTTGTATTTCAATCAAATGGAGAGGAATCTACAATTCTTATTTTATCTAATAAACCATAAATACAAGTTGCTGGTCAATTACCATAAACCAAGTGTAGTTATCATAGTGGAAGTCCATTTTTAAAGGTTGGTCAATTACCATAAATACAAGACTGAATTGATTCAAGTTGCTGGTCAATTATCATAAAGATTGATACAATTTTTGTCTTAAAAAAGGGATGGTTAAATCCATTTTTATCTAATAAACCATAAATACAAGAGTGAAAAAGCAAGTGTAGTTGAAAAAGAGCTTTGTTCTTATGTTTTGTGTCATTCTAAAGGTTGAATTAACAATCACTCAAGCATTACAAATTGACAGATCAAAAAATAAAAGACAGAATTGACCAATTCAAAATTTTTCTAGAATTGAACAATACAAATGACACAATTCATCCCAAAATTGTCAAATAGTTGGGATCATAATTGTCAAAATTAAGATTAATACTAGAATCAGATGGTCAAAACATGTCAGTATTAATCATATTGAATGGTAGAGTATGATGACGGTTTTGTGGCACTTGGTCTAGGCAGTGGAAAATTGAAAATAATAGCACGGTAAATAATTAATCAAGACAAGTTGTGAGTGATTGATTGCAAGGCCAGTGACAAAGACTTGCCTACTCAAATTCATTCATTCTAAGGTTAATCGAGACCAAGAGCAGAATGACAAGGTTGAAGAAGATAGGAGTTGCGATTGGGTGAATCATTATTTTTTTAACAAACAAACAAATTAAAAAGAAGAGATATCTATAGGAAGAACATTAATGGTACAACATAGGAAAGAAGGGGTCGAGAAGGAAGAAACCTAGTGTCGGGTGACTCTCGGCATCAGGGAGAAAATGCAGAAGGAGAACCTGTTGTTCGCGTCGGATTGAAACATCGAAGGAGGAGGTAGCCGTCGGGAGGAGGGGCGCGAAGGAGAAGGCTAGTGTCGAGTGGTTGTCGCGCGTCAGGGAGAAACTGCGACGAGTGGCCGTCGCGCGTCGGGGAGAAAGCGATGAGGAGAAAACGCAAGAAGAAAAGGGCAGATTAAGGTTTAGGGTTCGGTGAAAAATCCTTATAATAAACCAATTCGGTGAAAAATCCTTATAATAAACCAATTCAACTTTTAGCCAACTATAACACCAACATTAATCTATTTAATTTATTACTTCATCAATTATCCATATAAAATTTATTTTATAACTTATTACTTCTCTAAATATATATTATGAAGTAAAAAGTAAGATAAAATTAGAAGTGGGTCCACATTTTTAAACCTATGAAGTATAAAATTATATTTACTGCATCAAATTTAATATCGAAGTTTATTATCATATATTACTTCACAATTGTTGATTGTCGAAGTAAACAGTGGCGAAGTCTATTGCCCATTTTCACATAGTATAGGAGAAAGGTACACAATCCTAACTATTAATTATTCATAGAGTTTAAATGTTTTGTTTAAGGATACACGTGAAATTTCCATTAATAGTTTAATTGATAATGTTAGAAGAAAGGTTGTTTAATGGTTCTTTAACCATAAGGAAGAAGCTTCAAAATTTTATGGTGTTCTAACACCTTATGCCATGAACGAATTTGATTTAAGGAGACAAAGAACTAGACTATATGTGGTCTTTTCATACTCCCATACTAAAATGAAAGTATAGACATCAACTTCTTCCTACATTATTGATTTGGAAAGACAGTTACACCTGCGGTGAGTTTCAAATTTCAAGACTTCCATGCTCATATGTTATTACGGTCATCATACATTTGTATCGCAAAATTGAAAGGCCACTTACATGGATTGCATTTACCCATGTTAACATAAGTAATTTTGGCCTAGTGATTTATACAACATTCTAGTTCTACCTCCCTACAGTGTTGTGCAGCTCAATAGGAGAAATAAGGCACGCATCTAGTCTTGACATATTATGAAGGTAAAAAATAAATATAAAAGGTGCAAGCAACTTAACCATAATAGAAGGTCTCATAGAATGCCACTAGATATTGATTCCTCAATTACTATTGTTGTATATAATTAAGATAAATTATAAAGGATTAATGCAAGTCTATTACAACAAACATTTGATAATATTGATATGAAAAAGTCAGTGGTTATTTTTACTTGAGTGTAGACATTGTTCAATGATAATTTATAAATTCTGTTTAGCATCTCTGTTGTCTTATATCTCTGCAAGTGTTTTACTTGATAGCATCTATTTTCATTTTTACTTAGTTGACCCAATTTTGTGTTATGGTTGTTTGCATAATTGGTAACGTAATATTGCAGTGGCATGTATGAATTCATTTTTATGGAAAAGTTACAGTAGTTATTTTAGTGCATTGCCATTAATCAGCATTAAAAAAATAATTAAAGCATTATGCTTATCAACGAAGAGTGCCAATTGGCATAGTGGGGTATCTTATAATCTTACTTGGAGCGCACTAGTAGCTTTGTTGAAGAGTAGAATGAGGCATCTGTATTGTTAGATTTATTTTATCACAATGTGAAAGTATAATATTTATAATTTTTTTAAAAATAAATAGGATTAAATTTTTAAAATTTTCTCAATGAATAATTATCGAAGATATGAGAATCATGAAAACTCCACGAATTAAACTCATAGTCGAGATGACAATTACGAATAAACTATCACTATAGATCTACAACGTCTCGATCCAGAATCCAGCAATTCAAGAACAAAGTGTCAAAAGCCTCTCACTTATTTCTCTTTGCAATGTGCTCTTTATATAATACTTACTTGCCTTACCCATTTCTCCCATTCTCTTTTATGCGGGAATCATGGAGACATGAGAATCATAGAGTAATAAGATCATGGGAATAACCACCCATGATCTCACAAGTGATATTACCAAAATGTCCCTAAGTGGGCATAATATCTATCTCCCACTTGCACACGAGGATATTTTATAACTGTCACAAGATCATAGCTCATATGATCTACTAAATCACCCTACTGGATCTTCATACAGGATTGGGCATCGTGCGACTAGCAAATACACCTATAAGCAAAGACCTCTCAATACACCTGATAGGATGATCGTGAGGTCACTGATAGTACTAAAAGAACTCGTTGTACCCCAGATCCAATGCATTTGCATCCATCAAGCCACCTTCCTCATCAAAAGTGATCCCCCTATAATTTGCTCGATTGTGTATTCACTATTATGCTCAATTCCCAACTTGGATTAACATAGCAGACTGGTCAGTGAATACTACTCAATGATGTAATATCGATTGGTCTTCCTTTTCCCAAACATGAATCTATCAGTTTCAATTCAGCTACTTTCTTAGACCTGCCCCCACATACCTCAATTTATATTACGGGTCATAGGTAAATAAACTAAAGTAGCAACACTAATCCGAGGCTTCAAGAATCGGCCGAAAGTAATAAAGGCACAAGAGATCCCACCCAATGGATCTCGGATCTCACACAGTGGAATACAGGGATTAATAATTTAATTGTTTCAAATAAAGTGACTCCAATTATCCTTAGTGGTATTATCACATGTGGTATGAAACACGTGCTATAATATTATTCCCCCATCTCTCAATAGGGCATATATAAGATTTATCTAATACTATGTAGGTTTGGGACTCAGTCTACCCGTAAAACTTTACCCAGAGATCTTAGAAAGAGTACCTCAGAAATGATATCACTAATTGCAGGTGATAGCTAAGATCTCATACTTGGCTACTTATAGGCAACATGAATGTGAGTATATCTATATTGATCATTTTGTAAATGACCTCATCCTGAACACATATCAGGGCAATATATGTTCTAGTAGGGCTACATTCAAAACCTCTTATAGCTAGAAACCATCTCATCCCTACTCACTCAGAGTTAGAGGTGGTCACTCGTGTGAGAGAGATGACCTGGCCTGCCTCACATATCTTTTCACCACATCATAAAATATATGATAAAAAAACATTAATTAAAATATAATAACTTATGTGTGACTGAATAATACATAATAATCCCATATTAAAATAATAAGCATTAACATTTAACATCATCAATCTAGTACAAAATGAGAAATGTCAATACATACACAAACCCAATGACTCTCTGTGTCCTAAAAATGAGTCTCTAGTAATGAGTTTGGTAAAAGGATCATCCATCATGCTATGTGTAGAAATGTACTTGATGGTCACTTCACTCTTCTCGATGATGTCTTGATAACCATGATTATGCTACATTATTTTGATTCATAATGTATGTTTTTAATGGTCTTTTCATAGCTTAAACTTATGTTTACTCTACATTTCATAAATTGCATGTGATCTTGGACCTAATTGCAAATTAGCCTATTTTTATGGTATTTGATGCTAATATTTGTTTATTATTTTGTAGGCATCAAAAGGGTCATGGGCCCGATCAGATCAGACCACACTTGGGATCCAATCTAGGGCTAAATGAGGCGATCAAGCTTTGGAGCGATTTGAACCGTTCATCTACAATCAAGCAGATCTGGTCTATCCGACCTAATGAGGAGCAGATCTCATCCGTTGATGAAGATCCGAAGCTTTTGATCCAGATCTGAAGACATCACAGCCGTTAGATGAGATCAAATCAATCTGGACCGTCCGATCAGATGTGAGGATGATTTAAATGGCGAGAAGCTACAGTGCAGAAGTGAGGCTCGACATTTCCGCGACAAAAACACTGCTCTTCCTTCTTCTTCCTTGCGGCGCCGTTGCTCCCTTTCCACAAACTAGATCTGGAGCAAATTTCTTCATCATCAGTGATTTCTAATCTTTCGGCGTTCATCGTCCGAGGTTACAGAGAGTGGCAGAGGCGTTCCCAGTCCACAAGCTTAAGTTCTATTCCTTATTCCCGCGATCCAGATTAATGGTCGTTCTCTAAATCTGTGATTTCCGTCAATCAACTGGAGCTCGAGAGGCGTTCCCAGTAGCTTCAGAATTCATTCCATCTTCATTTCATCTGTTGCACTTGAGTGGATCTGATCAATCGACCGAGTGACACGAATTCCAGAATTCATCTTCTGAACTCGAGCGATAAGGGTGCTAGTCAGTTCGTGAGCTCGAGAGGCGTTCCTAGCAGCTATGATCGTACGCTTGCATTAGTTGGGAGTTCAGATCTTTGCCGGTGGTCACCCGAGGGCATTCTCAGAGGTGGCTCTATTTTCTGACAGAATGAAGAAGTGCTGATCTGGGTTTGGGTTTGTGGAATGCTAGGGTTTTTGTTTTCTTTGCCTTTCTTGCAATTAGTTTAAATTGTCCACATACATGCTCAGATCTTGTGATCTGATTTCATTACTTTGTCATTTCTTCTTTGTTTCATGTTTTCTGAAATTCCCGAATCTGAATTTTCTCACTTGCTTTCTGATCTTGTTGAATTTCTACATCCAAAACAGTGTTTAGCTACTAACATAGTTGCAATTTATTTCCTAGTTTGAATTCTCTATTTTAGTTCATGTAATTTAGAGTTAGTTTCAATTAATGAGTCAATGAAACTTTTATTCTAAGCATTTGAATTATGGTGAATGTGAATGGAGTTTGAATGTAAATGTTTGTCTTGAGCCTTTCATTATTATCCTTTATTAAACTTTGTTGAATGAGAGTGAGACTTGAAGATTTGTTGTTTGAGATTGATTGGTGAGGTGGATTGTTATTGGGAATAGGATGCTAGTTCGGTTTCTAGAAGTGTAATAAGTTCTTGAGTTACATGATTACTTGTAATCTTATTTTTGATTGTAGATGAATTTCGGTTGAAGTGTGAATGAAGGTGAAAAGTTTAATTGATCTTGTGGATGTAAGGAATCAATTTTGAATCAATTCTAGAATTAGCACACACTCACTAGTTATCCTTGGAGAAAAATACGACTTGGGACTCCATATTACAACACTTTTATTTAGTTCAGTCGAGTTCCTAATTTTTATTAATTTGATGTGCCATGTGATATGTAATATGGTCGACACCATGTCTCTCACAAAATTATATCTGGTGTCTATGTGTTTGGTCCTATTATGATACTTAGGGTCTCGAGTGTATGCGATAGTTACCTAATTATCACAATAGATAATTACTGGCCTCCCACTATCTACCACAATCCCTAAGTCATCCAATAGTCTTGGAACCAAACACTCTCATGAACTACAACTAAGCAAGCCACGAACTTAGCCTCCATTGTAGATAAAGGCTACACAAGTTTGCTTCCTATTTCTCCATGAAATAGCACCGCCATTGAGCAAGAGGGCAAAACCTGATGTTGATTTATGCTTATCTAGGTTGTCACCCCAGTCGGCATCTGAATATCCCACAAGGTGCAAATCATCTCCCCCATAACACAAGAAAAGGCTCACAGTTCCCTTAAGATACCTAAAAATCCTTTTCACTGCTCTCTAGTGACCCCTTCTAGGATTTGATTGATATCTACTCACCAGACTGACTTCGTAACATATGTCTAGTCATGTACACAATATTGCATACATTAAACTTCCTACTGCACTGGAATAGGGGACTTTGCTCATTTCCCTTGCTTCTTCTTGAGTTTTAGGGCACATATCAAGACTTAGACCATCACCCTTGTCTATAGGAGTATTTATGGGATTGTTATCGTTCATCCAAAAATGCTCAAGAATTTTCTTAATATAGGTCTCTTGTGAAAGAGCCAACATTCTTTTTAAGCGATCCCTTTGGATCTTTACTCCAAGGATGAACTTTGTTTCACCCATGTCTTTCATGTCGAAGTTAGATGACAACCATATTTTAATAGTCATAAGATACTCTATGTTGTTCCCAACCAACATTATATCATCCACATACAATGACAAGATCACAAAGGAGTCATCAAAACATATCAAATAGACACAATGATTATCCTCGATCATTGCAAAACCATAAGATATCACTTCCTCGTGAAATCTCAAGTACTACCTATTAGTATTAGCCTTAATACCAATTATGAGATGATTATAAAGGGCTCCTTTTGTATCATATTTCATTATTAATAAAGGCAAAGTTGGTTATTATAATTACTTCAATTTAGTGACAAATGAATAGGTATAAATAATGTCCTAGAGTAGGAGGTTCTAATATACAACATATCAATTGGATGAATTGATAATGAGATATTGTAGATATACATAGAATACTACTCTTAACTATTCCTAGTCAAGCATTAATATGCAAGGAAAATATTAATGCGTTGAGACTAGCATGTAAGTCAACGGATGACTTAATCTCACAAACCATTGATATGAGATATCAGGTTGATACATGAGTATATATTAGAGAATATATACTGAATAATCCGCTATGAGAATGTTTTATGAATCATTATATGAGTATCATAAATATTCTCATGTGACTATTAGTATGAATAGTTCTTAGACCTGAAGTCACTACGGTTTTCTACATAAGGAGTTGTATATTTTGGTATCGATAGACATCACCCGTAACAAAGTGGACCATAAAGTCAATTATTGAGTATGCAATAAGTTATACGGAGAGATATGAGTAATGTAGATGAGATCTATCCCTTCTATATAATGGAAGTGATATCTATGGGCCCCTTAATTAGTAGGATACAAGAATACATGGTCATGCTTAAATGAGTCAATATGTGATATTGAGCTTATTTGATTGAGTGGGTCTACCTAGAGATCAAGAAACATAAAGATTGATAAGAGGATGACACGCTCTATGCCTCATTGATCAATCTAGATATCAAGGATAGAAGGATTGAGTCATACAAGATAATAGTCACAGAAAGGTTAAGTCAGATCTTGATATTCTCGTCACTTGGGTAGCAATGATGTCTTGCTACTAGAGCCATCAATTTGGGTTGGGCCCGTTGGATTGGCCCACCCCGCTAAGCCAATTAAGCGGGTTGGGTTGGAATTTTATCAACCCAAGCCTGCCATTGGCCGACCCGCCTAGGCCCGCGACCCGCGCGGGTTGGCCCGCGACCCGCGCGGGTTGGCCCGCGACCCGCGCGGGTTGGCCCGCGACCCGCGCGGGTTGGCCTGTGGGTTGAGAAACACATGTTCGTGGACGTGGAGAAGGACACGATATGGTTTAAGATATGAAAGTTTTTATAGTTGGCTATCGACTTTATTGATCATGTGATTGAGGCCATAGTTGGCTGAATATTTTTTAGCTTGAAGGATTGAAATTTGCTTCTGCTAGTCAACAACTATCAACTCTTGAATAGTCCACAATCCATCAATCTCACCCTTTGCTACTTTGATCTTTCTAATTATTTCTTGCAAACCATCAATCTCTTCTTCAAGCAACATTTTCTATGAATTTATCTCAAGATGCAATTTTCATTCTTCTTTTAAAGGTTGCATATCAAGTTGCAGAAGCTTAATGAAAATATGAAAGTTTTTTAAAAAAATTTATAGGCCCGTGGGTTTGCCCGCCAAACCCGCAACCCACCTTTGATTGGGTTGAGTTGGAGATTTCCCAACTCGCCAAGTTGACGGGTCGGTCCACCTTGCCCCGACAAATGGTTGGCCCACCACGGGCTGACCCTCCCCGCCACGGGTCGGTTCGTTTGACAGCTCTACGTGCTAAATGTCACTCATTACTTATGTATCTAAATGTTGATTTGGATACATTACTAATCTTACAAGAACCTATTGAGTCACACACAAAGAACAAGTCAATGGAGATAGATTCATATGATAGATCATTGGATTAAATTTAATTCAAATTAGACTCATTGAGTTAGACTTAATTGGATCCAACTATTTGATTGAGTCCAATTTGAATTAGACTCATTAAGTCAATTGGATTGATGATTAATGAGTTGGACTCATTAAGTGATTTCATGAATTTGAATTCATGAAGAAAGAGGAGTGTATATTAATGAAGAAAGAGGAGTGTACAACTTGAATTACTCATTCATTGGATGCATTGGATGAAGAATGAACAATTTGAATTGCTCATGCATTGGATTCATTGGATGAAGACAAATATTAATGTCAATTAAGGCATGATATTAAGGCATAAGGCAATTTCATGAATCTATAAAAAAGAGATTTTTGGATTTATTTTCATGATGAGTTTTTGGTGTTCTTGCTCTTCTTCCTCCTCCTCTCTTCACTTGGCCAAAACTTCCAAGAAGGGTTGCTAGCACAACCTTTGGTTGTTTCATTCTACACTTTGTGAGTTTGTGAGACAAACAAGGCTTGTTCGTGTGGATACCATAGAGGCGCGGCCACTTGATCGCGCTAACATTTGCATCTAAAGAAATGTTGATGTCGGGATTGTGAAGGGCATGCAACAAAGGTATACCTCCTTTTTCATGTAGAAACTTAGTATATGGTTTCCTTTCGTATGGATCTTCTGGATAGAAACTAGATGTTTTTTCGTTGCTCTTTTCCGTGTTTAGTGCCTTAGTTCCTTACAGTGGTATCAGAGCCGCTTGCGAAAGCATATACTAAGTTGTAGTAGAATTTCATATGTGATATAGAAATTGCATGACATGTTTATTATGATTTGCATGATTATGAGCAAATTTCGGCTAAGAGGTTTTTAGCGAGACCATTGTGGCGTTGCGGCTTATAATTAGTTGTTTAAATCATAGTAAATTTTATGTCATAATAGATTGAGAATGTTATATGACATGGTGCATGGTTATGGGCCTTAAACCCCAATATGATTGGATGTGTGTGTTGTAATTCATAATACGGCCTGCGTGTCGTGCCTCTCCTCTTTCATTCTTATTGAAAATTTAGACTACACTTGAATGTAACTTGAGTTTTCATTAGATTTTGTAATGTATAAGTTAGAGAAGAATAAGTCTACTTGACGACGGTGAAAAAGGGAGGAGGACAACAACACACGACGACAGAGAAAGCACTTGGAGAAGATGCTTTGACCTAGGTTGACATTACGATCTTCTCCTTGGCTTGAGAGGATCATAGAAAATGGGGCCACAACTATGTCATGTTTTATTTTATACATATATGTGATGTATGTCATGATATGCTATGATTTTATGCGATACATGTGTAGTTTAATCATAATTAGGTCTCTTTTAAATATGCCTACCAAATTTCGGTACTCACTACTACCTCGATCATTTGTAGTCAGGTTTGCCAAATCAAGGTGACTCGTTTTATCTTGGTAGAGTGTACGGAACAATAGTGATGTCCGACTATTAGACTTTGAGTGTGACTTAACTAAGTTACCTTAATTGGATTGAGAACTTAGAGGCACATCCCATATGATATAATTCAATTATACTAGTCTTGGGTGATTAGCCAAAACTAACTCAAGATGTGTTATCATGTGGATTTCATAAGATGGGCAAATGAACAAATAATCTTGTTCACACAATGATACAAGAGTTACATATAATGTAATTGGTAAATGTTACCTACCTAAGTTATACTAAGTCTTGGATGATTAGCCAAAACTAACTCAAGATGCAGTATAATATGGATCTTGTCCTACATGAATGTTATCGTGATTGGATTTGGAGCTAGTAGTGTGGGTAAAACCACATCCATGACTTGCTCCTACCAAAGCTTTACAATTTAGTGGGAGAATCATTTAATGAAAAGCCTAATTAAGAGATTTAAATATGATACCTATTTCTGTATTTTATAATTATGGATCACCATGTTATCTAGTACGTCGAATACACTTTCTCTGCGATCTGTCCTTGATAAGGACAAGCTCAATAGAGCTAATTTCTTGGACTAGTACAGGAACTTGAGAATAGTTCTCAAGCAAGAAAGAAAACTGTACGTCCTAGAGCAGCCCATTCCTAAAGCACCCCCCACTACTGCCACTAGAGCTGATAAGGATGCTTATAAGAAGCATCAAGATGATGCATTAGATGTATCATGCCTTATGCTCGCTACCATGAACTCTGAGCTTCAGAAGCAACATGAGAACATGGATCCTTATGATATGGTTGAACATATTAGACAACTATATAAAGGATAAACAAGGCATGAGAGATTTGAGATCTCCAAGGCTCTATATCAATGTAGAATGCAAGAAGGAAGTCCCGTAGGGCCTTATGTGCTCAAAATGATCGGATATGTGGAGAATCTACAAAGGTTGGGATTCCCATTAGGCCAAGAATTGGCCACTGACCTTATTCTACAGTCATTGCCCGAGAGCTACGGTCAATTTGTCATGAACTATAACATGAATGAAATTTACAAACCACTGCCTGAGATGTTGAGCATGTTGAGAACTATTGAACTCAACCTTAAGAAGGCAAAACCTAGTACCATTTTAATGGTGCCAAAGGGCAAAGGCAAGTCGAAGCCTAAAGGTAAGGGTAAGACCCAAGCCAAAGGCAAGGGCAAGACTCATGCACCGAAACCCAAAGGTGGGGTAGCTAAGGAAGGAACCAGCTTCCACTGTGGTAAGATCGGACATTGGAAGAGGAACTACAAATTATACCTAGAGGAAGTGAAAAGGAAGAGAAGTGAAACTTCTGCCTTAGGTATATATGTTATAGAAGTCAATCTATCTATTTCTTCTTCATGGGTATTAGATACTGGATGTGCATCTCACATTTGTACTAATGTGCAGGGCTTGAGAAATAGTAGTATTGGGATGTATACTATAAGCCTAGCTTTTGTATGAACATCTGTTTTTGAGATATTTTGAAATGAGAATTACTTTGGTCAAACGTTTGTATTTTATATTTATATATATGCAGTTGTCCATTTAATTTATATTATAGATAACATGGTGTGTGGTGTCACACAAAAGATCACGTTATCGGTTCCTTATAAATTATAAATAGTAACTCACAACCAAGATGGATAGGGACAAACCATTGGAATGGTTGTAGTGTAATTTGGTTTTAGTTTGTCTTGGATATAAAATTACACTAGTACACTATGTGTGTATTGAGTAGGACCATTTGAGGTTGTTTGATTTATACTGACTGCATAAAAAGAACAGAACCTCTATTATTATGGATGTGTGTACTCTTAATCCCGATATAATAACAAACACATATACTTAGTATTTATTTCTTTAACTTATCAATGGGTGAGATTTATTCGTTAAATAAATAGGCCCGATAAGTTGGGAGATAATATCATTTATATGGTGTGTTGTTGATTATAAAAGGAAACTGTGTCTTATTTATTTAGGTTGATGATGTCCCCTTGAGGAGCTCATAAGGATTATCATGTAAACCTTGCAGGTGGACTTAGTCCGGCATGATAATAAAGTTGAGTGGTGCTACTCTTGGAGTCAGATGTTAATTAAATGAGTTGTCAGTAACTCATTTAATTAACGGATATACGATATCTTAAACATAGGGAGATTAACACACTCATGATAAGTAAGAGCCCATATTGTAATATGAGATTGGTGCGGTAGTTCAATAATGACCCTTTAGTGGTATGAGTTATTATTGATAAACTTGAGTTGGGTGTTCAGGTCGAATACAAGAAGCTCAAGTTCATCAGGAGGCCAAAACCAATTCCTCCTCTCAGACCCTGTTGTAGCCTCTATATATATAAAGCCTCACATCCATCCAAGCCCTGCTCTTACCCAAGCAAGGGGCTGACAAGCCTTGCTTCTTACCCAAGCATAGGGCCGACCAAGGCTTGCTTAGTTCCCAAGATAAGGGTCAGCCAAGCCTTGCTTGGTGCCCAGGCAAGGGGCCAACCACAATAGGAAAAAAGGGAGATTTTATTTAAAACAGAATTTTGTTAAAATCTTTCCTTTTTAGCGGTCAGCAAAGATTATAAAAGAAGAGAGGGTGGTGCCCAAAAACTAACCTAAGAATCCTCTTCTATTCTCTTGTGGTCGGTGCCCCTCCTCTCTTATTTTCCCCTTGCTTCTTTCCCTAGGGTCGGCAACATCTTTCCCTTCCTCTTCATTAGCGCCGACACCCCTTTGGAGAAGAGTTTACGTTGTGGTCGATTGCTTGGAGGAGAAGAAGAAGAGAAGGAGGCATCCTATTCTAGCATCTCTTGGTGGCCGAAAGATTGGAAACAAGAAGAAGAAGTCGGGTGGTTTTGTCTTGGTAGATCATCGCCCACACGACGTCCAAGAGGAGGAGAGGAATACAGCAGAAGATCAAGAGGTCTTAGCACACGAGGAAAGGTACAACTAATTCTTATTCCATAGCATAATTAGCTTGTTTTTCTTCGTATGGATCCTGAACACCAACACAAGAGACCAATGATCTTGTGCTTCGATCAAGGTGCGCTTTGATCAATCAAGAACTTGCTTGATTGATTAAATACATGTCTGATTGAGCATGTGGGTTGCTAGGAAAGGTTCTGTGCTCATACAAATTTTTGTACAGGGGATTTACACAGAACGAAATTCCCAACGCCAACAATTGGTATCAGAGCGAGGTTTCTGCCTCTGAGTGTTTGGCTTTTGATTAAATTATGCACTATTCATATATAATTTAGGTAGGATAATTGTAGGATATGCAAAATAGATTAACTCTGTGGTTGCAGGTATCCTAGTTTCAACTATTATGTCCTATTATATTTGTATGTGATTTGAACTCTCGGGCATATCGAGGGTATTTTGTGTGTCCATGATTGTAATTATTAAATACAGCCAGAGCTATATTAGTTTATTTTACATTTTTGTTCTATCTAGATTACAAGTACGTTCCTTCGTGGAATACAGGATCGATAAATGTAATTTTTTTTATTTCTTATTGTTGCGGCTTGCTATGCGTGGTGCTACCTTGAGAACCGGAGGCGTGGCAAAGAAGGAAGCAAGATAGACGCGACGACATAAACCCTAGGGCCGGCGGCTAGGTTTTCTCCTCCTCACCTAGCTACGGTTGGCGGCGGCTAGGGTTGGTGCCATACGGAGGACAGTGATGGATGAGGCTATAATATTTGGATATTTATTTTCATATTTATTGCCTTTATATGATGTGTTTGTGTGCTTGTGTGCATGTGTGATGTGTGTGTATGTTAAAATTCCTAGATTTTAAATAACTAAGTGGGAGAGGAATTATTTAAATAAATTCCATGGTCTCCATTACTGGTTTGTAAGTGATGCATTCAAACTTGTGCGTTGGCTTTAAGTGTCTTCCTCCACATCAGATGAGTTTGTTTGCGGATCACTAGATCAAACTTCCTATATGGATGATTATAGGAAATTATTTAGGTTTGTGTGATCTTCTCCATCTGAAGGGGCATAATTCTAATTAATGGACTAAGTATCAAGTAATGATATACACTTGGGTGCATTTAACCATCGGAGTCACTGCTATTATTTGTGTGATCAAAGACAAACCAACTATTAATTTTATTTGTCATAAAGTTAGGTTGACAAGATAATAAAATAAATGGGTAAAACCTCATCTTACAAATGTTTGAATTAGTATACGTCCACACTATCGTGACATATGAAATTCACGGTGTTTTGAAGTGTTGGTGAATTTAAATTGTATTGTTTGAGGAATCAATATTATTTTAAATTCTAAAGTTTTGACCAAATATCTTATTTTGTGATTCTCAGGATTTGAAAATGGCTTTCAATCCTCTTGCTATTATTTTAAAAGAAAACAAACTTACTGGTCCCAATTATATTGATTGGAAATGAAACTTAGACATTGTCTTAACTGCTGAAGGATATAAGTTCATACTTTTTAAGGTCTGTTTTAATGTGCTTGATAGCAATTCTAGTGAAAAGGAGATTGACAAACATAGGAAATAGATCAAGGCAAATGAGATGACGCAATGTTACATTTTGGCTTCTATGTCAAATGTGCTGCAACATCAGCATCAGGTCATGTCTACTGCCTATGACATGATGTACAATCTCAAAGAACTCTTCAGACACCAGAATCGGACTGTCAGGCAGGAGGCTATGAGAAACCTGATGATGACCACCATGACTGAGGGGACACCCGTGAGGGATCATATTCTCAAAATGGTGGCTCACTTGAACGAGATACAAATCATTGGAGCTGAAATCGATGGGGAAACCCAGGTCGATATCATTCTCCAAACGCTACCCAAGAGTTTTGAGCAGTTCTGCCTGAATTATAACATGAACAAAAGGACTTATTCATTGGCGGAACTTCTGACAGAACTCCAAGCAGCAGAAGGGCTATTTCGTCAAAGTTCTTAAATTCACATTGTTGAAAACGTTTCTGCTTCTAAGCCGAAAGGCAAGAAGAAGAAAAAGAAACAAGTTGGTTCAACAAAGAAAGTGATTCGATCTCAAGGGACTGGACCGCAAGCAGGTGTGAAGAAGCTAAAGGGCAAGTGCTTCGCATGTAAGCAGTCTGGACATTGGAAGGTGGATTGCCCTCGTAGAAAGGAGAACAATAAAGGTATATCTCATTCATTAGTTATTGAAACGTGTTTAGCGATGTTATCTACCAGTATCTTGTGTGTAGATATGGAAGCCACTGATCATGTCTGCAATTCATTGCAGGGATTCCAGGAAACTCGATGACTACATGAAGGGGAGATCACCGTCTACATGGGCAATGCTACGAAAGTGACGGCTGTTGCAGTGGGAGATGTTTATTTATCTTTTGATAGGAATAAAACATTGATTTTGAGAAATTATCTTTACGTACCATGTTTTAGAAAAGAACTTGATTTCAGTTTTTAAATTATTTATGGATGGATATTCTCTCTTTGGATGACAAAGTAGTTGTCAAGAAAAATAAGGTGGTTATCTGTTCTGGTACGTTGGTTGACAATTTGTACACTCTTAATCCAATAACTCCCACGATGCAACAAATGAAAATTAATAACACATCTTCTAATTCTAATAAGAGAAAACAGCCTTCAAAAATGAACCAAACATATCTTTGGCATTTAAGGCTAGGTCATATTAACTTGAGTAGGATTCAAAGGTTAATAGCCGATAGACCTTTGGGTTCATTAGTGGTGGAAAATTTTCCAACCTGCGAATCTTCCTTGGAAGGAAAAATGACCAAGAAAATTTTAAGGCACAGGGGTATAGAGCCAAAAAAGTGTTGGAATTGGTTCATTCTGATTTGTGTGGACCTATGACTATCCAGGCGATAGGTGCTTTCGAATATTTTGTCTCTTTTATAGACAACTATTCGATATATGGGTACATTTACTTGATGCACCACAAGTCTGAGTGCTTTGATAAGTTCAAAGAGTACAAGGCTGATGTAGAGAAATGTCATGGTAAAAGTATCAAGACACTACGGTCAGATCGTGGTGGAGAGTACCTCTTAGGAGAGTTTAGGAATTACTTATCAGAGGTCGAGATTCAATCCCACTTATTTGCACCTGGTACACCCCAACAGAATGGTGTGGCGGAACATAGGAATAGGACTCTTATGGAAATAGTTAGATCAATGATGAGTTATTCAGAATTACCAAATTCATTTTGGGGGTATGCTTTGGAAACGACGGCGTACATTCTGAACTTGGTACCTTCTAATTCAGTATCCTCTACTCCCATAGAATTATGGAATGAGCGTAAGCATAGTTTGAAACACATTCAGATTTGGGGTAGTCCAACACATGTGCTGAAGGGAGACACTGATAAGTTGGAATCATGTACAGAAGTTTGCTTGTTCGTGTGATATCCTAGAGGAACGAAAGGTGGTTTGTTTTATAGTCCTAAAGATCAGAAGGTCATTGTTAGCACCAATGCCTGATTTTTGGAAGAGGACTATGTAATGAACCATAAGCACATGAGTAAAATTGTTCTTGAGGAAATAAGAGAGGACACTTCTACTTTAGTACCAACGATACTGTTGGGTTTTTCGGGCCGCGAAAACCTCTTTTCGCGTCGCGGAAACCCCGAATCACCCAAAGCCGTAGATCCGTGCAAGGAAAAAAAACTGAATGAAATACAAGTACGAGTTTTAAAACTTTAGATCTACTCCTAGATCTATGTGTTGAGAGCTTTTACCTTTGAAGCGTGCCCTCGCAATCCCGCTTGTCCTCGGTTCGCCGGATCTCGAAAGTGTCAAAGTAGACACTTCTCTATGTGTATCCACACAAGCAAGAGATGGAGAAGAAACCTTAGAGTGTGCTAGCACTCAAGCAAGGTCTCAGCAAGAAGGAGGAGAGGGAGAGAAGAATTGTGAGCAAGAGGAAGAAGATGAAATCAATTAGCCTTGAATGAAAATAAAACATTCATCCACACTAAAAGTGGTCGGCCACATTAAGCCTTGTAACCCCCATGGAATATCAAGAGTCACAACTCTTGGTAACTCCCATGAGATGGCATTTGGTCAAGTCAAACTTGACCAAATGAAGAGGCCTTGATGATGTGGCATTGGTCAAGTCAAAGTCAAGTCAAAAACTTGACTCTTCATCTTCCTACTTAAGTCAAGTCAAACTTGACCACTTCTATCCCTTGGTTGATCTAATCTAACCATTGGTTCAAGCCAATTTTAATTTAATAAATCTCTATTCATTGAATTAAATTAATTAAATTAGTCTAAGTCCAAATTAGACTCACTTAACACATGAACCAACTTGAGTCCAACTCAATTAACCTACTTTGGATTACTCTTAATCCAATTTGGTTCATCATATGAACCTAATCATTTAGGTTCATCAAATGAACCTAGTCTCCATCTAATTTCCCTTAGTGTGTGACCCTATAGGTTCTTGTAACGTTGGCAATGCCCCTAAACCCATTTAGGAGCATAAGTAATGAGTGGTATCTAGCAACACATCATTACTACCCAAGTTACAAGAATGCTGAGATCCAACATCACCTTGTGACTACTAATTGTGACTCCTCACAATATATGACAAGTGTCCTTCTATCCTAGACATCTAGATTGATCAATGTGAGGCATAGACCGTGTCATCCTCTAATCAATCTAAATCTTGAACTCCAAGTAGACTCACTCAATCAAATGAGCTCAATATCCTATATTGACTCATTTGGGCATGGCCATGCACTTCGTGGTCTCACTCTATCAAGAATATCGATGTCGCTCCTGTCATATAGGAGGGATAGATCCCATCTACATCACTCACATCCCTCTGCATAATTTGTTACATACCCAGTAATCGCCTTTATAGTCCACCCAATTACGGGTGACGTTTGACGAAACCAAAGTACATAACTCCTTATGTAGGGATCCATGGTGACTTCAGGTCTAAGGACTAGTAGTCATACTAATAGCCATATGAGAAAGTATATGACACTCATATAATGATCCATGATACTTTCTCATGACGGGTCATTCAGTATACATTCTCCAATGCATACCCATGTGTCAACTTGATATCTCTATATCCATGACTTGTGAGATCAAGTCATCAAGTTGACCTACATGCTAGTCTTATTGCATTAACATTGTCCCTGAATGTTAATACTCGACTAGGAATGATTAAGAGTAGTGTTCCCTATATCATCTCACTATCGGTTCAACTAACCGATTGATATAGGTGAGAACCGTCTACTCAAGGATGTTATTATACTTAGTTTATTTGGCACCAATACAAGTAAGTATAATAACCAAAATCCAAATGCCTTTATTTATATAGAATATGATACAATAAGTCCAAAATACAATCATCAAATGATTGGCTCTAGGGCTCTAGCTAACAATCTCCCACTAGCACTAGTGCCAATCAGTGTAGGCTCTAAGCCCAAATGACCTAGTGTGACCATCATGCTTCTTCTGTGCCAAAGCCTTGGTCAAGGGATCTGCGATGTTAGCCTCTGTAGGTACTCTGCAAATCTTCACATCTCCTCTCTCGATGATCTCTCGAATGAGATGGAAGCGCCGTATTATGTGTTTGGTCCGCTGGTGTGAGCGAGGTTCCTTCGCCTGTGCTATAGCTCCATTGTTGTCACAATAGAGCTCAATGGGGTCAGCAATGCTAGGAACCACCACAAATCTTCACATCTCCTCTATCGATGATCTCTCGAATGAGATGTAAGCGTCGTAGGACTGTTGTGAACTCTTCTAGCTGACAGCACCACCATTAATGCAAAATACGAACCCGATTGCGATCTATAGTCATCCCGATCGGTCTGGAAGCTAGCATCACTGTAACCCTTTACAGCTAGCTCATCACTGCCTCCATATATCAAGAAATATTCTTTAGTCCTTCTTAAGTACTTAAGAATATTCTTGACCGCTATCCAGTGACTTTCACCTGGATCTGACTGGTATCTGCTCGTCATGCTCAAAGCATACGAGACATCAGGTCGAGTACATAGCATGGCGTACATGATCGATCCTATGGCTGAGGCATAAGGGATATGATCCATGCGGTCTCTCTCCTCTCTAGAAGAGGGACCTTGAGTCTTCGAAAGACTCACGCCATGTGACATCGGCAGAAATCCCTTCTTGGAGTTCTGCATGGCAAACCGAAGGAGTACCTTGTCAATGTGTGTACTCTGACTTAGGCCAAGCAATCTCTTAGATCTATCTCTATAGATCTGTATCCCTAGAATGCGGGATGCCTCACCTAAGTCCTTCATTAAGAAGCAACTCCCTAGCCAAGTCTTGACAGACTGAAGCATAGGGATGTCCTTCTCAATGAGTAGTATGTCATCCACATACAATATGAGGAAGACAACTATGTTCCCTACAACCTTCTTGTAGACACAAGGTTCATCTTCATTCTTGATGAAACCAAACTGTTTGATTGCATCATCGAATCGAAGATTCCAGCTCCGAGAAGCTTGCTTTAGTCCATAAATGGACCTATGCAGCTTGCATACTCTGCTAGTATGCTGTGGATCTACAAAACCCTCAGGTTGTATCATGTACACATCCTCGAGCAGGTTTCCATTCAGAAACGCGGTTTTGACATCCATCTGTCATATCTCATAGTCATGGTATGCTGCAATAGCAAGCATGATCCGAATGGACTTAAACATCGCTACTGGAGAAAAGGTTTCATCATAGTCAATACCATGAATCTGCTTGAAACCTTTAGCTACCAAACGACCCTTATAGATAAGTCCATCCATGTCAGTCTTTCTCTTAAAGACCCACTTACACCCAATGGGTTTTACCCCTTCAGGTGGATCAACCAAAGTCCATACTTGGTTGGTGTACATGGATTCCATTTCGGATCTCATGGCCTCTAGCCATTTCTCGGAATCTGGTCTCATCACAGCTTCCTGATAGGTGGTAGGCTCATCCTCTATGAGCATAACGTCATCATGGTCAGACAAGAGAAATGAGTATCTCTCAGGCTGATGACGTACCCTATCAGACCTGCGAAGAGGTATGTTGTAATACCCACTAAGCTTGTAAGATAAATATATGAATGTGGGATTTTGCCTTAGAAAAATAATAGTAAGTGAGTTGAAGCAAAAAGAAATAAAATGAAATAAAAAGAAGTGAAGGTCAAGGATTGAACCTTGAACCTCTTATATTATAATTCATAGAATTAAATAGTAGAAACCAATTGGGATAGAGAGAAGATATTGATAGCAAAGGAGGGAAACTCATGATAAAGGTAAGAGTAAAAGCTAGCCAAAAGAAAACAAGAAAGGAGCAAGAGAAAGGCAACTTGCCTTCCTCCCTTTCTCTCCTTCTTCCTCTTTGGTTTTGCCGAAATGTTTAAAGAGGAATTAAGGGGATTCAATCCCCCTTATTTCACCATGAATGATGAGGATAAATAAACAAATAAAAATAAAAATAAAATAGAAAAAAAGGGCTAAGGGAGAAGGAAAGCAAAAACTAAGTTTGCTACCTCTTCCCCCTTAACATAAAAGGGAGCAAGAAAAGAGAAAACTATTTTTCTCTCATTTTCTCTCATTCATCCTCTCCCTCACCGAGAACACCACAGTCCCCTCTCCTCCATCTTCAGCCCCAAAGCCAAATTTTTCCCTAAGAAAGCCTAAGATACAAGGAGGACTTAGCAAAGGAATCAAGGGAAAGGAACTAGAAGAAGAGGCTACTTCTTCTTCTTCATACCTTAGATCCACAAGCGAAAAAGGATGTAAGCTTCCCCTCACCTGTGGTACAAGGCTTTTATGTGCTTTTCAGATTTTATGAAGATTTTAAAACCTAGAAACAAGTTTGAGAAAATTCGGCCAAGAAGAGCTTTCAAAATCTAATGGTGTTTAAACTAGTCTTCACTACATGATAGATTCTTCTATGCTATGAAAGGGGGTTCTTCCTCATGTTTTTATACCTATATGATGCTTGATCAGAGGAGTACTGAACCCTAGAATTTTGGCCAAAAATATTCTTAAGAGGCTAGGGAAATTTATTGTTTTACCCAACTAGTACAAGGTTCTTCCTATGAAATATTATGGATCATGTATTAGTTTTTCTTCCTTAGAAGATATTGAAACTAAAAGAAAACCCACTCATATGATTCGGTTAAGAAAGGGTTTAGGGTTAGGAAGACCTTTAAATTTAAATAACCATGCTCATGTGATAGAATACAAAGATCTTAAAGGATTTGTATGCTTGAATATTGCTAGAATTTCATGAACTCCTTCTTAGGGTTTTTCGGCCATGATGAGATGGATAGCTTAGAAAAGCTTAAACAAAATTTTAATATGCTCAAGACCTCTGTGCTATTTAGATATGAAAGTTGTTTAATGCCCTCATGCTTAATTAGGGTGTAGAAAAATTAGTTGCATGACATATAATATGTATGACCACAAGGGGTCCTAGCTTATTCATGAACCAATTTGTATATATGTTTCTTAGTAACTTTTGCCATGAAACTTACATAGGTTTTTCATGCTTTAGTCCACTTAAAAACCTAGCTAAGGAATGGTAGGTTTCGGCCATGAGAAAAAAATAAAAGAAAAAGAGAAAAAGAAACCTAGAAAGCCTAAGACACAATTCATATGTATACTCATTATGCTTGTCCTTATACATGCTATGAAACTTGTATAAATTATCATGCTTTTAGGCTATTTGAAGCAAGTTTATATTCTGTGAGTTTCGGCCAAGTAGGGTTTAAAAGACCTAGAGGCCTTAGAAATGAAACCAAATGTGTTAAAAGTACTTCTTATGAAAATAGGATAATGTGTTGATTGTTTCACATGCTTGTATAATTTTTCCATGACCTAAATGAACCCTCGAATGTTTCGGTCATGAAGGAATAGATTCCCTAGAAACCCTAGGACTTAAATTAAATATGCTCATGTCACTCTACATGAAATATGATAAGTAGAAAGCCAAGGTGCAATTGCTATATGTTGTTTTATGACCTAAAATGATGCTAGGGTATGTTTCGGCCATAACTATTGTATGATGCCTTGTATGAATTTATGCATAATGTTAGTCCAAGTTCACATGCTTGTATGCTTGTTTGTAGCCCTAATGAGAACTTGTTAAATTTCGGCCATGACATATGTTAAGGGCTTAAAGAACTTAGGAACTAATTCAAATGTGTCAAATGTGTTTACCTTGTTCCTTGGTAAAAATGTTATAAATATGATTTAAAGTTGTCCATACTTTTATGTCATATGGAACCTTGTTTCACACCTTAAGGTTTCGGCCATATGAAATTAGGGACTTGAGGAACTTAGAAACTAAGTTAATCATGTTTATAATGCTTCCTATGAAAATGTTATGATGATAATTTAGGTGCCACATGCTTGGATGTTGTGTTTAACCTAAATTGAGCTCTAAAGGGTTTCGGCCACAAGGGTTTAGGAAGCTTAAAACCAAGATAAATATGATACCATGTTTCCTATGATAGGATAATCACAAGATACACCCTTATGCTTAAAATGTATGCTTGTGATTTATGACTTATGATATGATATGCATGCTTTTATGATATGATATGCTTTGTGCTTAAAATATGCATGCTTATGTTATGATATGTGGTTGAATTATGCATGCTTTGATGCCATGGTTAGTGCTTAAAATATGCATGCTTTCATGATATGCTATGTGGTTAAATCATGCATGCTTGATGATATGCTTTATGCTTAAGATATGCATGTTTTTATGATCTATGCCTAAGTGATGCATATTGTTATGACATGATGTATGCCTAAGTGATGCATGCCTTTATGATGAGATGTATGCCTAAGTGATGCATACATTTATGACATGATGTATGCCTAAGTGATGCATACCTTTATGATATGATGTATGCCTAAGTGATGCATACTTTTATGACATGATGTATGCCTAAGTGATGCATACTTTTACGATATGATGTGTGCCTAAGTGATGCATGCTTTTATGATACATGATATGTATGACATGTACTTTACTTTATATGTGAGTGGCTTGTACCAAGGGTGGGCTCCATAAGCGCCCCGGGGACTAAGGACCTCGTTAGGGATGGGCTCCTAAGTGCCCCTAGGACTAAGGGCCTAGTATGTTCGCCTCGTAGGGTTCAAGACTTGCTACCTTGGACCTACAAGGTTGCGCGCAATATGTAAGTGGTACATAGCCGGGATCCCCCTTATGTTGAGATTACTTTCAAGTATATATATGTAAAAGAAAATGGTTTTAAAGATCATGAGACATACACATGTTTTTCAGATACATGTTTTCCAAAATCATATTGCATACACCTTATGATTATGCTATGTTTCATGTTATGCTCTTGATTATGATATGCCATGATAAGGTATGATTATGTTATGTTCATGCTATACCTTATAGACATGTTTCGGCCATAGATTTGTTGATGCTTGATATATAGATTTCGGCTATAGATATGATGATGCTTTGATGTACATGTTTCGGCCATAGTATGATGCTTTGATATACATGTTTCGGCCATGCTTTGATATACCATAATACTTGTTTGTTATGCCATCTCTAGCTATGTTTTATGCAATGCACTATGTATATGTTTCGGCCATGGTGATGCTTGATATGCTATGACTAGTTGTGATTATATTATGATGCATGATATGCTTGAATAGAATGCTATGTTATGCCATGATTAGTTGAGATTATGACTTATTGATGCATTCTTGATTATGTGCTGATTGTTGGTTTTAGTGAGTAGGAAAGGAACTTACTGAGCCATGAGTGCTCATAGCTTACTTTCCTTGTACCACAGATAAAGGAAAAAGATGGATGAGTTAGAGGAGTAGCAGGAGGGGCAACGAAGATGTGTGTGGCAGTGGCTAGGCAACCAAATAAATAAGAACCTGCTTAAAGTTTCTTTAAAGAACTATGCATTGGTATTTTATGACTTGTGATACCTAAACATGTGTGGCTTGACATTATGGTTCCACTGGATTTGATGTTATGATTTTGATGCCATGTGATAGTATAGTTCAAAAGAAATTTAAAAGAAAAGTTTTATTAAAACTATGAAAATTATGTTAAGTCTTCCGCTGTTTTAAAAAGAAAAATTTATACGTAGAGTATCGTAGCCCCGTCCCTTAGGGTAGCAGGGAGGGCGGGCGTTACATATGTCTACTTGAACTGGTTGTTGTTCTTCAACTCCTTGTGGAACAACATCATCCACAACACTTTGTGGTTCCAGTTCAATTTCCATCGAGGCATCAGTGCTATTGTTCGCATCTTGAACTTCTTCAAGATCGAACGCGCTCCCACTAGTCTTTCTAGAAACAAAGTCCCTTTCTAGAAAGACCCCAGTCTTTGCCACAACTACCTTGTGCTGACTGGGAATGTAGAAGTAATATCCCTTAGTTTCCTTGGGATATCCGATGAAATAGCACTTGTCGGATTTGGGTCCTAATTTGTCTGAGACTTGACGTCGTACGTAAGCCTCACAGCCCCAAATCCTCATGAAAGACACCTGGGCATCTCTCCCAGTCCATATCCTATATGGTGTCTTTATCACGGCCTTGGATGGAACTCGGTTGAGAATGAAAGATGTGTCTAAGCATAGCCCCAAAGGTATGTCGGAAGATCTGTGACTCATCATAGATCGTACCATATCTAATAAGTACGATTCCTCCTTTCGGATACACCATTCCTTTGTGGTGTTCCAGGGAGGAGTGAGTTGGGATAGAATCCCCACTCATCTAAATAGTCACGAAACTCATGGCTTAAGTATTCACCACCTCGATCCGATCAAGTATTTTAATACTGCTGGTTTCGTACTTCATTCTTGAATTCTTTGAACTTTTCAAAGGATTCGGACTTATGTGTCATCAAGTACACATAACCATATCTACTGAAGTCATCAGTAAATGTGATGAAGTATCTATAACCGCCTCAAGCAGCGACATTGAAAGGGCCACATACATCACTATGTATGAGTCCTAACAAATCAGTCGCTCTCTCGCTGTGCCCACTAAAGGGAGTCTTGGTCATCTTGCCTCGTAGGCATGACTCACATATCTCATATGATTCAAAATCAAATGAGTCCAGCAAGCCATCCTTATGGAGCTGGGATAAGCGCTTGTCATTTATATGACCTAAGCGACAGTGCCAGAGATAGGTGTGGTTCATATCGTTCGATTTGAACCTCTTGGTACTAACGTTATAAATAGAGCTCTCAAGGTCTAGAATATAGAGTCCGTTCATCAGAGGTGCACTATAATAGAACATATCTTTTAAATAGACATAACAACATTTGTTCTTTATTATAAACGAGAATCCTTTCTTGTCCAAACAAGAAACTGATATAATGTTCTTAGTTAATGCAGGCACATAACAACAATCGTCTAACTCTAGTATAAGCCCAGAGGGCAGAGATAGAAAATACAGCAACAGCAGCAACCCGTGCTCCATTGCCTACTCGTAGGTCTATCTCGCCCTTTGTCAATGCTCTGCTATTTCTCAGTGCTTGTACATTAGTACAAATGTGCGAAGCACATCCGGTATCTAATACCCACGACGAAGAAATAGAGAGGTTGACTTCTATAACATTTATACCTGAAGTAGAAATCTTATTTCTCTTCTTGTTAAGATCTTCCAGGTATCCTGTGAAGTTCCACTTCCAGTGCCCTCCTTGTCCTTGATATAGTTGACGAAGATGTTCAACCATATCGTAAGCACACATCAACTCATGTTGCTTCTGAAGCTCAGAGTTCATGGTTGCGAGCATTAGACAGGACACATCTAATGCGTTATCTTGATGCTTCTTGTAAGCATCCCGGTCAGCTCGCGTGGCAGTGGCAGGAGGAGCCTCCGGAATGGGCTGCTCCAGAACGTACAGTTTACGTTCCTGAGTGAGAATTATTCTCAGGTTCCTCTACCAGTCCAGGAAATTTGCTCCGTTGAGCTTGTCCTTCTTAAGGACAGAACGCAGGGAGAAAGAGTTCGTATTCGACGTCATGGTTATCTACAACAGAAAATTTGCAGAAATAAATATCATATTCTTTTAAAATCATTTAATTAGGCCTTTAATTAAATGATGCTCCCACTGAATTCTATAATTCTTGTGGGGCAAGATCCACATCATACTAACCCTTGAGTTAGCTTTGGCTAATACCCCCAAGGCTTAGTATGATCGGTAGGTAACGATTACCAATTACATCTCTATGCAACTCTTGTTTATAAAATCAATATCCGCATTTATATTAAAACTTGAGTTAGCTTTGGCTAATACGCCCGAGAGTTAATATAGATGTGATTTTGACCTATCTTTTCCAACCGTTGGAAGAATGTCTATAGTTGACTCGATCTAACCGAGCAACTAGGAATACTCAATCTAATTGAGTTTGTATTTACCCATGCGTTGATAGGCGGGACCAAGATTGTCCCTCCGTACCCTACCAAGATAATATGTATTGCTCTGCTTTGACAGATTCAACAATACATGTGATCGAGGTAGTGATAGCTATCATGGCACGGTTAGGCATTTAGAGTTGGTTCGATCGAGATCTAATCTAATCGAAAAGGATGCATCTTGTGCACGACTTAGATCTAATCTAATCGCAAGGGTGCATCATGTGCACGACTTAGATCTAATCTAATCGTAAGACACTAATTAATTAATTACTTATTAAACATGCATCATATACATAAGTAATTAACTAATTAATCTATTTGTGATTTAGTCATGGCCCCACTATGATCTTCTCAAGCTAATGAGAAGATCGAATGGTCAACCTAGGGTCAACAGCTTCTCCAAGCTCCTCCCTTTGACCACCTTGTGTTGCTCGTGCCGGCCTCGGAACTCCGTCTCGTGTGGACCCTCCACCGCTCTAATTTGTACATTACAATTTGAAACTCGAGTTACATTCGAGTCTAAATCTAATTTACAACCAGAATATATGAGAAAGGCACGACGCGCAGGTCGCGGAAAAATAAAAACATACAACACGCGCAAACACATAACGACACGCAGGCCGTATTATGAATTACAACACAATCCAATCATATTGGGTTTTTGGGCCATGACTATCACAAAATTAATATATAATTCAAAATTATATATTTTCATAATTTTCTATAATTTTAAAATTAATTTTTTTACAATTTTTACGAGTAAAATTTCCCGACGGTCCCGTTTAGCGGTTTCGGGCGCAATCGCGGGGCCAGGGGCAGCGCCCCTACCCGCGATCTAACAATCGCGAGGGTTCCTTTGTGATCCAACAGCGCCTAAACTCGCTGTCCCAAAACGATTTGGGTTGAGACATTGCCGTTTCGGAAAAATCTTCCCGGCAGGTTCGTTTTTAGCGATTTCGGGTGCAATCGCGGAGCAAATCCCCTTGCGGGGTTAGGGGCAGTACCCCTACCCACGATCTAACCATCGTGAGTTGCTCCTTTGCGATCTAATGGCACCCAAGCCCGCTGTCCCAAACAGATTTGGGGCAAAACGAAGCCGTTTAAGGAAAAACTTCCCAGTAGCCGAAGCCTACAAGTGCAGAGATACTTGTGCTTCGCTTCTACAGAAAAATTACCGATAAAAACATAAAAAACTAAATTTTACAGAAAATCACAGAAGGTTTATTTTTCATAAAACCAAAAAATTAAACTCGTACAAGCCTTGCACGTGGCTCTGATACCACTGTTGGGTTTTTCGGGCCGCGAAAACCGCTTTTCGCGTCGCGGAAACCCCGAATCACCCAAATCTGTAAATCCGTGCAAGGAAAAAAAACCGAATGAAATACAAGTACGAGTTTCAAAACTTTAGATCTACTCCTAGATCTATGTGTTGAGAGCTTTTACCTTTGAAGCGTGCCCTCACAATCCCGCTTGTCCTCGGTTCGCCGGATCTCGAAAGTGTCAAAGTAGACACTTCTCTATGTGTATCCACACAAGCAAGAGATGGAGAAGAAACCTTAGAGTGTGCTAGCACTCAAGCAAGGTCTCGGCAAGAAGGAGGAGAGGGAGAGAAGAATTGTGAGCAAGAGGAAGAAGATGAAATCAATTAGCCTTGAATGAAAATAAAACATTCATCCACACTAAAAGTGGCCGGCCACATTAAGCCTTGTAACCCCCATGGAATATCAAGAGTCACAACTCTTGGTAACTCCCATGAGATGGCATTTGGTCAAGTCAAACTTGACCAAATGAAGAGGCCTTGATTGTTAGTTAGAGCCCTAGAGCCAATTATTTGATGATTGTATGGACTCATGTATATCATATTCTTATATATATATTAAGGCATTTGGTTTTTGGTTATTATGCTTATTTGTATTAGTGCCAGATAAAGTAAGTATAGTAACGTCCTTGAGTAGAAGGTTCTTACCTATATCAATCGATTAGTTGAATCGATAGTGAGATGATATAGGGAACACTACTCTAAATCATTCCTAGTCGAGTATTAACATTCAGGGACAATGTTAATACAATAAGACTAGCATGTAGGTCAGCTCGATGACTTGATCTCACAAGTCATGGATATAGAGATATTAAGCTGACACATGGGCATGCATTAGAGAATGTATACTGAATGACCCGCCATGAGAAAGTATCATGGATCGTTATATGAGTGTCATATACTTTCTCATGTGGCTATTAGTATGACTATTAGTCCTTTGACCTGAAGTCACCATGGATCCCTACATAAGGAGTTATGTACTTTGGTTTCGTCAAACGTCACCCGTAACTGGGTGGACTATAAAGGTGATTACCGGGTATGTAACAAATTATGCAGAGGGATGTGAGTGATGTAGATGGGATCTATCCCTTCCATATGACGGGAGCGACATCAATATTCTTGATAGAGTAAGACCACTAAGTGCATGGCCATGCCCAAATGAGTCAACATTAGATGTTGAGCTCATTTGATCGAGTGAGTCTACTTGGAGTTCAAGATTTAGATTGATTAGAGGATGACACGGTCTATGCCTCATATTGATCAATCTAGATGTCTAGGATAGAAGGACAATGTCACATATTGTGAGGAGTCACAATTAGTAGTCACAAGGTGATGTTGGATCTTAACATTTCTTGTAACTTGGGTAGCAATGATGTATTGCTAGATGTCGCTCATTGCTTATGTTTCTAAAAGAGTTTAGAAACATTGCCAACGTTACAAGAACCTATTGGGTCACACACAAAGAACATGTGGATGGAGATTAGGTTCATATGATGAACCAATTGGATTAGGTTCATATGATGCACCAAAGATTGGATTCAAAATTAGACTTATTGAGTTAGACTCAATTAGATTCAAATGTTGAATGAGTCTAATTTAAATTTGATTCATTGGGTCAATTTATATTAATGAATTAGATTCATTAAATTAAAATTGACTTGAATCAAAGGTTGGATTTAACTCAACAAGGAAGAGAATTGGTCAAGTTTGACTTGACCAAATGGAAGTTGAAACATCAAGTTTGACTTGATGTCTTGCCACATCATCATGAAGGTTGACTCATCCTACTTGGCATGACCAACCTAGCCACATCATTAGCCACATCACCACCTCATAATGGTATGCCACCTCATTGGAGGTTACACATCCAATTGGTTTTAATGTGGCCGGCCACATTAATGAGGGGCTTTATGGTGTGGCTGGCCACACATTAGATGGTGTGGAGGTTTTTGTTTTGGGTATTGATGTGGTGTCATTATTCCTTCTTCTTCCTTGGGTTCTCCTCTCCTCTTGAGTTGCTGTGGTCGTGGCTATCATGGTGAGGAGAAGATGTTGAGTTGTTTCCAAGAGCACAAGGGAAAGTGAAGGTCATAAAGGAGGGTACTAAAGGAGTGTATGTGATTCTCTCTTCTATTTCTCTCTTTTCTCCTTTTTGTTCCCATCCGAGAGCTCTAGAAAAGTGCTAGCACACTTGGGGCTCTCTTCTCCATCTTTGAGTGGTAGAAGACCACTCCTTGTTCGTGTGGATATCACTAGAGGAGTGTCTACATTGACACTCTCGAGATCCAACGCTTCCTTGGACGAGCGGGACTAAACGAAGGGCACGCTTCAAGGGTAAACTCTTAACATATAGATCTAGGAGTAGATCTAAAATTATGAAACTCGTACTCGTATTTTTCGTTTGGTTTTCCTTGCACGAGATCCGTGGCTTGGGCGATTCGGGGTTTCCGCGACGCGAAAACCCAACAGTGGTATCAGAGCCACGTGCAAGGCTTGTACGAGTTTGTTTTTATTTTTATGAAAAATAAAACCTTCTGTGATTTTCTGTAAAAATTAGTTTTTTATGATTTTATGGGTAATTTTTCCGTAGAAGCGAAGCACAAGTGTCTCGGCACTTGTAGGCTTCGGCTACCGGAAAGATCTTTCAAAACCGGCTTCGTTTTGCCCCAAATCCATTTGGGACAGCGGGCTTGGGTGCCATTAGATCGCAAAGGAGCAACTCACGATGGTTAGATCGTGGGTAGGGGTACTGCCCCTAACCCCGCAAGGGGATTTGCTCCGCGATCGCTCGAAATCGCTAAAAGCGAACCCGCGGAAGATTTTTCGAAACGGTCTCCACCCAAATCGTTTTGGGACAGCGGGTTTAGGCGCTGTTGGATCGCATAAAGGAACCCTCGCGATGGTTAGATCACGGGTAGAGGCGTGCCTGGGCCCAAGGGATCCGTTCATGATTGCGCGAAACCGCTAAACGGGACCGCCCGGAAATTTTATTCGTAAAATTGTAAAAATTAATTTTAAAATTATAGAAAATTATGAAAAAATATATAATTTTGAATTATATATTAATTTGTGATAGTCATGGCCCAAAGCCCAATATGATTGGTTGTGTTGTAATTCTTAATACGGCCTGCGTTTCGTTATGTGTTTGCGAGTGTTGTATTATATTCGCGACCTGCGCGTCGTGCCTTCTCTTATTTTCTTGTTGTAAATTAGATTTAGACTCGAATGTAACTCGAGTTTCAAATTGTAATGTACAAATTGGAGCGGTGGAGGGTCCACACGAGACGGAGTTCCGAGGCGGGCACGAGCAACACAAGGTGGTCAAAGGGAGTAGCTTGAAGAAGCTGTTGACCCTAGGTTGACCAATCGATCTTCTCATTGGCTTGAGAAGATCGTAGTAGGGCCATGACTAAATCACAAATAGATTAATTAATTGCTTGTGTATGTGATGCATATTTAATAAGTAGTTAATTAATTAGTGCCTAACGATTAGATTAGATCTAAGTCGTGCACATGATGCACCCTTGCGATTAGATTAGATCTAAGTCGTGCACAAGATGCATCCTTTTCGATTAGATTAGATCTCAATCAACTCAACTCTAATGCCTAACCGTGCCGTGATACCTATCACTACCTCGATCACATGTATTGTTGAATCTGCCAAAGCAGAGCAATACATATTATCTTGGTAGGGTACGGAGGGACAATCTTGGTCCCGTCTATCAACGCATGGGTGAATACAAACTCAATTAGATTGAGTATTCATAGTTACTCGGTTGGATCGAGTCAACTATAGGCATTCTTCCAATAGTTGGAAAGATAGGTCAATATCACATCTATATTAACTCTCGGGCGTATTAGCCAAAGCTAACTCGAGTTCTAATATAAATGCGGATATTGATTCTATAAATAAGAGTTGCATAGAGATGTAATTGGTAATCGTTACCTACCGATCATACTAAGCCTTGGGCGTATTAGCCAAAGCTAACTCAAGGGTTAGTATGATGTGGATCTTGTCCCACAAGAATTATAGAATTCAGTGGGAGCATCATTTAATTAAAGGCCTAATTAAATGATTTTAAAGAATATGATACTTATTTCTGCATTTATTTCTGTTGTAGAATTGCCATGACGTCGAATATGAACATTTTCTCCCTGCGATCTGTCCTTAAGAAGGACAAGCTCAACGGAGCAAATTTCCTGGACTGGTATAGGAACCCGAGAATAGTTCTCACTCGGGAACGTAAACTGTACGAGCAGCCCATTCCGGAGGCTCCTCCTGCCAATGCCCCGCGAGCTGACAAAGATGCTTACAAGAAGCATCAAGATGACGCATTAGATGTGTCATGTCTAATGCTCGCGACCATGAACTCTGAGCTTCAGAAGCAACATGAGTTAATGGGTGCTTACGATATGGTTGCACATCTTCGTCAACTATATCAAGGACAAGCAGGGCACTGGAAGAGGAACTTCACAGGATACCTGGAAGATCTTAACAAGAAGAGAAATAAGATTTCTACTTCAGGTATAAATGTTATAGAAGTCAACCTCTCTATTTCTTCGTCGTGGGTATTAGATACTGGATGTGCTTCGCACATTTGTACTAATGTACAAGCACTGAGAAATAGCAGAGCATTGACAAAGGGCGAGATAGACCTACGAGTAGGCAATGGAGCACGGGTTGCTGCCATTGCTGTAGGAACTTATCATCTATCTCTGCCCTCTGGGCTTATACTAGAGTTAGACGATTGTTGTTATGTGCCTGCATTGACTAAGAACATTATATCAGTTTCTTGTTTGGACAAGAAAGGATTCTCGTTTATAATAAAGAACAAATGTTGTTCTGTCTATTTAAACGATATGTTCTATTGTAGTGCACCTCTGATAAACGGACTCTATATTCTAGACCTCGAGAGCCCTATCTATAACGTTAGTACCAAGAGGTTCAAATCGAACGATATGAACTACACCTATCTCTGGCACTGTCGCTTAGGTCATATAAATGACAAGCGCTTATCCCAGCTCCATAAGGATGGTTTGCTGGACTCATTTGATTTTGAATCATATGAGATATGCGAGTCATGCCTACGAGGCAAGATGACCAAGACTCCCTTTAGTGGGTACAGCGAGAGAGCGACTGATTTGTTAGGACTCATACAGAGTGATGTATGTGGCCCTTTCAATGTCGCTGATAGAGGCGGTTATAGATACTTTATCACGTTTACTGATGACTTCAGTAGATATGGTTATGTGTATTTGATGACACATAAATCTGAATCCTTTGAAAGTTCAAAGAATTCAAGAATGAAGTACAGAACCAGCTTGGCAAGAGTATTAAAATACTTCGATCAGATCGAGGTGGTGAATACTTAAGCCATGAGTTTCGTGACTACTTAGCTGAGTGTGGGATTTTATCTCAACTCACTCCTCCTGGAACACCACAGTGGAATGGTGTATCCGAAAGGAGGAATCGTACCTTATTAGATATGGTACGATCTATGATGAGTCACACAGATCTTCCGATATATCTATGGGGATATGCTCTAGACACGGCAACTTTCATTCTCAACCGAGTTCCATCCAAGGCCGTGATAAAGACACCATATAGGATATGGACTGGGAGAGATGCCCAGGTGTCTTTCATGAGGATTTGGGGTTGTGAGGCTTACGTACGACGTCAAGTCTCAGACAAATTAGGACCCAAATCCGACAAGTGCTATTTCATCGAATATCCCAAGGAAACTAAGGGATATTACTTCTACATTCCCAGTCAGCACAAGGTAGTTGTGGCAAAGACTGGGGTCTTTCTAGAAAGAGACTTTGTTTCTAGAAAGACTAGTGGGAGCACGTTCGAACTTGAAGAAGTTCAAGATGCGAACAATAGCACTGATGCCTCGATGGAAGTTGAACTGGAACCACAAAGTGTTGTGGATGATGTTGTTCCACAAAGAGTTGAGGAACAACAACCAGTTCAAGTAGACATACCTCTTCGCAGGTCCGATAGGTACGTCGTCACTGAGAGATACTCATTTCTCTTGTCGACCATGATGACGTTATGCTCATAGAGGATGAGCCTACCACCTATCGAGAAGCTGTGAGACCAGATTCAGAAATGGCTAGAAGCCATGAGATCCGAGATGGAATCCATGTACACCAACCAAGTATGGACTTTGGTTGATCCACACGAAGGGTAAAACCCATTGGGTGTAAGTGGGTCTTTAAGAGAAAGACCGACATGGATGGACTTATCTATAAGGGTCGTTTGGTAGCTAAAGGTTTCAAGCGATTCATGGTATTGACTATGATGAAACCTTTTCTCCGATAGCGATGTTTAAGTCCATTCGGATCATGCTTGCTATTGCAGCCTACCATGACTATGAGATATGGCGGATGGATGTCAAAACCGCGTTTGAATGAAACCTACTCGAGGATGTGTACATGACACAACCCGAGGGTTTTGTAGATCCACATCATACTAAGGTGCATAGGTCCATTTATGGACTAAAGCAAGCTTCTCGGAGTGGAATCTTCGATTCGATGATGCGATCAAGCAGTTTGGTTTCATCAAGAACGAAGATGAGCCTTGTGTCTACAAGAAGGTTGTAGGGGACATAGTTGTCTTCCTCATATTGTATGTGGATGACATACTACTCATTGGGAAGGACATTCCTATGCTTGAGTCTGTCAAGACACGGCTAGGGAGTTGCTTCTCAATGAAGGACTTAGGTGAGACATCCCGCATTCTAGGGATACAGATCTATAGAGATAGATCTAAGAGATTGCTTGGCCTAAGTCAGAGTACATACATTGACAAGGTACTCCTTCGGTTTGCCATGCAGAACTCCAAGAAGGGATTTCTGCCGATGTCACATGGCGTGAGTCTTTCGAAGACTCAAGGTCCCTCTTCTAGAGAGGAGAGAGACCGCATGGATCAGATCCCTTATGCCTCAGCCATAGGATCTATCATGTACGCCATGCTATGTACTCGACCTGATGTCTCGTATGCTTTGAGCATGACGAGCAGATACCAGTCAGATCCAGGTGAAAGTCACTGGATAGCGGTCAAGAATATTCTTAAGTACTTAAGAAGGACTAAAGAATATTTCTTGATATATGGAGGCGATGATGAGCTAGCTGTAAAGGGTTACTGTGATGCTAGCTTCCACACTGACCAGGATGACTATAGATCGCAGTCTGCTGGAAGAGTTCGAAGCAGGATACAGTGGCTGATTCTACAATGAGGCCGAGTACATTGCTGCATCGGAGGCAGCAAAGGAGGCAGTTTGGATCCGCAAGTTCATCACTGAACTTGGGGTGGTTCCCAGCATTGTTGACCCCATTGAGCTCTATTGTGACAATGGAGCTATAGCACAAGCGAAGGAACCTCGCTCACACCAGCGGACCAAGCATATACTACGGCGCTTCCATCTCATTCGAGAGATTATCGATAGAGGAGATGTGAAGATTTGCAGAGTACCTACAGAGGCTAACATCGCAGATCCCTTGACCAAGGCTTTGGCACAGAGGAAGCATGATGGTCACACTAGGTCTTTAGGCCTTAGTGCCTATATTGATTGGCACTAGTGCTAGTGGGAGATTGTTAGTTAGAGCCCTAGAGCCAATCATTTGATTATTGTATGGACTCATGTATATCATATTCTTGTATATATATTAAGGCATTTGGTTTTTTGGTTATTATGCTTATTTGTATTAGTGCCAGATAAAGTAAGTATAGTAACGTCCTTGAGTAGAAGGTTCTTACCTATATCAATCGATTAGTTGAATCGATAGTGAGATGATATAGGGAACACTACTCTAAATCATTCCTAGTCGAGTATTAACATTCAGGGACAATGTTAATACAATAAGACTAGCATGTAGGTCAGCTCGATGACTTGATCTCACAAGTCATGGATATAGAGATATTAAGCTGACACATGAGTATGCATTAGAGAATGTATACTGAATGACCCGCCATGAGAAAGTATCATGGATCGTTATATGAGTGTCATATACTTTCTCATGTGGCTATTAGTATGACTATTAGTCCTTTGACCTGAAGTCACCATGGATCCCTACATAAGGAGTTATGTACTTTGGTTTCATCAAACGTCACCCGTAACTGGGTGGACTACAAAGGCGATTACCGGGTATGTAACAAATTATGCAGAGGGATGTGAGTGATGTAGATGGGATCTATCCCTCCCATATGACGGGAGCGACATCAATATTCTTGATAGAGTAAGACCACTAAGTGCATGGTCATGCCCAAATGAGTCAACATTAGATGTTGAGCTCATTTGATCGAGTGAGTCTACTTGGAGTTCAAGATTTAGATTGATTAGAGGATGACACGGTCTATGCCTCATATTGATCAATCTAGATGTCTAGGATAGAAGGACAATGTCACATATTGTGAGGAGTCACAATTAGTAGTCACAAGGTAATGTTGGATCTTAACATTTCTTGTAACTTGGGTAGCAATGATGTATTGCTAGATGCCGCTCATTGCTTATGTTTCTAAAAGAGTTTAGAAACATTGCCAACGTTACAAGAACCTATTGGGTCACACACAAAGAACATGTGGATGGAGATTAGGTTCATATGATGAACCAATTGGATTAGGTTCATATGATGCACCAAAGATTGGATTCAAAATTAGACTTATTGAGTTAGACTCAATTAGATTCAAATGTTGAATGAGTCTAATTTAAATTTGATTCATTGGGTCAATTTATATTAATGAATTAGATTCATTAAATTAAAATTGACTTGAATCAAAGGTTGGATTTAACTCAACAAGGAAGAGAATGGGTCAAGTTTGACTTGACCAAATGGAAGTTGAAACATCAAGTTTGACTTGATGTCTTGCCACATCATCATGAAGGTTGACTCATCCTACTTGGCATGACCAACCTAGCCACATCATTAGCCACATCACCACCTCATAATGGTATGCCACCTCATTGGAGGTTACACATCCAATTGGTTTTAATGTGGCCGGCCACATTAATGAGGGGCTTTATGGTGTGGCCGGCCACACATTAGATGGTGTGGAGGTTTTTGTTTTGGGTATTGATGTGGTGTCATTATTCCTTCTTCTTCCTTGGGTTCTCCTCTCCTCTTGAGTTGCTGTGGTCGTGGCTATCATGGTGAGGAGAAGATGTTGAGTTGTTTCCAAGAGCACAAGGGAAAGTGAAGGTCATAAAGGAGGGTACTAAAGGAGTGTATGTGATTCTCTCTTCTATTTCTCTTTTTTCTCCTTTTTTGTTCCCATCCGAGAGCTCTAGAAAAGTGCTAGCACACTTGGGGCTCTCTTCTCCATCTTTGAGTGGTAGAAGACCACTCCTTGTTCGTGTGGATATCACTAGAGGAGTGTCTACATTGACACTCTCGAGATCCAACACTTCCTTGGACGAGCGGGACTAAATGAAGGGCACGCTTCAAGGGTAAACTCTTAACATATAGATCTATGAGTAGATCTAAAATTATGAAACTCGTACTCGTATTTTTCGTTTGGTTTTCCTTGCACGAGATCCGTGGCTTGGGCGATTCGGGGTTTCCGCAACGCGAAAAGCGGTTTTCGCAGCCCGAAGAACCCAACATTGATGATGTGGCATTGGTCAAGTCAAAGTCAAGTCAAAAACTTGACTCTTCATCTTCCTACTTAAGTCAAGTCAAACTTGACCACTTCTATCATTTGGTTGATCTAATCTAACCATTGGTTCAAGCCAATTTTAATTTAATGAATCTCTATTCATTGAATTAAATTAATTAAATGAGTCTAAGTCTAAATTAGACTCACTTAACACATGAACCAATTTGAGTCCAACTCAATTAACCTACTTTGGATTACTCTTAATCCAATTTGGTTCATCATATGAACCTAATCATTTAGGTTCATCAAATGAACATAGTCTCCATCTAATTTCCCTTAGTGTGTGACCCTATAGGTTCTTGTAACGTTGGCAATGCCCCTAAACCCATTTAGGAGCATAAGTAATGAGCGGTATCTAGCAACACATCATTACTACCCAAGTTACAAGAATGTTGAGATCCAACATCACCTTGTGACTACTAATTGTGACTCCTCACAATATATGACAAGTGTCCTTCTATCCTAGACATCTAGATTGATCAATGTGAGGCATACCCCGTGTCCTCCTCTAATCAATCAAAATCTTGAACTCCAAGTAGACTCACTCAATCAAATGAGCTCAATATCCTATATTGACTCATTTGGGCATGACCATGCACTTCGTGGTCTCACTCTATCAAGAATATCGATGTCGCTCCCGTCATATAGGAGGGATAGATCTCATCTACATCACTCACATCCCTCTGCATAATTTGTTACATACCCAGTAATCGCCTTTATAATTCACCCAGTTATGGGTGACGTTTGACGAAACCAAAGTACATAACTCCTTATGTAGGGATCCATGGTGACTTCAGGTCTAAGGACTAGTAGTCATACTAATAGCCACATGAGAAAGTATATGACACTCATATAACGATCCATGATACTTTCTCATGGCAGGTCATTCAGTATACATTCTTCAATGCATACCCATGTGTCAACTTGATATCTCTATATCCATGACTTATGAGATCAAGTCATCGAGTTAACCTACATGCTAGTCTTATTGCATTAACATTGTCCCTGAATGGTAATACTCGACTAGGAATGATTAAGAGTAGTGTTCCCTATATCATCTCACTATCGGTTCAACTAACCGATTGATATATGTGAGAACCGTCTACTCAAGGACGTTATTATACTTAGTTTATTTGGCACCAATACAAGTAAGTATAATAACCAAAATCCAAATGCCTTTATTTATATAGAATATGATACAATAAGTCCAAAATACAATCATCAAATGATTGGCTCTAGGACTCTAGCTAACAGGTACAAGATGAGATACCACAAGTAACTGCAACACGTGTCACAAATGATGCACAGTTACAGGTAGTGCCTCGTCGTAGTGGGAGGGTTGTTAGGAAACCTGAAAGATTCAGACTTGATCCTTGGTGAACATGAAGTTGACCCCTGGACATATGATGAAGCACTCCAAGATAAAGATGCAGCATCTTGACAAAGTGCAATGAACTCTGAAATAAAATCTATGCATTCTAATCAGGTCTGGGAGCTTGTAGAACCACCAAATGGTGTAAAAACCATTGGATGTAAATGGGTCTACAAAAGGAAAAGAGGAATAGACGGGAAGGTGGAAACCTTTAAAACAAGGCTTGTTGTGAAGGGGTATACTCAGAAAGAGGGAATCGATTATGAGGAAACTTTTTCGCCGGTAGCCATGCTTAAGTCTATCCGGATTCTTTTATCTATTGCTGCTCATATATATTATGAGATTTGGCAAATGGATGTCAAGACAGCTTTCCTTAACGGAAGTCTTGAAGAAAACATCTATATGAAACAACTAGAGGGATTCATTGCGAAGGCAAAGAGCATCTTGTATGTAAGCTCAATCGGTCCATTTATTGGTTGAAGCAAGCTTCGAGATCTTGGAACATCAAATTTGATGAAGTGATCCTTTCTTATGGATTCATTCAGTGTCCGGATGAGTCTTGTATATACAAGAAAAGTGACGAAAATGTGGTGGTATTTCTTGTACTATATGTAGATGACATTTTGCTCATTGGCAACAATGTCAAAGTATTGTCAGAAGTAAGGGTATAGATGCCCAAGCAGTTTGATATAAAGGACTTAGGAGAATGTGGATATATTCTTGGGATCAAAGTAGTAAGGAATCGCAAGAAAAGGATGTTGTGCTTATCCCAAGCTTCATACATTAGTATTATCCTAGCTCGTTTTAGCATGCAAAACTCCAAGAAAGGTTTTTTACCTTTTAGGCATGGAGTACTTTTATATAAAAAGATGTGTCCTGAGACACCAAAGGAGATAGAGGAGATAAAGGTAGTTCATTATGTTTCGGTTGTAGGAAGCTAAGCCTAGTGTATACGATGCTTTGTACGAGACTGGAATCTGTTTTGCCATGGGCATTGTTAGCAGATATCAAAGTAACTCCGGACTGGGACATTGGACTGTTGTAAAGTATATATTAAAGTATCTGAAAAGGACTAGAGATTATATGCTGGTTTACCAGACAGATGATTTGCTCCCTGTGGATTACACGGATTCAAACTTCTAATCAGATAGGGACAGTAGTAAATCAACCTTGAGGTATGTGTTTACTTTGGGAGGTAGAGCCATAGCATGGAGGAGTGTTAAGCAGAAATGCGTTTCAGACTCCACCATGGAAGCTGAGTATGTGGTAGCCTCTAGGCAGCAAAAGAAGTTGTATAACTCAGAAACTTCTGGATGGATTTAGATGTGATTCCTGATTTACCCAAAGTTATCACAATTTATTGTGACAACAGTGGTGCAATAGCAAACTCGAAGGAGCCACGAGCCCATAAGACAAGTAAACACATTGAGCGCAAGTACCACCTGTTACGAGAAATCGTAAAATGAGGAGAGATTGTTGTCGCCAAGATTACATCAGCAGATAACCTGGCAGATCCTTTCACTAAAGCCTTTCCGATGAGAGCTTTTGATAGGCATGTTGAGGGGATGAGAATCAGATGTATGACAACATTTATGACAGCATAGTCTTTTAGTATACGTGGGAGATTGTTGGGATGTATACTATAAGCCTAGCTTTTGTATGAACATCTGTTTTGAAATATTTTGAAATGAGAATCACTTTGATCAAATGTTTGCATTTTATATTTATATATATATCAATGCAGTTGTCCATTTAATTTATATTGTAGATAACATGGTGTGTGGTGGCACATAAAAGATCATGTTATCAATTCCTTATGAATTATAAATAATAGCTCACAACTAAAATGGATTGGGACAAACATTGGAACGGTTGTAGTGTAATTTTGTATTAGTCTGTCTTGACTATAAAATTACACAATTACACTATGTGTATATTGAGCAGGACCATTTGAGGTTGTTTGATTTATACTGACTACATAAAAGAACAGAACCTCTGTTATTATGTATGTGCACCCTCTTAATCCCTATATAATAACAAGCACGTATACATAGTATTTATTTCTTTAAGCTATCAATGAGTGAGATCTATTCGTTAAATCAATAGGCCTGATGAGTTGGGAAATAGTACTATTTATATGGTGTGTTGTTGATTATAGAAGGAATCTGTGTCCTAATTATCTAGGCCGATGATGTCCCCTTAAGGAGCTCATAAAGATTATCATGTAAACCCTGCATGTGGACTTAGTTCGGCATGATAATAAGGTTGAGTGGTACTACTCTTGGAATCAGATGTTAATTAATTAGGTTGTCAGTAACTCAATTAATTAACGGACATACGATATCTTAAACACAGGGAGATTAACGCACTCATGATAAGAAGGAGCCTATATTGTAATATGGGATTAGTGCGATAGTTCAATAATAACCCTTTAGTAGTGTGAGTTATTATTGATGGACTTGAGTTGCGTGTTCGAACCGAACACAGGAAGCCCAAGCCTATCAGAAGGCTTAAACCAATTCCTCCTCTAGGTCCCTGTTGTAGCCTCTATATAAAGCCTCGTATCCACCCATCCATGAGTTGTTTTTGGTGAGACTCCTCCTTTCCTAGGGCCGGCGACACCACCTCCTCCTCCTAGGGTCGGCGCCACCTCATCCTCCTAGGCCCGACGCCACCTCCTCCTCCTAAGGCCGACGCCACCTTCTTCTCCTTGCTAGGGGCTGACGCCTCTTCTCCATGCTAGGGGACGACGCCTCTTCTCCTTGCTAGGGGTCGGTGACCCTTGCTTAGCATCCTTTGTGGATGGTGGCTTGGAAAAGAAGAAGAAGAGGAGAAGGTGTCTCATCCTAGAGCTTCTCTTGGTGGTCGGAGATTTGGAAACAAAGAAGGGAAGGGTGTTTGTTATCTTGGTAGATCATCGCCCACACAACGTCCAAGAAGAGGAGAGGAATACAGTAGAAGATCAAGAGGTCTTTAGATACAAAGGAAAGGTACAACTAGTTCTTTAATTCCGCTGCGTAATTAGTTTAGTTTTTTTTGTATCAATTTTGAATACCAACACAAGAGACCAACGATCTTGTACTTTGATCAAGGTGTCCTTTGATCCATCAAGAACTTGCTTGATTGATCAAACACATGTTTGATCGAACATGCGGGTTGCTAGGAAAAGTTCTATACTTGTATAATTTTTGTACAGGGAAATTGAAACAGAACGAAATTCTAGTGCCTTCACTATAAATCAAGAAGAAGAAGAAGAATTAACACAAACTAAACAACCTGAAAAATATAACTCACGTACAATGAAATCAAACCCTAATCATCCAATTGAACAAATCATAGGTAATCCCGAATTAAGGGTTCAAACTAGATCAACTTTTTGAAACTTAAGTCAAATAACACTAATATCTAAAATTGAACCTAAAAATGTAATTGATGCATTAACATAGCCTGATTGGATAATTGCAATGCAAGAAGAGTTAAGTCAATTTGAAAGAAATCATGTTTGGGATCTAGTACCTCCACCAAAAGGAAAATCAATTATTGACACCAAATGAGTTTTTAGGAATAAGTTAGATGATCAAGGGGAAATCATAAGGAATAAAGCCCAACTAGTTGCCAAAGGGTTTAGTCAAGTCGAAGGACTAGATTACGATGAGACTTATGCCTCGGTAGTTAGACTTGAATCAATTAGGATGTTGCTAGCCTATGCAACACAAAGGATTCAAATTATTTCAAATGGATGTTAAATCCGCATTCCTAAATGGATAAATTAAAGAAGAAGTCTATGTAAGTCAACCACCAGGTTTTTAAGATCTAGAAAACCCTAACTATGTCTTTAAGCTCAAAAAGGCACTTTATGGATTAAAACAAGCGCCTAGGGCTTGGTATGAAAGGTTGTCTAATTTTCTAAATTCAAAGGGTTTAAGGATGGTCAAATTGACCCTATACTTTTTATTAAAACCCTTAATTCTGATATTTTCATAGCCCAGGTTTATGTCGATGACATAGTGTTTGGATCAACAAATAAAAAATTCTTAAAAGAATTTATAACTTTAATGGAAACTGAATTTGAAATGAGTTTGGTTGGAGAGTTAAATTATTTTCTAGGACTTCAAATTAAACAAACTAAAGAGGGCAACTATGTGCATCAAACTAAATATACAAAAGATCTACTTAGAAAATTTGGTTTGGAAAACTCAAAAGCATTAAAAACACTTATGGCTAGTAACATTAATCTAGATAGTGACCCAAATGGTAAATTAGTTGATTTAAGAATTTATAGAAGCATGATAGGTAACTTATTATACTTAACTGCAAGCAGACCAGACATATTATTTGCAGTAAGTATGTGTGCTCACCATCAAACATGCGCCAAAGAGTCCCATCTATCATGTGTTAAAAGAATAATGAAATATCTAAAAGGAACTATTAATGTGGGAATGTGGTACCCTAGATCTTCACATTTTAAATTAGTTGGCTATTCTGATTCAGATTATGCCGGATGTAAGTTAGATAGAAAAAGTACAAGTGAAGGATGTCAACTGTTAGGACCTTCTTTAGTTAGTTGGTTTAGTAGAAAGTAACATTGTGTTGCCTTATCTACTACTGAAACCGAATACATAGCAATTAGTGAATGTGTCGCTCAATTGCTATGGATGCCCCATACCTTAAAAGACTTTAATCTAGATTATAAAAATGTGAAAAATCTATATTGATAACATAAGTTCTATCAATTTAACTAAAAATCTAATCCATCACTCTAGAACTAAACACATAGAAGTTAAACATCATTTCGTTAGGGATCATGTCTCCAAAGGAAATATTGAACTAAACTATATTGACTCAAAATCTAACCTAGCCGACTTATTTACAAAACCTTTACCTGAAGCTGAATTTAGTAACTTAAGGAGACATTTAGGAATGTGTTTTATAGAATAGGTTTCTTTTAACATTATTTTAAAACTAGTACTTAGTAGTTTTTCAAAATTATTTTTATAAAATTTCCTCATTCAAAATTTTGTTTTCAAAATTTTTTCAAAATATTTTATTTTTCTGGAATAGTTTAGGTCTTTCCCGTAGAATTGCATGATCCTATAGTTTTCGTAGGATTCTCTGCTTGTAAAACTTAGAATGAGTGAGATGCTTAGAACTTAGCCTAAGATTTCAGATGCTTATGTCTGTACATCGCTATAAATTTGGACTTTAAACAACATACATTGATCAATTTGAGTTTACTAGCTAGTAACTACCTAGTTAGTTCCACATTTTCAAATTGACCAACCCAAGTCAATAGCTACTGTAAGATTTCATAAGCATCAGTTAAGGGATTATATATATATATATATACATAAAGAAATATTTATATGAATTTTTAAGAAATTTTTGGGAGCCTATGAAACCCAATTAAACTAAGTATGAATTACCTTCAATAGCCTAAACTAAAAAAAACACTATATATATACAACATTTGTGGCTTGCCTTTCCCTGAACCCTAACCCGCCAACCCTCTCTCCTGTTCTCTCCCAAATCACCGTTCCTCCCTTTCTTCTTCTCATCTCGGTCACACGCGATGGAGCTCGTCGCCGATCTCTGTGACCTATCGGGCGCCACCACACGCGGGTGACTCCGTTGAGGGCATCGCGACTGGGCGCGGGGGTCTCCAGCCATCTACGGGCGGCGCATAGCGGCTAGGCGAGGGCTGTTGGTCGGAGAAACAAAGAAGAGAAGGCAAGTACACCTTTATGATGATATGATTTTCCATAAGGTAGAGGATGTATGCTCAGGAGAGGTGGAAAAATGCTGGTTGTGGTGATTGTTTTGTTGATTGAGATGTGATTCGAGATTTCTGTGTTTCTTGTGCTGATTCATGCGGTTCGGTTTGGTTTCTAGCACCGAATTTAGGGGGTTTTTTTGTAATTCATGTCGTCCTAATTCTTGTAGGTTGTGAGTCGATCTTTTCCATGTGTCCTTCTTCCGTCTTGTGAATTGCTACCATTTTTTTTGCAAGGAACTTGAGCTTGGTGGGAGGGAGTTTTGGATAATCTTGAGTATGTTTGGCTTTGTCCTATTTTCTTCGCAGATTTTGGGTAAGTTTGCTGGCGTTTTAAATTCGGGTCGAAAATGCTTTGTTTTCTTCCTATTGCTTAGGAATGCTAGACTATTTTGGAAGGTAAGGGTTTAATTAGATGATATTCTATTTTGACGATTATCTGTGGGACTTGGTTGGATACAATTCGATGGTGCTTTGCTTTGTCGATTAGCTATGGATTTTGTGTAGTTACAATTTGATATTGTTTTGCCTTCTTGGTTAGCTACAGTTCTAGAGTGGATGAAATTTTGATGTTGTGATGGGTCTCGGTGGCTTCCAGCACTTGGCTTTAATATGTGAATTAATGATGTCCCTGAGTTTCTGTAAGGTTGCTGGTTTTGGATTTTTTTTTTCTTTTTTCTCTTCTTGGTGAACAATTGGATCATGGGGATTGAAGTGTTGCATTTGTAGTAATACATGCTTGATGATATAGTTAGGAGGATGGTAAGAGATTTCATTATGTTATATGTCCTTGTGATCATTTAGGCTTTTCATCGGAGCAGACTTTTAATAGTGGTGTTTGAAATTCAAGTCTTTGTGTTTATGGCATGTGATTTTTGGGTTTCATGTTCTCCATGTGGGTATCAATTCTTGTGATCTTCCATGAGTTCGTTATGCATGATTCGGAGTTCTCTTATTTTTCCTATGTGTATGCATACTTCAATTGTTTTCTTTCAAGGTAGGAATGTTTACAGAATAAATGAAATGAGCTATTGACATATTATGCTTTCTTATGTGGCTTATTGGATGAGTAAGAACATATGTGGTAACAGTATGGGTTGGGTGCCTCGGGATGAGCTCCGGGGAGGGCTCTTCCAAACTTGACTGATAATTTTTTTATGTTAGCTTCGGCTATATGATTGCATGTTCTTTAGGAGGTACTTCTAGGATCATGAAAATGAACTGAATGACTGGCTCAAAAATGTGGTTACCACAGTGTGACGTATTTACCCATATTAGTTATGTAGGCACTTTTACATTTTGTATTTCCTTTCCTTACACTTCCTTACACTGTAATTGAGCTTATGATCTAGTCTAATAGTTACCATTCCTTTTACCTCATGGAAGGCATATTTTTCATAAGGAATTGTACTTGTTGGGTCCGTAAACTCATGATGTTTACGTTATAGGTGAGGGAGATATCTCCCAGAACATGGTAGGGCGCATGTGGGCGGAGTAGACGAGGAGGGGAGATGGATGCACATCCCACTGCCCATATATCTAGGAGTGTTGGGCTGGTGTCCTTATGCATTTCTTTGGTTTTGAGGAGTCGTATGGGTGTCTTATTGTTCTTTTCTGTTAAGTTTCTTCTTTGTAATGCTACTGGTTGTGTTGGGTATGTTAGTTCTTTAGGGAGAATTCACTATTATGGTACTTTACAACATAACTTTGGTTGAATGTATTTGGCTGTGCAAAAAAAAAAATGTAGGGCTGTTTTAGTTCGTATCAGAGCAAGACTCCTAAAGGATAGTGCGCGTACGCCATCTCGTCGGGAACTTAGCTACTTCTGCCCTAAGTTTGTAAGATTTGCTATGTTATAGTCTCGAATGTAGTCTGACAACTTAACTATGATATAACTAATATATTAATATGCATATGTGAGGCAACAATGAACATGCGTTGGAATGTACAGGTGATGGCAGGCCGAAGGAACAATGGTGAGTTTGGGGGTCAGAGCAGTCAGTTTCTCGCAGGGCTTATTGCGCTTATACAAGAGAAGAACCTTCTCCATGGAGAACAAATCCAACAACTAATGAGAACCAGGGTAGATGAAAATGCACCAAGTCGACCCATTGCCCGTGTGAACCCAGTATACAAATAGTTTAAGGAGCTTGAGCCGGCAGAGTTCAAGGGCACTATAGATCCAATCATTGCAGAAGGATGGATCCGATCCCTAGAAACCATCTATGACTTCATGCAACTCATGGATAGTGACAAGGTTAGGTGCGCCATATTCATGCTGCGAGATGATGCTCGGATATGGTTGGAGGGTATGCGCTCTGCAGTGGATCTGACTACTCTGACTTGGATGAGCTTGAAGGAAGTATTCTATGGAAAATACTTCATCATTGACAACAGAACTTGACTGGCAAGAGAATTTTTAGAGCTTCGGCAAGGGGACATGACAGTGGCTGAATATGTTCGGATGTTCGAGAGGGAACGATACTTTATACCCATGTTCACAGGACAACCGACTGAGGAGCTGAAGCATTTCATTGAAGGATTGAGGGTTTCCATTTGTCACAATGTCAAGCTGAGTTGAGTTACCACGTTCAGAGAGGCAGTCGACCAGGCCCTGATGTTAGAAAGGGATCAGAACGATATGATCAAGGAAGCCTAGAGTAAGAGAGCAGGGTATCAAGGGAGAGATCAACAGGAGCCAAGCAAGAAGAAGCTTGTTCTTGTACAGTTCCAAGACAAACAGCTACAGAAATAGCCACAGACACGACAGCGACCACAGCGACCGCCAATAGTTGATGGTACCGCTCCTAAGACTAAATACAAAGTTTGTTGTCCCACATGTGAGAAGGTTCATGTAGGACAGTGCCTGATGGGCTCAACATTTGTTATATGTGCAAGAAGACAGGGCATTTCACTAGAAACTGTCCTCAACTCAAAGAGTCAACTAAAGGAAGGGTATTTCCTATGACACAGGAGCAGGTGGATCTAGATGTGGCCATCATCACAGGTATGATTGTTGTTGCCAACTTGCCTGCTCATGCATTAATATATTCTGGAGTTGTCCACTCTTTTATGTCTGTGACAAAATTGGGCATCACACCCGATCGAATGGTTACGGGATATATCGTTTCATTACCCTTGGGAGAAGAACTGCACAGCAATCGGATAGTGAGAAATTGTCAGATGATGATGCAAGGCCGCAAGGTGTACACTGAATTCATTGTGCTGGAAATGATAGATTTCGATGTGATCCTTGGAATGAATTGGTTGACCCGAGATGAGGCTATCATCGATTGCAAACAATAGACGATTAGGTTGAAGCTACCAAATGGTGACTCTTTCATGTTCTATGCAACCCAAAGACCTCCTCCTCATATTATTTCAGCATGTAAAGCTCGACGAATGCTAGGTAATGGGTGTGATGAACTTCTAGTCAATATCATGGTTAATTCGAAGACTCGTCGACCAAGTCTGGAAGAAGTGGAGGTAGCTCAAGAATTTTCAGAAGTATTTCCTGACGATATCATAGGGTTGACCCCTGTTAGAGATGTGGAATTTGGGATAGAGCTAATACCGGGAAGCACTCCAGTGTCCAAAGCACCATACCGACTGGCGCCCATAGAAATGAAAGAATTGAAAGAGCAATTGCAGGAGTTACTGGACAAGGGTTTTATCTGACCGAGTGTGTCACCATGGGGAGAACCAGTGCTGTTTGTGCACAAGAAGGATGGGACAATACATTTGTGCATATACTACCGAGAGCTGAATCGAGTCACCGTCAAGAACAAATATCCACTGCCCAGGATTGATGACTTGTTCGATCAACTACAAGGGGCCACCGTATTCTCAAAAATTCACTTGAGGTCTGGTTATCACCAAGTAAGGGTAAAAGAGGAGGATGTTCATAAAACAGCATTCAGAACTCGTTATGGTCACTACGAGTTTCTGGTTATGCCATTTAGACTAACTAATGCCCCGACAATGTTCATGGATTTGATGAATTGGGTTTTTCATCCGTATTTGGATCAGTTTGTTATCGTCTTCATCGATGACATATTAATCTACTCTCAGAGTCACGAAGATCACCATTTACACCTGACTACAGTGTTGCAGGTGTTGAAGGATAAATGCTTGTATGTGAAGTTCAGCAAATATGACTTCTGGTTGGGGCAGATTCTATTTCTGGGGCATATAGTTTCGAAGAGAGGAATAGAGGTGGACCCAACTAAAGTAGAGACAATCAAGAATTGGGTTACATCAAGGAGTGTTGCTTAAGTCCGAAGCTTCCTGGGGTTGGTAGGCTACTATCGAAGGTTCATCCAAGATTTTTCACGGATTGCTTTATCCTTGACCTCGCTAACCAAGAAGGGGGTAAAGTACGAATGGACGGACCAGTGTGAGAGGAGTTCTGAAGAATTGAAAGAAAGGCTAATAACAACACCAGTGCTTGCAATCGCAGGCGGTTTTGGACGGTTAGTGGTGTACACAGATGCTTCCAAGAATGGTTTAGGGGCTGTGCTAATGTAGAATGGGAAGGTCGGTGCCTATGTTTCATGACAGTTGAAAGTGCATGAGCAAAACTATCCCACACATGACTTGGAATTGGCGACAGTCATTTTTTCTCTAAAAATTTGGAGGCATTATCTTTATGGGGAGCATTGTGAGATATACACAGGCCATAAGAGCTTGAAATACTTTTTCACACAGAAGGAACTGAATATGAGACATAGACGGTGTTTGGAGTTGGTGAAGGACAATGACTACAACATTAACTATCATTCGGGTAAAGCTAATGTAGGGGCAAACGCTCTAAGTCGTAAGTCCGCGACGTTGTCGCAGTTAACCACCCAACAATAGCTAATAGCAGAATTCCAACATAAGAGATTGGAAGTGGTAGCGCCAAATGAGCAGATCAGCTTGTCAACACTGACCGTTAAGTCAAACCTCCTAGAACGGATTCATGTAGGACAAGCATTGGATTAGCAGTTAATAAGGTGGAAATGCAGGGATGAAGCTAAGGGTAGCACTATCTACTCAATGGTCGATGGAATCGTGCGATATAAAGGCCGCATTTGGGTGCCTAAGGTTGACTCACTCAGAGAGGACCTCATAATTGAAGCACATACCACTCCGTACTCTGTTCATCTCGGAAGCACAAAGATGTACAAGGATATGCAGCTACTATATTGGTGGCTGGTATGAAGAGGGACATAGTTAAAGTAGTTCTCGAGTGTCTTACTTGCCAACAGGTGAAGGCCGAACATCAGAGGCCAACGGGACTATTGGAACCGCTTTCAATCCCTGTTTGGAAGTGGGAAGATATTGCCATGGATTTCGTGGTAGGATTGCCAATCTCACCCAAAGGATCAAATGCAGTATGAGTTATTGTAGATCGACTGACAAAGTTAGCACATTTCATGCCGATAAAAACCACCTTTACAATGACGCAATACACAGAACTATATATACGGGAGGTGGTACGACTACACAGAATACCAGCTCGGATTGTGTTGGATAGAGATCCAAAATTTACATCCAGATTTTGGGAAAGTTTGCACCATGGATTAGGTACGAAGCTCACTTTTAGCACCACTTTTCATCCGTAGACGGATGGTCAATCTGAATGAGTGATTCAAATCTTAGAGGATCTGTTACGAGCATGTATGATGGACTTCAAAGGGAACTGGGAGTCGAAGTTGCCCCTGGCAGAGTTTATGTACAACAACAGCTATCAATCCACTATTGGTATGGCACCGTATGAACCGTTGTATGGAAGAAAGTGCCGGACACCCTTGCATTGGGATGAGATAGGAGAGAGGGCAGTTTTGGGTCCAGACCTTGTGACCCATATACAGTGAATCTGGTGGCTAAGATCAGAGATAGAATGCAAACAGCGCAAAAGTCGCCAGAGGAATTATGTCAACCAACGACGAAGGGATTTAAAGTTTGCAGTTGGGGATCGTGTATTTCTCAAAGTGTCACCTATGAAAGGGGTGTTGAGGTTCGGAAAGAAAGGGAAGCTTAGTCCAAGGTGTATTGGGCCATTTGAGATTCTGGACCGGATTGGAACACGAGCATACCGAGTGGCCCTACCCCTGAACCTGTCGGGGGTTCATAATGTGTTCCACATATCTATGCTTAGAAGGTACCTAACTAACCCTTCACATGTGATTAGTCACAAGTCCGTGCAGTGGACGCCCGATCTTTCCTACGAGGATGTGCCGAAACAGATCCTTGATCGCCAAGTCCGGAAGCCGAGGAACAAAGACATCAAAATGGTGAAAGTCCAATTGGTAAATCAGCTGATAGAGGAAGCTACTTGGGAGACTGAACTGGATATGCGCAATTGCTACCCGGAACTAGTTGGTAAGTCAAATTTCGAGGACGAATTTTTTTTAGGAGGGAAATTATAAGTTCTCATAAACGTCACTTAAGGGATTTTATAAATAAATAAATAAATAAATATATATATATATATATATACATATATATATATATATATATATAAATTAAGGACTTAAGGGACTCATAAAGAAAATATTTATATGAATTTTTAAGAAATCTTTGGAGCCTATGAAACCCAATTAAACTAAGTATGAATTAACTTTAATAGCCTAAACTTAAAAATACACTATATATATGTATAACATTTGTGCCTTTCCTTTCCCTGAACCCTAACCCGCCGACCCTCTCTCCTGTTCTCTCTCAAATCGTCGCTCCTCTCTTTCTTCTTCTCATCTTTGTCACATACAATGGAGCTCGTCGTCGATTTCTGAGACCGATCGGGTGCCACCACACGCGGGCGACTCCGTTGAGGGCATCGCGACCAAGCATGGGGATCTCCAGCCATCTATGGGCGGCACATAGCAGTTGGGCGAGGGTTGTTGGTCGGAGAAATAAAGAAGAGAAGGCAAGTACACCCTTATGATGATATGATTTTCCATAAGGTAGAGGATGTATGCTCAGGAGAGGTGGAAAAATGCTGGTTGTGGTGATTATTTTGTTGATTGAGATGCAATTCGAGATTTTCATGTTTCTTGTGCTGATTCATGCGGTTCGTTTTGGTTTCCAACACCGAATTTAGGGGTGTTGGTTGTAATTGATGTCATCCTAATTCTCAAGGTCGGCTCAACCTTATTTGAGGTCTTAGGCAAAAAAAAATAAAAAATAAAAAATTTAGGCCTTTGACATATTTAAAAAAATCCCCTCTCTTTTTTTCATTCAGATTTATCGAAAATAATAGATTAAATTTTTTTAACAAATTAAAATATTATTTTTTTAAAATATATTTTTATAAAATTTAATTTTCTCACTTGTTGCGATGCAAAAATTATTAATTAAATTTCTATATTCATATTTTGATAACCTAATTTAGAGAAGTATCAGTTTTACCATATTAAATAGAGTATTATTATTAGATATAATAATACACCTCAAGTCGATAATAAGTTTATAATTCACTTAGTTAAAAAAAATAAATGTATTCAAGATTATTTAAACATGAAGAAAAATAAAAATATGTCTAATTACTTAAATGAAAGATGGAGAGAACAATCCTTACAAAAAGGAATAAAATTGAGCAAATAAAAACAATAAAATAGTATAACAATAGGAAAAAATCATGCTCCCATTCTCAACTTATCATCATTGGAAAAACACAAAAAATAAATAAATAAAAAATACATATACAAAATGATAAAACTCAATACAATCCTTAAAAAATAAAGATCGCAATGAGAGTAAACCAACTATTATCATTTATCAAGAACTAAATGAGAGTCTTTTTAGGCATAGAGCAAAAGAGAAAACAAATTGTATTTTTCATCATCTAAACCAGAGTAATTGCAAATGATGGAATGGAGATAAAGTGAAAATCAAATAATCTATGACTGTAAATATATCTAAATAAAAGTTAAATTTAATATCTATCAAGGAAGTGAAATGGTTGAGCTATTTAACTCGTTATTGCTAAAATATAATAAAATCTTCCATTTTAATTAAACACAATATGGATGAATGCATCAATATTTGAATTTAATCAAAGAGCGTAGTAGCACCAACCCGATTAGCATGTTAATGTTAGGTGCGATTTCTCTTTTCCAATCTTAATGAGCAAGAGAAGCATAGAGAGGGGGAGTTGGAAAAGGAGAAGAGGGGGAACTAAAAAAAATAACTTTTTTTATTTTGTATTGTATGGATAAGATAAAAAATTTCTAATTCATGTTCTTATTGATCAAAGGAGAAAGTATCACCAACGAATGAGAAACGTAATGAAAGTAAGCTAGGATTGAGAGATATTGAAGTGGAATAGATTAGATTTTATAAAAAATCCATAATTAAAAATAAAGTTAATTTGTTAAAAAAATAACCCCTTTATGACTCTATCCATTGGAGATCTTTGTGAAATCTGATATTTTGATCAAGATTGAGATCATGTAAATATTTAATTACGTGTGTCATATTCTTTTCTATTCTTTTTAAAACATATACATACAAATATATTTAATACATTTAAAATAATGACCCTAATTTTTAGAAAATAAAATTGTTCAATCTTTTATAAGGTGGACCTATTCTTTTCTATTCTCTTTTAAAAAAACACAAAAATATATTTAATACACTAGAAATAATGGGCCCCAATAAAAATTGGGGCCTTAGGCATAGGCCTTAATGGTCTATGCCTAAAGTCGACCCTGCTAATTCTTGTAGGTTGTGAGTCGATCTTTTCCATGTGTCCTTCCGTCCTATGAATTGCTACCATTTTTTTTCGCAAGGAACTTGAGCTTGGTGGGAGGGAGTTTTGGATAATCTTGAGGATGTTTGGCTTCGTCCTATTTTCTTCGCAGATTTTGGGTCAGTTTGCTGGAGTTTTAAATTTAGGTCGAAAATGCTTTGTTTTCTTCCTATTGCTTAGGAATGCTAGACTGTTTTGGAAGGTAAGGGTTTAATTAGATGATATTCTGTTTTGATGATTGGCTGTGGGACTTGGTTGGATACAATTCGATGGTGCTTTGCTTCGTCGATTAGCTATGGATTTTATGTGGTTACAATTTGATATTGTTTTGCCTTCTTGGTTAGCTACAACTCTAGAGTGGATGAAATTTTGATGTTGTGATGGGTCTCGGTGACTTCCAACAACACTTGGCTTTAATATGTGAATTAATGATGTCCCCGAGTTTCTGTAAGGTTGTTGGTTTTGGATTTTTTTTTTTCTTTTTCAATTCTTGGTGAACAGTTGGATCATGGGGATTGAAGTGCTGCATTTGTAATAATACATGCTTGATGATATAGTTAGGAGGATGGTAAGAGATTTCATTATGTTATACGCCTTTGTGATCATTTAGGCTTTTCATTAGAGCAGACTTTTAATAGTGGTGTTTGAAATTTGAGTCTTTGTGTTTATGGCATGTGATTTTTGGGTTCCATGTGCTCCATGCGGGTATTAATTCTTATGATCTTCCACGAGTTCGTTATGCATGATTCAGAATTCTCTTATTTTTCGTATGTATATGCATGCTTCGATTGTTTTCTTTCAAGGTAGGAATGTTTACAGAATAAATGAAATGAGCTATTGACATATTATGCTTTCTTATGTGGCTAATTGGATGAGTAAGAATATATGTGGTAACAGTATGGGTTGGGTGCCCCGGGATGAGTTCCGGGGAGGGGCCTTCCAAACTTGACTGATAATTTATTTATGTTAGCTTCGGTTATATGACTGTATTTTTTCTAAGAGGTATCTCTAGGATCATGAAAATGGACTGAATGACTAGCTCAAAAATGTGGTTACCATAGTGTGACGTATTCACCCGTATTAGTTATGTAGGCACTTTTACATTTTGTATCTCCCTTCCTTACACTGTAATTGGGCTTATGATCTATGTCTACTAGTTACCGTTCCTTTTACCTAATGGAAGGCATATTTTTCGTAATGAATTATACTTGTTGGGTCCGTAAACTCATGATGCTTACATTACAGGTGAGGGAGATACCTGATAACCAAAATTAGTGTCGTAATAATCTTGATTTCAAATGTTAACTAAAATCTTCCTCAGCCTAAATTGGTAAGTAGACTCCAAGGTCGATTCACAAAGACTTCACAGTGCTATTAATTCCCTTAATTTGATTTATCGCACAGTTCATATGGGTTTCTTTTACTAATAATGCAGAACCTATTTGACTAAAAATTCTAACTCTGCATTCAAGTTTTCATACATTTTGTTAGATGAATGACTATTAAAACCAAATTCTGAGATCATCTACTTAACTAAAAACATCACTAATAGATTCTGTCTAAAATTGGAAATTGAATTTAGTAGATTAAAACTAAAAGAAACAAATATAGATGACAACATAATTGCAAAAATTTAATTCGAAATCAAATTGAATCAAGATTAAGAGATATGAATCCAAGATCAGGTCATTATTGTTACCCCTAAACAGAAATAGGAAAAGAAAATCTTCTGCATCGGACTACAGTGGTTCGATTAAAGTCAACAGTAATACTCTAACAAAGGAAAGAACAAATAGAACTAGATCTGGAAAGAAATAGAGTATAAATTCAGTGAGCTGGGATCCCCCAAGCACTCACAAAGCTGGAAACACTGTTACTAAACTCTGATGAAGAAACTCTAACCCAGATCTGGAATACGAACAAGTCGATTATCATTCCCCAGATCCGAATGACAAAACAAGAGTAGATCAGCGTCTTCCTCCCAGATCAGTGACACCAGAGAGGAGTTGTTGAAGATGGAAGCCAGCGCTTGTTCCAATCTCCAGTTCTTCCTGCTCGCCAGAGAAAATCACCGATGCCCTTTCCTATAGCCTCCCTCTCATATTTATAATCTTGCCAGAGTTTAGATTTCCTGTATGGCTCAGATTCTTCAAAGCTTAGATCCTACGGTCCAAGAACTCCAAAGCTTAAGTCTGGATGAAAGTCTTCTCTTCAATACTCTACAAAGATTAATTAAAATTTTGTCAACAAAATGCCCCACAATTACTGCTTACATCATAGTTCCAGATAATGACTAGAATTATTAAAAATAAATGAAAATGCACTTAAAACTTGATGAAAGAGTGAGATTCCAAAGAAAACAATTGAAAATGTTTAACCACAAATAAACACTATCAAAATCCCCCACACTTGCTTTTGATCGTCCCAACAAATCAAAATGACTCTTAAGAAAATTTAATATCACTTCTTTAAACCATACTGACAACATATTAAGGATTGTAAAAAGTAATTATCTATGTCCAGCAATCTAATCAAAACATTCAAGATCTACAAACTTCATAATTCAATCAGTACAATGGTTTTAGATGCTCAAATAATTGAGAACGACTCATCCTTCCTGGTGGTGAATTAATCTCTATCACTCTCCTAATCTAATTCTAGAATGGAGTTCCTCTCTATGCAACTCAAACACTTCACTACCATATGTTTGCCTTTTTCCTCGTTCTCCACTGCTCTGACATGACAAAACATGAATCAAAAAGATTTTGACAATGAAATTGAAGTCAAAAGGATAATTGAAATTGAATTAGGCACTAATTGGAAACAATGAAGATAAGGAAGAAGTAGTTATGCTGGAAACTATATTTGATAAATTCCTACTTGTTCTTTTACCACTCTAATTGCTAAAAACATCATTCCTCTATCAATTAACTCTTCCACTTAAGGATTCTGTTAAGTAACCAAGATTCGTGATCAAGCTTGTCGCTCCCATTTCATCAACAACCCATAAAATTCAAATCTAGATATCCAACTTTCTGAATAACATCATTCGAAATATGCAAACTCGGTGAAGTTTAAGCTGCCTAAATGATTGAATGAATAAATTCCACTTGTAATCTTCTTGCACTCCAATCTTGGTACTGCATAATAACCCAATCCTCTTGCTTAAATTTCACTTTCCAATTTTTACTCTGTATAGAAGAATCCTTCACCTGTTTTCAAACATTCAACTGTGACTTAAATCACATTCTTCATCAAACAAAACATAAATTTTCTGTTACTAAATCCAGTATCAAATTCAAAATTTAAATGCTACAGGACCATAACAACTGTAACTTCCCAGCAATCTTTTTTGTAAAGCTTCATTGTTTGTTGCTCTGCCTCCTGGAACTAGAAATTATCACTAGAATGCCCAAATTAATATAATGAAGAACTTTATTGAACATCTAATTTTCAACCTACAAGATAATGCACATTTCAGAGTTAATTCAAGACCTCTTCTCGTCCGTCCAATTATAGTTTTCCTTTTCCTTCTCATGTAGTTTGCATAATATCACTCAAGTTAGCTGCACAAACTGTATAGCTTCAAAGAATTCTAAGAACTATCACATCCAACATATTTGACCAAGTTGATTACAGGTTTATTTTCTTTTTTTTTTAATGTAAAAATCTATTTGAACGCAAGAAAATTTGAATCCCTTGGTCAAAACTTAAACCTTTTCAAGTTTACTACAATAGCACATCATCTAACTCAATACTTCTCAAGCTAAAGTTCACTGCTCAAAATTCCAACTTAATTCTCTTGCTACCAAAACTCCACTTCTTATAGAAAAAAAACTACAACGGCTTAAAATCAACAAGAATCCAAGCTTCCCTATAACAAATCACTTACATCACTTGCACCTCCCCCACACTTAGAATATTGTTCGTCTCGAACAAAGGAACTCATCAAAAATAATTCCAACATACTAAAGAAATGTGTATAAGAAGAAAATAGAAGATAAAGTAGAAAGATTTAAGAAAAACAGTACAAAGAACAGAAAATCTTTCATCATCCTTATGCTTAATGTATAACAAATGCAATTTTGAAAAGGAACAAGACAAATTCTAGAAATCCATGTTGAAGTGCATATCACACAAAATTAAGTAGATAAGCTACCAAAATGATCCTCACTAGGTTTAAAATGAACTCAACTACTCAAGTTAAAATCCACCATCCTACCCATTGAACTCATGAAGTTATCCAACAAGATATGTAAAGAATTTAGCACTGATGAATCTATATAAAACCCTTTACAAATCCAAAACAAGAATTATCAGTACTACTCAAAGAAACAATTTATTTTCACAGATTGAAATAAAAAATGATTAAACTATCAAAAACCAAAACAATTGCAAAATAACAGAATTAAAAGGAAAGACAAACAAACTACACTTCCCTTTTTTTTTCTCAAGTTATATAGGCAGCTTCTTCAAAATACAACTTCTCCTTGAAACCTCCCTCAGCACCTTCAAAGAACACCTTGAGACGATGCCCATTTACCTTGAAAACTCTTCCAGTAGAAATTTCCTGAATCTCAACAACACCATAAGGAAACACATTAGTAACACAATAAGGTCTCTCCCACCTAGACTTCAACTTACCCCGTATCAATTTAAATCTAGAATTAAATAGCAGAACCTTGTCTCCTTTGTGGAATTCCTTTCTCAATATTTGTTTATCATGAAAAGCTTTTGTTTTTTCTTTGTAAATACGGGAACTCTCATAAGCCTCCAATCTAAGCTCTTCAAGCTCTTGCAACTGTAACTTCCTCTCACCACCAGCCTCTCCTAGATTCATGTTACAAGATTTCACAACCCAATATGCTTTATGTTCCACCTCAACCGGCAAGTGACAAGCCTTGCCAAAAACAATTCGATATGGAGACATCCCAATAGGTGTTTTGTAAGCTGTTTGATAAGCCCAAAGAGCATCATCAAGTCTCCTACTCCAATCCTTCCTATCCTGTTTTCTTGTCTTTTCAAGAATTTGCTTAATCTCTCTATTAGAAACTTCGGCTTGACCATTCGTTTGTGGATGATAAGCCCATACTTACTCATGAGTGCCTTCATATGCCTATTACAAAAATGAGATCCTTGATCGCTAATAATAGCTCTAGGCAATCCAAATCTGCAAAATAAGTGAGACCTAACAAAATTCACAATAACAGAAGAATCATCAGTCCTGATAGAGATGATCTCCACCCATTTTGACACATAATCAACAGCTAATAAAATGTAAACAAAACCAAATGAAATAGGAAAAGGACCCATAAAATTAATACCCAATACATCAAAGATTTCACAAAACAAAATAGGTTGTTGAGGCATTTCATTTCTACGTCCTATATTTCCCTTCTTTTGGCAATTCTCACAAGTCCGATGAAACTCAAAAGCATCCCTGAATAGAGTGGGCCAATACAGTCCCGAATCTAAAACTTTCCTAGCTGTACGTCGAGGCCCAAAATGCCCCCCACATGCAAGTGAATGACAAAAGGAAAGTATAGACTGAAATTCATCGTCAGATACACATCTCCTCACTACCTGATCACTACCAAATTTTCAAAGGTAAGGATCATCCCACACATAATACTTTGCATCACTCTTAAGTTTATCACATTGAGTTCTTGAAAAATGTGTAGGAAAGACACCAGCAACCAAATAATTGACAAGATCGGCGTACCATGACAATCTATCTTGCAACTGAAAAAGATGCTCATCAGGAAATGCATCTACAATTGGTATAGTATCCATTTTACTCCCAATCCTACTCAAATGGTCTGCCATCAAGTTCTCCTTCCCACTCTTATCTCGTATTTCAATGTCAAATTCTTGAAGTAAGAGCATCCAACGAATCAACCAAGGCTTTGCATCTTTTTTCTTGAGAAGAAACTTGAGAGCTGCATGATCAGAAAAAATAATAACATGAGAACAAAGAAGATAAGACCGAAACTTGTCCAAAGCAAAAATAATAGCTAGAAGCTCTTTCTCAGTTGTTGTATAGTTGCTTTGAGCAAAATCCAACGTCTTTGATGCATAGCTAATAACATGAGGCTCTCCATTAACCTTTTGAGCTAGAACCTCTCCAACTGCAAAATTAAAAGCGTCACACATAAGTTCGAAAGGTAACAACCAATCAGGAGCACACATAATAGGAGATGAAATAAGAGCTTCCCTGAGTCTATCAAAAGCTTCCTTGCATTTTTCATCAAACACAAACTCCACATCCTTCTGTAACAATCGTGACAAAGGTAAAGTAATAGTACTAAAATCTTTGATAAATCTTCTATAAAAACCTGCATGCCCAAGAAAAGAACGAACTTCCTGCACGCATGTGGGATATGATAAAGCAATAATCACACTAATCTTAGCCGGATCTACTTCAATACCTTTTTCAGAAACAATATGACCCAAAACTATATACAATGTTGAACCATGAAATGACATTTTTCAAAATTCAAAACCAAATTCTTTTCTACGCATCTATGCAAAACACAAGATAAACTATCTAAGCATGCATCAAATGAAGAACCATAAACAGTAAAATCGTCCATAAACATTTCCATGCAATGCTCAAGAAGATCCGCCTTTTGTGGGAATCAATTCATTGCCCTCATTTGCCACCACAGTAATTCCCGATTTCTTAGGCACCACTTGCACCGGACTTACCCACTTGCTATCCAAAATAAGATAGATAATCTCAGCTTGTAGTGACTTTACAACTTCTTTTTTAACTACATCAAGAATAATTGGGTTAAGCCTCCTTTGTGGTTATCGCACAGGTTTAGCATCATCCTCCAATAAAATCCTATGTGTACAAATAAAAGAGCTGATTCCTGTCAAATCTGCGAGAGTCCACCCAATCGCCTTTTGATTGTGCCTTAAACCATTTAACAATCTCTCCTCCTGTCCAGCATCAAGGTCCTTAGAAATAATAACTGGCAGTTGTTCATCCTTCCTTAAGTAAGCATATTTCAAATGGCTCGGAAGAACTTTCAACTCCAACTTTGGTGGCTGCAAAACAGAAGGAAGTGCTTTTTCAGATTCCACCTCAATTACACAAACTTCCTCATAGTCCTTTATCTCTAAAGCATAACCACACTGCTCAAAATTGTCACTGCATTATGTACTCGGATCATCCCCAAAGTTATTAAAAAGAGTAGCACATTCCAGCAAGTAACCATCCAACCTGTCTTTCAATTCATCAAACAACTCTATACTCAATAAAGAGTGATCCTCTACTGGATATTTCATAGCATCCAAGATATTATACTGAACTACAGTTTCTCCAAATTCCATTGACAAAGTACCAACATGAACATCAATTTTAGTCTTTGTTGTCTTCAAAAATGGTCTTACCAAAATAATTGGCTCATGACTTGACAATGCATCACCCTCCATATCCAAAACGTAAAAGTCTGTACGAAAAATCAGCTCCTTAACTTTAACCAGCACATCTTCAATCACCCCTATTGGATGAGCAAAACTTTGATTCGCCAACTGGATCACAACCCCTGTTTGCTGAAGAGGACCAATTCCAAGAGCTTGAAACACTGATTTCAGCATCACATTAATGGATGCTCCAAGATCCACCATAGCATCGTCAAAATTGTGTTCTCCTATTTTACATGGAATAGTAAAAACTCCTGGATCCCAGCATTTTTGTGGCATAGCCTGAAATAATACAGAAACACTTTCCCCTTCACTAATCAACTCATCACCCTTAAGCTTCTTCTTATTAACACATAAATCCTTCATAAATTTTACGTATTTCGGAATGTGTTTAATCGCTTTCAGTAGAAGAATGTTTACTTCTACTTTACTAAAAATTTCTATCATCTCTTAAAATTCTCTAGACTTTTCAACAGCTTTACCCTTCCTAGGTTGTACTAATCTCTTAGGAAATGTTAACTGAATCTCTGTTTGCTTTTGTTCTACCGCTGGAATCTGCACTGCAACAGATTTAGGAGCAACACCAAATTTAATCTGTAAATCTGAATCCAAATCTTTTAAACACTCAACTGAACCTTCCTGATTATTCTCATAAACATTTTTCCCATTCCGTAGAGTGATAGCACTCACATTTCTTCTTGGGTTTGGAATGGTTTGGGAAGGCAGCTGGCTTGAAGTCTGGGTTTGTCCCTGGCCAGACACTAGTTGACTCACTTGTCTTTCATTATTCTGTAATGCTGCATCAGTCCTTTGTTGTTGCTGAATTGAATGAGTACATTGTAATGAAAGTTGTTGTTGATGGAACATCATTTGCTGCATAATCTCTTTCATATCTTGTACTGAAAAATCAGTTTGAGTTGAGGGAAAAGATTTTCTTGGTTGCTGAAATGGTGGAACATGTTGCTGGAATTACTGAAATGGTTGTATTCTGTTTGGAACTGTGTTGTTATAAAACCCTGGTGGTCTTTGATTGCTTGAAAAATTATTATTCTGAATTTGCTGTGGAAAAGACTGCTGAGCCGCTGAAATATTTCCATATCTCAGGTTTGGATGATCTCTCCATCCTGGATTATAAGTAGGTGACATAGGATCATACTTCACTTGTTGATTGCCCTGCTGATATTATGGACGATTAGGAAAAACACTAGCTGCTGCCACAGACTGCTCAGCCACCGAATTGTATTCATCTGGTTGCAAACTAGGACAAGTATCTGTTGAATGCCAACTACTGGCACAGAATCCACATATTTTAATTGCCTGCGCAGATTCTGCAACTTGCTGTTGGGGTTGCCGATTCAATGTCATCTGAGCTGCCGCCAACTCAATTCTATTCAACATTTCCTCTAATCTACTCTCAATTCTACTCTGTCCTGAGTGTAAAATATGAGCTTCATGAAAACCCCTTGCTACCATAGGTCTTGTACCAAATTGCTGGTAATTTGCTGCCATAGTTTCTATCAAATCCCTAGCATCATTAGGTGTTTTATTCACCAAAGCTCCTCCACTAGTTGCATCTATCATGCTCCTATCCATGAGCAATAACCCTTCATAGAAATACTGAATTAACAATGGATCACTTATTTGATGTTGTGGATAGCTTGCACATAACCTTTTAAACCTCTCCCAATAAATTCATGAAGTGTTTCACCAGTAGCTTGATGAATTCTACAAATGCTTTTCCTAATTGACGTTGTTCTAGAAGCAGGAAAAAATTTATCCAAAAATACCCTCCTCATATCATTCCAACAAGTAATAGTCCCTGAAGGCAAATAGAATAACCAGTCCTTAGCTGCATCAACCAAAGAAAATGGAAATGCTCTTAGTTTAATATTCTCCTCCGAAATTCCATGAGGTTTCATTGTAGAGGACACCACATGAAATTCTTGCAAGTGTCGATTTGGATCCTCACTTGAATGTCCATGAATTTAGGCAACAAGTGTATAATACTTGATCTTAACTCAAAATTAACCTCTAACTCAGGGTACTCAATGCAAAGGGGCTGATGTGAACCATCAGGAGCTGCCAACTCCCTCAGCGTACTGCCATGATCAAGTACCATTCTCCTTGAAGGATCTGCCAACATAGAGCTAGAAGTAGAAGACTGTCCTTTCTGAACTCTGTGTAATATATGGAAACTTCTTTCAATTTCTGGATCAAACTGAACCAAATTCTGTTTATTCTTTCTTGTCATCAACTGCACTCTACTCTATCAACTAAAACATCAGATAACAAGGTACCAAAAAGTAGATATCAAACAAAAGAAATTAACAACCGCCATTAGGTCCCTAGCAACGACGTCAAATTTGATAACCAAAATTAGTGTCATAATAATTTTGATTTCAAATGTTAACTAAAATCTTCCACAACCTAAATTGGTAATGATACGGGTTATGAAGAAGGGACCCATTTTTCTAGAAAAGGAGGAAATAATATCGGTTGAACAGCAGGGCTCGTGTAAGTTCGGTGAGTAGAGGCCGATCAAGTGAAAGAGGCCGACCGAGTGCCTAGGTTCGACCGTCCGGGACAGGACGAGTAGGAACAACCGGTCGAGCAAAATAAGCAGTTAAGCTCGCAGCAGTGCTCATGTAAGTTCGGCAAGTAGAGGCCGACCGAGTGAAAGAGGTCGACCGAATGCCTAGGTTCGGCCGTCCGGGATAGGACGAGCAGGAACAACCGGTCGAGCAAAAGAAGCTATTAAGCTTGCAGCAGTGCTCGTGTAAGTTTGGCGAGTAGAGGCCGACCGAGCGAAAGAGGTCGACCGAGTGCCTAGGTTCGGCCGTCCGGGACAAGACGAGCAGGAACAACCGGTTGAGCAAAAGAAGCAGTTAAGCTCGCAGCAGTGCTCGTGTAAGTTCAGTGAGTAGAGGCCGACCGAGCGAAAGAGGTCGATCGAGTGCCTAGGTTTGGTCGTCCGGGACAGGACGAGCAGGAACAACCGGTCGAGCAAACGAAGTAGTTAAGCTCACAACAGTGCTCATGCAAGTTCGGCGATTAGAGGTCGACCGAGCGAAAGAGGCCAACTGAGCCTTACACCGTTTAACTTCTCATAAACTCTGACACACAAATCATATGGAAATACTCTGTGATTATACGAGGGTTTAACTAATTTGGCGGAAAATGTCTTCTAGAAGCTTGTACAGGTTTGCTAAACGACAAAGAAGGTACATCTGAGGTACGGTAAAGATTCCTTAAACTATTTTCACAAGTGATGCTTACGTCATCTCATAACCAACTCCAACAAACTGGGGTCCATCTCATGACTATGGAGGTCAAGTGAGGTGGTATAAAAAGGGGAATCCTCTCCACTAGCAAGGGAAGCAATCATTCTGACACAACTAAAATCCTAATTTTCATCTTCTTCCAAATTACTTCTTCTTCTCGCCGAAGGCTAATTTGAGCATCGGAGGGCCTAGCCAGGGATTCCCACCCCAGTCTTTGGTCACTAACGCTTTGTCGATTAGTCTTATTGTGCGCAGGATCACGGGATCGCTTCATCCAGCTGGTTGTCGAATTTTTGCTGATCCTTGGAGCCATCTCACCGGCGTTCTCTTTCGTGAGGTATTATTCATAAGATCTGCTTTGGTTTTCTCGGATTGGTTATCTTATCCTCAAGCGTGAGTGAGGTTCGCTGTGGTTTTCTCGGATCCTCTCTTGTTCATCGGTATCAGAATCCGCCATCACTCGTCGCCGCCCAGTGCTTCATCTCGTAAGCTCTCAGACATGATCAAATTTGGCGCCGTCTGTGGGAAATCTTCACCTGAATTTGAGACTTCGTGATAGAGGACGCTGTAAAAACTAATACCATCACCATGACTCAGGAAGATCTGGGGTTGCTCATCAACTCCAGCGTCCAAAAAGCATTGCAACAACAACAACAACAAGTGAATGCTCGGGGTACGTTGCCAGTAACGTGAATCCAGCAATTTCCACCACAGATCGACGGAGAAACAAAGGTATGGAGGAAGAAGAAATTGCTTATATAACCCCAGCTCCCATTTCACCCACTCGTCATCTCCAAACATTCTTTTGCGCTCTAATGGATCAAGGAGGACGGAAACCTGTGCCTCAGGAATCTTTAGATGAAGCACCCATGAAGGAAAAGCGTAAAGGAAAAGCTGTAACCAACGATAGTTCCCCGGAAAGGATTGTTACCCCATTTTCTCGGAGAGTACTTGACGATCCCTTACCCAAACGCTATCAGACTTTGAACATTGGGGAATATTAAAGATTTTAAAGATTTTCGAAAAGCTTTTCTGCATCATTTTTCCAGTAATTGGAGGTATCACAAGACCCCCTGGAGTTTGTTTTCCATCAAACAGGGGCCTAAGGAAAGCATCAGGGCCTATATCAAAAGATTTAATCAGGTAGCAGTAGATGTTCCTAATGCTACCACGGAAATCATGGTGAGTGCCTTTTCTCAGGAGCTTAATGATAATGATTTTTTTAAGGACTTAGTATGTAACCCACCTATAAATTTTGATTTATTAATTGTTCGAGCCATGTAATTCATCAATATGGAAGATGCACAAGCAGCTCGAAAGAAGGAAACTATTACCCCTGCTCCGCTGACAATTAATGATAAAACCCCTGTTCCTATACATCCCCCAAGAGGACCACGTGCAGTTCTCCTACCACATCGACAGCCTAAGCAAAGACCTCATGTAGTGCAGCATGTGTAGACACCACAAGAAATCCCCAGAAGATGGTGTACATATCACATGTCAGGTACCCACTCCACGGAGAACTGTTTTGCCCTGAAGAATCAGCGAACGAATGAAGGCAGATACCGCCGATGATCGCCTAATCGACGATCTACTAGAGACGGAACAGCCCGCCCGGGATGGAGTACCAGGCGACCGAGCCCCAACAAAACACAATGCAGATACCGGGCGACCCTTCTCGGACGCCCGAACCAGGGCATCCCGAAATGATCACTGTTCGCCAAGAAGAAAATAGAAACAACGCCCCGCGAGGCAACATAAATATGATCACGGGTGGTCCTACTGACGGCGATTCAAACCGAGCGAGGAAGTCGCATGCTCGATGGTTACAGATACATGTTGTAGGGTGTGGTGCTGAAAAGGCGGTCAGATCAGAAATTAGTTTCGGTCCTAAAGACCTGGAAGGAGTGGAAGTACCTCATGATGATGCATTAATAATCAAAGATGTTATAGCTAATTACAATATTTCTCGCACCTTCATTGATATAGGCAGTTCTGTTAATATTATATTCAAGCCAGGCTTCAATCAACTGCAAATAGACCCCAGCGAACTTCAACCCATGATGACTCCTCTCTATGGATTTACCGGCAATGAAGTCCAACCGCTCGGTCAGATAAAGGCGTATAATGTCATATTGGGTCGACCTGCCTTAAATGACTTTAGGGCGATCGTTTCTACGTTCTGTCAGAAGGTAAAGTTCCCTGTTGATGACCAGGTGGGAGAGGTTCATGGCGATTAGTTGTTAGCACGTAAATGCTATATAGAGATTGCCCGAATGGAAGCTAATGCAGCCCATAAAATGTAAAGAATGGAAGTTAACACTGTTGAAGAAAGATCGACCGACTTGGTGTACGATGAGAAGGAAGAAATACATATACAAGCAGGGCGACCAGAAGCCATAACCTACATAGCGGTCGATCTGGATCTCCCACTCAAAATTGAGTTTGTACAATGTCTCGTTCGAAACAGAGATGTATTTGCCTGGACGTCCAAGGAAGTCGCAGGCATATCTCCTCTGGTAATGAAGCATTCATTGCATGCTTACCCTGATGCTAGATTCGTGAAATAGAAGAAAAGAGACTTCGGAGCTGACCAAAATCAGATTATTAAAGGGGAAATAGATAAACTGATGGAAGCAGGTTACATTAGGGAGGTACAGTTCCCTAGTTGGTTGGCTAATGTAGTCCTGGTTTCCAAACTTGGGAACAAGTGGCGAGTATGTATTGATTTCCGAGACCTTAACAAAGCTTGTCCGAAAGATTATTATCCCCTTCCCCGCATAGATCAAGTGGTAGACTCTACTGCCGGGTGTGAGTATATTTGTATGTTGGATGCCTATCAGGGATATCATCAAGTCCCCCTCGCTAAAGAAGACCAGGAAAAGGTTAATTTTATAACCTCTGAAGGTACCTATTGTTATAATGTTATACCTTTCAGACTAAAAAATGCAGGGGCAACGTATCAAAGGCTCATGAATAAAGTCTTCAAAAAATAGATTGGAAGAAATATGGAGGTTTATGTGGATGACATATTGATTAAATCTCTTCAGGCTAATGACTTATGCAGGGATATAGAAGAAACTTGCAAGACACTGAGATAATATGGGCTCAAGCTAAACCCTTGCAAATGCTTGTTTGGAGCCAAAAGTGGTAAAATTTTGAGCTATATGGTCACGGAGCGAGGAATAGAGGCCAATCCCGGCAAAGTCAAGGCAATCCAGGGCATGGAGCCGTCGCACAACATAAAAGAAGCACAAAGGTTGACCGTCAGAATTACGGCCTTGTCCTATTTCATCTCTCGCTCGGCAGACCGGAGTTTCCATTTCTTCAAGATACTCCGGAAGGCCACTAAGTTTCAATGGGATGAAGAGTGTAATAAAACTTTCCAAGAATTGAAGGACTATTTGTTTACCTTGCTTATCCTAGCTAAGCCTGTGGTAGGAGAGACTTTGTGGGTCTATCTTTCCGCGAATGAGCATGCTGTAGGCTCAGTATTGGTGAGGCAGGAGGGCAAGGAGCAACAACCTGTATATTTTTCAAGCCACTTATTAAAAAAAGCCGAGTGTAGATATACTACGCTTGAGAAGTTAGCCTATGCACTAGTGTTAACAGCTAGAAGATTATGCCCTTATTTCTTATCACACGCCATCATAGTATTGACCAACAGTACTCTGGGTCGCGTACTTCTTAATCCTAAGGCATCGGGTCGTTTGATCAAATGGACAACTGAACTTAGTGAATATGATATACAATATCAGCCCCGATCGACCATCAAAGCACAAGAATTGGCAGATTTCATAGCAGAGGTACAAGGTCCAGAGGAAGAAGGGATTTGGAAAATTTATGTGGATGGATCCTCCACCAGGCAGGGTAGTGGGATTGAATTCTTCTCATATCTCCTAAGGAGAATCGAATCCAACTTTCCGTGCGCCTAAATTACAGAGCCACTAATAATGAGGCAGAATATGAAACACTAAAAGCTGGGTTACAAGCTGCTCGGCACGTAGGGGCTTCACAGATATAGATTTACTCTGATTCTCAATTGGCAGCACAACAGCTGATGGGCAAGTTTGAAATTAATAATGATCGACTCAAGTTATACGTAGAAACCTTTGATAAACTAAGAGCATCATTCCAGGAAGTTAATATACAGAAGATACCCCGATCAAAAAATCAAGTAGCTGATGAATTGGCAAAACTCGCGTCAGCTGTGATACCTTGGAATCTAGATAAACCAGTAGAACAGACAATTTTAGTATCTTGTATTGAGAGAGTAGCCAATGCGGAGATACAAGGAGATTGGCGTGCACCCATCATATTATTCATGCAACAAGGTATCCTTCCTACAGATGTAGAGCATGCCAGGGTCTTTAAAAAGAAGGCTACTCGTTATACTCTGATAGGAGACCATCTATACAAGAGGGCCTTTTCTAGTCCCTTGCTTAAATGTATCGGAACAGACGATATACCCTACATTCTACAAGAAGTTCATCAGGGCTCATGTGGTAGTCATGCTGGAGGAAGATATCTATCTTGTAGAATATTACTAGCCGAATATTTTTGGCCCACCTTACAGGAAGATGTAGCTCAACTTGTGTGAACCTTCATATCTTGTCAGAAGCATCAAAATATTCCACATCATCCTTCTCAACTGTTGAAAACCTCTATGGTTTTTTGCCCTTTTAATCAGTGGAGCATAGATATAGTAGGACCCTTCCCTCTGGCAACCGCACAGAGAAAGTTCTTATTAGTAGCTGTGGATTACTTCTCCAAATGGGTAGAGCCAGAACCACTAGAGAGAATTACTGAGAACGCGGTTATCAAGTTTTTATGGCAATGTATTATCTGTAGATTTGGTATCCCATATAAATTGGTCTCTGATAATAGTAGACAGTTTCAAGGGAAAAAGATTTAAGAATGGTGTGCAGGATACGACATTACATAGGCTTTCACCTCTGTGACATAACCATAGAGTAATGGTCAAGCAGAGGTAACTAACAAGGAGATCATCAGATGCCTCAAAATCAAGTTAGATCATGTTGGTCGTAGTTGGGTAGACGAGTTACCTAGTGTTCTATGGGCGTACCGCACCACTCTTCGAGAAGCTACAGGGATTACTCCCTTTCAATTAGTATATGGCAGAGAAGCAATAGTTCCCATTGAAGTGGGAGTAGAATCAGACAGAAGAAGGTTATACAATGAAGAAGATAATGTCGATCGACGTCTTATGGAATTAGATTTGATAGAAGAAGCTAGAGATAAAGCAGCTACTCGCCTTATATCATACATACAACGCATGAGGCAGAATTATAACAAAAGGGTCATCCCTCGATTCTTTCAAGTAGGGGATTTAATATGGAAACACATCAAACCTATGGGAGATGTCAATAAATTGGCTCCTTAGTGGGGAGGACCATACAAGGTTATACAGAGACTTGCCTCAGGTTCTTATTATCTCCAAGATACAGAAAGGAGAAATCTAGATAGACCTTGAAGTGCTAATCACTTACAACCGTACAGAGCCTAACAAATGTGCCTGTAATTCATACAATGCATTTCATTTGAGTTAAAAGTAATGAAAAAGTGCATACATTGATTCTATAAGCAAGTTGTGCCCTCACTAATGAGTATAAATTGGTCTCATTAGCGAGCGTGCATCCTCCGCTCTGCTATAGTAGATCTGGGACCCTGAGGAGTGACCGGTCGGGCTTCCTTAGGGGGAACCGGAGACTTTAAACCTTTAAATGGTTCGAGCGTGCATCCTCCGCTCTGCCATAGTCGATCGGGGACCTTGAGGAGTGACCGGTTGAGCTTCCTTAGGGGGAATCGGAGACTTTAAACCTTTAAACGGTTTGAGCATGCATCCTCCGCTCTGCCATAGTCTATCGAGGACCCTGAGGAGTGACCGGTTGGGCTTCCTTAGGGGGAACTAGAGACTTTAAACCCTTAAATGGTTCGAGCGTGCATCCTCCGCTCTGCCATAGTCGATCGGGGATCCTGAGGAGTGACCGGTCGGGCTTCCTTAGGGGGAACCGGAGACTTTAAACCTTTAAACAGTTCGAGTGTGCATCCTCCGCTCTGTCATAGTCGATCGGGGACTTTGAGGAGTTGCCGGTTGGGCTTCCTTAGGGGAAACCGGAGACTTTAAACCTTTAAACAATTCGAACGTGTACCCTCCGCTCTGTCATAGTCAATCGGGGACCTTGAGGAGTTGTTGGTCGGGCTTCCTTAGGGGGAACCGGAGACTTTAAACCTTTAAACAGTTCGAGCGTGCATCCTCCGCTCTGTCATAGTCGATCGGGGACCTTGAGGAGTTGCCGGTCGGGCTTCCTTAGGCGGAACCAGAGACTTTAAACCTTTAAACAATTCGAGCGTGCACCCTCTGCTCTGTCATAGTCGATCGGGGACCCTGAGGAGTGACCGGTCGGGCTTTCTTAGGGGGAACCGGAGACTTTAAACCTTTAAACGGTTCGAGCATGCATCCTCCGCTCTGCCATAGTCGATCAGGGACCCTGAGAAATGACCGGTTGGGCTTCCTTAGGGGGAACCAGAGACTTTAAACCCTTAAACAATTCGAGCGTGCATCCTCTGCTCTGTCATAGTCAATCGGGGACCCTGAGGAGTGACCAGTTGGGGTTCCTTAGGGGGAACCAGAGACTTTAAACCTTTAAACGGTTCGAGCGTGCATCCTCCGCTCTGCCATAGTCGATCGGGGACCCTGAGGAGTGACCGGTCGGACTTCCTTAGGGGGAACCGGAGACTTTAAACCTTTAAACGGTTTGAGCGTGCATCCTCCATAGTCGATCGGGGGCCTTGAGGAGTTGTCGGTCGGGCTTCCTTAGGAGGAACCAGAGACTTTAAACCTTTAAACAATTCGAGCGTGCGCCCTTCGCTCTGTCATAGTCGATATGGGACCTTGAGGAGTTGCCGGTCGGGCTTCCTTAGGGGGAATCGAATACTACCTTTAACCAGTTCGAGCGTGCATCCTCCGCTCTGTCATAGTCGATCGAGGACCCTAAGGAGTGATCGGTCAGGCTTCCTTAGGGGAAACCGGAAACTTTAAACCTGTAAACAGTACAAATATGCTTCTTCTGCTCTGTTATGATCAATTAAAGACACAGTAAAGTGATCAACTAGGTCTCCACGAAGAAAAAAAAAAGACAAGGAAAGGAATTCAAACAAGGGTGGTTCTAAAGACACAAAACAAAGAGGCATTGGGAAGCATCAAACAGGTGAACACTAATATTTGAATACCCATTCATGGTTTTAAAAAAATACGTTATTCAATTGTTTCACATGTTTATGTGCAATACTTTGATTGCTACAAAAATATCTTAGCAAATCTGCTTTACAACCTTAGAAAAATGGTGGGTAAATAAATGGGACTGAAACACATTAACATAGTCTTTGAGCAAAGAGGATAGACACCAGTAGTTTTGTCCCATAATCAATATATACACCCAACCCTCATCTAAAGCGGTTGATCAGGTCTTTGGGTAGCCCATCTTTGAGTCGTCGCAGATCTATGAAGTAGGGAGGAGGTTCTTGGGGTAAAAAACCTCCTTCCCGCAATTGTTCGAGAATACTTTCCACTGAGTTGGTCATAGTCCCAATGATGCATCCGGCAAACTCAGCTCCGAATTCAGGAGAAGTAAGATACGTTTGACGCCGGCTCTCCCAACGTTTTTCCTCTTCTATTTTATAGTCTTGTAACTCTGAGGTAAGACGTTCTGACTTAGCTTTAAAATTATCCCTCTCTACCTTAACACGATCCAACTCTTTAGATAAAAAATCTGCCTCTGAGGCTTGAGCTTTCAGCTGCTCTTGTAGTTGCAACAACCCAAAATTTTGATAGGATAATTCTTGAGCTGAATCAGGGGATCGACGGCGTGAAGTTTCAAATAGAGTCAAAAGGGTAGACCTGAGGTGGCATCTGAAACGATTTTATTTTTCAAGGCCACCTCAACACTCAATTGAGAGGAGAGGCTCTGTATCTGTAACTCCAAAGTCCTTTTCTCCTCTTCTTTAGTCTTTATCAGTTGCTGATGATTTTGCAAATCTTACTCTAGAAGGATTGTCTGTTGGGCCTGGGAGTCTATCCTTTCCTTCAATCAGTTGATTTCTCCACTGAAAAAAGAAGGGGATGCTTCCAAAGCCCTTATTTGATCCCTTAAAATTTTGTTCTCTTCGTCTAACTCAGCAGCCAGGATGCCCATGTGGAAACTCGAGGCCATGAACTAAGTAAAAGCAGTAACACAATTACAGAACTGTAATTACAAAATAAGGAGGCATATCCAAAATACTTACAGTAGAAGCTTGCCGATTATGAAGGTCTGTTTGTTCGGAAACGCTCTTGCCTCTTAGAAAGTCTTGGCCGCACAGCCAAGCTCCAACTATCGAGTCATGCAATTGAAGGATCCCGTAAGCAGAAGAGGGTACATTTTTCCTCATCACAGAGGGCACGCATTGGGATTGTCGAAACGGAAGTTTAGGAGGAACGGAAGATGAGGGACCAGTAGAGGAAGGAGGTAAGGATTCAGAAGAAGAAGGTGTTGGCTCAACGTTGAGAGTCACAGGACTGCTTGGGTTAGAAGCATGGGGAGGTAATGCTAAAGGAAGAGATCCAGAAGGTGGTTCGGAGGTAGTATCTTGAGAAATAAGATGAGAAGACCTTTTACAAGGGGTTCTTTTGGCCCTCGTCTTAGATGGAAGAGAAGAGAAGGCAAGGGGAAGCTGAGGAGATTCAAGTGTGGTTGGTGTAACCTCAGGAGCGGAAACAACTGGGAGAACTGTAGAAATCAGTAAACCGGGTCGCATCATGTTAAGGGCCAAGTTATAACGAAAGCGACTGGGGGTCGCTGGTCCTTTACCTCTCTCATATGAAATCTCGGAGGTCGTGATCGGGGCTTGTGTAAACTCAGATATGATAATTGGATGTCGATCATTTTTTGCGGTAAGATGTTGCATGCGTCGGACAATAAAGGGACTCTCTTCTTCAGAAGATTCATCAGCCTCAGTAGGAGTCTCATGGAAAGGAAATAATCCAAGAGAAGAAGAACAAGGATTAAGCCGACGTCGTCGTAATAGTTCTTCGCCCAATTTGGCTATAACTGAGTTAGTTAGCCCCGAATGTTTGTACATGAAAGTGGGAAGAACCGCATCAACTGAGAGAAACAGGAATTAAGAAGATGAGGTAAAGATAATATGAGATTAATAAACATGGGTAGAAGTATTGAACTCGCCAAAAGAAGCCTCCAATTCTATATCCACGGAGCTTATTCCAAAGATAAACAGCAAGCCTTCAATGATCAACGGAGGCAAGCTAAAATTGACCCCTCATAGCTTTGACATAGAAGGGTTAAATGTCAAATCAATGGATCTTGTCTCCGGAGAAGGAGAAGGAGGAATAACTCATTGCCAGGCTATGGGATATGGAGAAGGAGAAGGAAGTTGTAAGAAGAAAAACTTTTGTCTCCATTCTGCTTGAGGGGGAATGTGACAGAATAAACTGGTTTTAGGGCAACTTTGAAATTTAAAAAGACTATCTTCTACCTGACGGAGAACGAAGAACTGATTGAACAAGCGAGGAGTAGGAGGAAAGCCCAGTATCTGGGAAACAGCAATGAAGCCTGATAGGATAGAAAAGGATTGGGGAATGAGTTGGTTCAAGGGTACATCAAAGTAGGAGCTTACATCCACAAAGAAAGGGTGTAGAGGAAGTTGAAAACCTACCAAAACCAGTTCCCAAAAGATGGCAATGCTACCTGGAGGGGGAAGGTGGGGGCGATCCTCGGGAGTAGGAAGGACTACATACGAAGGAAAACCATGATCTAGGCCAAGCACATAAACCTCTGCCTCACTGGCGTCGGAAGAACAGCTAGCGAACCATTCAGTGGCCGAGGAAGAAGAAGCCATCGTAATTGAAAGGTTCGAGAAAGGTGCTGGAGTCGCTAATTGAACAGGGATAGTCGAAATGGCGTGAGGAGGAAGACGAAGAGAAAAACCCTTAAGCTCCTCTCCGCCCTTTTTTCCTAAAACCCTTAAAACAACGGCTTAGATAAATGAGTCACATATCAAGATGGAAGCGCGGAGATGGAAGGAAGGCCAGTAGAGATGTAGGTAGATCAGAGGGTACACAAAATGAGGTGCTCTTATGTTGCGCCATTTCCTAGAACACTAACCCCAAGTAAATATCAGATCCCGAAGAGGATGAAGATCCACCTTTTAACAAACCTCTGGAGGTAAGTTCGAGCGAATACTTAAAGTTAAGTCGATCAATATAATGAAAAGGTGTATCAAGATAGTCAATCAGTGTGAAAAGAGGGGACATCTGCACGATCGGAAAAAGGAAGTTCAGGAAAATTCAGGAGAAGTGTGAAACAACACGAGCAGATGGGAAAGCTCCGTCCGAGTATATAGAACGAGCGAGAAAAAAAGGAACTTATAGGTCTGCCCTGTCTTTTGAGAGGGGGGTCGGGCAAATAAGCTCGTTCTGTCTCGATAGAAGGATCGAGCGGATGCCTAATTTACACATATAATTATTCGATCAATGTTCTCAAAGAGAAGGGCCTAGCAAAGGGAACATTACCCGAAGAATGAAACCAACCAAAAAATAAGTAAGATACACCCAACTAAGTTTTAAAATCACCATAAGACCGTTGTAAAAGACATAGCACTCCCAGAATTACAAAAATTGAGGATAGAAATTAGGAGGACGGTTCTTCAATATTCTTCTAAGATCAAGAAAGTTGGGAGGAGGATCAACGACCACCAGTTTCAAGTCTTTCAGTTGATCCACCCCCTCCTTAAGTATGAAATCAATGCCATTGATAACGAAATCGGACATGGGGGCCATGAAGGCAGGGACTTAAAGAAGGCCTTCTGACGCATCTCGAACCGAGCATCCTCGTCAGCTTTGTAATCCACCAATTCTTTTTTGAGCAGCCTTTAAAACATCCTCTTTCAAATTTAGCCGAGATAACTGATCAGCCAGCTCTTTAGCGTGACCATCCTTCAAAGACTATAGCTGAGAAGATAATCGAGAGATTTTGGCCGCCTGTTCTGCCAATTTGGAAGACAATTCATCACTGTAGGTGGTGTCTAATTGTAATTGAGATTGGGAATTCTCCGTCGCAGTCTTGTATTGATCAGCTCGTTTAGTCTCAGCCTGAAGTGATGAACGGACCTCTTGAAGCTCGGCGGACAACTTGCCTACCTGCTTGGCAGCCTGGATTGAGGGTAATCCCGAAGCTTGTCCCCTTAGTATCTCTATCTCCCGGAGGGAAGAATCCAACAAATGGGATAGGTACAAATTATGTAACCAGCGCTGCACAATTAGAATGCATTAGAAAATCACGGAGAACATGAACAAATATAGACAAGAAAGTAGTGTTACCCTTGTCTCCTCAATAGAAAACCGAGTGGCTGCCTCTGAATGAGAAGTTCCCTCATATATTTGGCGCACCTCCTCCTAAAGGGTGCTAAGAGACCCTCCCAGCATTATTGGAAGGGTGGAAGTGAGGGAGGAAACAGAAGATGAATGAGTCTGAGCTGAAGGGGGATAAAATACAAGACAGGTCAAGTCTTGAGTAGTTAAAGTGGTATGGACAGGAAAATTCGCAAAAAAGGTGGATGTAGAGCTACCAACGGTAGTAGAGAGGGTTGTGGAAGATGAAGAAGCAAGGGTCGGATAGAGAGACGAAAGAGGAAGATCTGAAGAAGTAGGGATAATGTCCCTAGGAAGAGAATCCTCAGGAAGGGAGGAAGATGCCTCCTTTGGTGAAAGGGCAAGAGTCAATTTACGCCTCTTCCGGACAGGAGCTCTCTCAGGAGATTTCCCCGAGGACACTGGAGAGGGGAATTCTACCACCGTAGGGAGATCGTTGAGGGTTTCCTCCGAGGTTGTAGCTTGAGAAATAGAAGCACCCTCTGTAGCTGTGGGAACCTCTGCGTAAGAAGATTAACCCACACTAGCATGAACCTCTGTCGAGGGAGGCTGATTCAAAGCAGCAAGAAGTTCTTTCTCTTTTGCTTTGATCGCTTCGTCTCGCACCTTTAGCTGTTGCTCGATCATGGAGTCCTAATAAGCCTCCACTGCACCCAACAAAAAACATCTTAGTTAGTAAAAAGGAGACTTAGATAAGTAAGTAGCGACTTACTGAGGGATCCATGGAGCTCCATCCTGACAGGACTCTAGCAAAAAAGCCATAAGAGATCATCGCGAAGCTATTTGTGAATGTATAACCGATGGCCCAATAGCTTCTTGGAATAGGTGGCAAAAGAGGGAAGTTTGCGCAATTCCTTTACATTAGGCAAATTAGAAAAAGAAGATATCCAGGAATAAGACCAAGGGATGAGTTTGGGAAATTCTATGAAAAAGAAGCACGATTTCCATGCCTTGATGGAGGAAGACATTTCTTCAAAAAGAGTCATTTTAGGCCTGGATTGAAACAAAAAAACCGGATCTGACTTCTTGGGGTAGGAAAACATGAAAAAATTCGGAGGAATAAGAGGGATGTCGTGGAGGTAGAAGAGCATGTACAAACCACAAAGATAACGAAAGGCATTGGGAGCGAACTATTGTAAGGGAATATTGAAATGTTGGCTTATCTCTATCAAAAAAGGAGGGACGGGAAAACGCAAACCAGCTACTAATTGATCTTTAAAAAAAAATTACACAATTTTTAAGGGGAAGATGTCGGGACTTTCGAGCCACAAAAACCGCTTTTTGCGTTGCGGAAACCTCGAAGTCTTGCCACGGATCCGTGCGAAGATATATAAAATAAATCATGTATATGTTTCTAACCTAGATCTACCTTAGATCTACATGAACAAGAAGCGTTACCCTTGTTACGAAGCCCTTCGCTTATCCTGCTCGTCTAAAAGGTTGCCAGATCTCGAGAGTGTCAAGCGTACACTCCTCTGTACGTATCCACACGGACAAGAAAATGGAGAAAATACCTTAGAGTGTGCTAGCACCCTAAAGGAGTCACGACAATGGAGGATGAGAGGGAGAAGAGAATGTAGAGAGGAAGAAGATGACTTCAATTAGCACACAAAATGCTTACTGCACACAATAAGTGGCCGGCCACTTTTAGAGGCTTTTAAATCTCCATGTAATACCAAGAGTCATGAGTCTTGGTCTCCCTCATGAGGTGGAACACACTTGATGTAGCCTTGATGATGTGGACCATCATCATTGGTCGGCCCTATGCCAAGTCACAATGAGGTGACAATTGGTCAAGTCAAACTTGACCCTTCATCTTCCTTCTCAAGTCTAGTCAAACTTGACTCATTTATCTCTCATGGTTGATCAAATCTAACTATTGATTCAAGTCAATTTGATTTAATGAATCTCTATTCATTGAATTAAATTGATTCAATGAGTCATAATCTAAATTAGACTCATTCAACACATGAATCAAATTGAGTCCAACTCAATTAGTCTAATTTGGATTACTCTTAATCCAATTTGGTTAGGTTCCTCTTGGTCCATCATATGAACCTAATCTCCATCTAATTGCCCTTTGTGTGTGACCCTATAGGTTCTTGTAACGTTGGCAATGCTCCTAAACCCATTTAGAAGCATATGTAATGAGCGGTATCTAGCAACACCATTACTACCCAAGTTACAAGAATGTTGAGATCCAATATTACCTTGTGACTACTAATTGTGACTCTTATAATATGTGACAATGTCCTTCTATCATTGACATCTAGATTGATCAAATGAGGCATAGACCGTGTCATCCTCTAATCAATCTATATCTTGAACTCCAAGTAGACTCACTCTAAATAAATGAGCTCAATATCTCATATTGACTCATTTGGGCATGACCATGCACTTAGTTGTCTCACTCTATCAAGAATGATGATGTCACACCCCTCATATAGGAGGGATAGATCCCATCTACATCACTCACATCCCTCCTCATAATTTGTTACACACCCAGTAATCACCTTTATAGTCCACCCAGTTACGGCTGACGTTTGACGAAGCCAAAGCATCCAACTCCTTATGTAGGAAACCATGGTGACTTCAGGTCCAAGGACTCATAGTCATACTAATAGTCACATGAGAAAGAGTATGACACTCATATAATGATCCATGGTACTTTCTCATGGCGGGTCATTCAGTATACATTCTCTAATGTATACCCATGTGTCAACTTGATATCTCTATATCCATGACTTGTGAGATCAAGTCATCGAGTTGACCTACATGCTAGTCTCATCGCATTAACATTGTCCCTGAATGTTAATACTTGACTAGGAATGATTAAGAGTATTGTTCTCTATATCATCTCATTATTAATTCAACCAATCGATTGATATAGATAAGAACCTTCTATTCAAGGATGCTATTATACTTAGTTATTTGACACCAATACAAGTATGTAGAATAACCATTAAGAAATGCCTTTATAAGTATATAGGAATATGATACATCGAGTCCATACAACAATCATCATATGATTGACTCTAGGGCTCTAACTAACAATCTCCCACTAGCACTAGTGCCAATCAGTGTAGGCTCTAAGGCCCAATGACCTAGTGTGACCATCATGCTTTCTCTATGCCAAAGCCTTGGCCAAGGGATCAACGATGTTAGTCTCTGTGGGTACTCTGCAAATCTTCTCATCTCCTCTATCGATGATCTCTCGAATGAGATGGAAGCGATGTAGTATGTGTTTGGTCCGCTGGTGTGAGCGAGGTTCTTTAGCCTGTGCAATTGCTTCATTGTTGTCACAATAGAGCTCTATAGGATCGGCTATGCTAAGAACCACCCCAAGCTCAGTAATGAACTTACGGATCTAAACTGCCTCCTTTGCTGCTTCTGATGTAGCAATATACTTGGCTTCTATTGTAGAATCAGCAACTGTGTCCTGCTTTGAACTCTTCCAGCTCACAGCACCACCATTCAAACAAAACACAAACCCAGACTGCGATCTATAATCATCCTGGTCAGTTTGGAAGCTGACATCACTGTAACCCTTTACAGCTAGCTCGCCATCACCTCTAAATATTAAGAAATATTCTTTAGTCATTCTCAAGTACTTAAGAATATTCTTGACCGCTATCTAGTGACGCTCACCTGGATCTAACTGGTATCTGCTCGTCATGCTCAAAGCATACGAAACATCAGGATGAGTACATAACATGGTGTACATGATAGATCCTATGGCTGAGGCATAAGGGATCTTATCCATGCGGTCTCTCTCCTCTCTAGAAGAGAGACTTTGAATCTTCGAAAGACTCACACTATGTGACATCGGCAGAAATCCTTTCTTGGAATTCTGCATGGCAAACCGTAGTAATACCGTGTCAATATATGTACTTTGACTTAGGCCAAGCAATCTCTTAGATCTATCTCTATAGATCTTTATGCCTAAAATATAGGCTGCTTCACCTAAGTCCTTCATTGAGAAACAATTTCCTAGCCAAGTCTTTACAGATTGCAGCAAAGGGATGTCATTTCCAATGAGTAGTATGTCATCCACATACAATACAAGGAAGACAAATGTGTTTCCAACAACCTTCTTGTAGACACAGGGTTCATCTTCATTCTTGATGAAACCAAACTGTTTAATCGCATCATCGAATCGAAGATTCCAGCTCCGAGGAGCTTGCTTTAGTCCATAAATGGACTTATGCAGCTTGCATACTCTGCCAGTATGCTGTGGATCTACAAAACCTTCAGGTTGTGTCATGTACACATCCTCGAGCAAGTTTCCATTCAGAAACACGGTTTTGACATCCATCTGCCAGATCTCATAATCGTGGTATGCTGTAATAGCAAGCATGATTCAAATGGACTTAAACATCGCTACTAGAGAAAAGGTTTCATCATAGTCAATACCATGAATTTGCTTGAAACCTTTAGCTACCAAGCGGCCCTTATAGGTAATAAATCCATCCATGTCAGTATTTCTTTTAAAGATCCACTTACACCCAATGAGTTTGACGCCTTCAGGTGGATCAACCAAAGTCCATACTTGGTTGGTGTACATGGATTCCATCTTGGATCTCATGGCCTCTAGCCAAGACTCAGAATCTGGTTTCATCACAGTATCCTGATAGAAGATAGGCTCATCTTCAACGAGCATAACATCATCATGGTCAGACAAGAGAAATGAGTATCTCTCAGGCTGACGACGTACCCTATCAGACCTGCGAAGAGGTATGTCTACTTGAACTGGTTTTTGTTCCTCAACTCCTTGTGGAACAATCTCATCATCCACAACGCTTTGTGGTTCTAGTTCAACTTCTATTAAGGCTTCAGTGCTATGGTCCATATCTTGAACTTCTTCAAGATCGAACGTACTCCCACTAGTTTTTTAGAAACAAAGCCCCTTTCTAGAAATACCCCAGTCTTAGCCACAAATACTTTGTGTTGACTGGGAATGTAGAAGTAATATCCCTTCATTTCCTTGGGATATCCTATAAAATAGCACTTATCAGATTTGGGTCCTAATTTATCCGAGACTTGACGTCGAACGTAAGCCTCACAACCCCAAATCCTCATAAAAGACATCTGGGCATCTCTTCCAGTCCATATCCTATATGGTGTCTTTATCACCGTCTTGGATGGAACACGGTTAAGTGTGAAGGCTGCTGTGTCTAGAGCATATCCCCAAAAAGACATAGGAAGGTCTGTGTGACTCATCATAGATCGCACCATATCTAATAGGGTACGATTCCTCCTTTCGGATACACCATTCCACTATGGTGTTCCAGGAGGAGTGAGTTGGGATAGAATCTCACACTCAGCTAGATAGTCACGAAACTCATGGCTAAGGTATTCACCACCTCGATCTGATCGAAGTATCTTAATACTCTTGCCTAGCTGGTTTTGACTTCATTCTTGAATTATTTGAACTTTTCAAAGGATTGTGACTTATGTGTCATCAGATACAGATAACCATATCTACTGAAGTCATCAGTAAATGTAATGAAGTACCTATAACCACCTCTGGCAGCGACATTGAAAGGGCCACATACATCACTATGTATAAGTCCTAACAATTCAGTCACTCTTTCGCTGATAAACAAAATTATTTAAAACATTACAATTTTTTTAATAACAAAATTATTTTCAAAATTTTATCAAAAACTTGATAAGTTTTTTCAATTTTTTTTTAAAAAAATCTGATTTTTTTTACTTAAAAAGTTACCCTTAGATTTTTTTAGCCAAATTTTTATATGATCAAAGGGGGAGAAGGGAAGATTAAGTCTAGGGGGAAGTAGTAGTTAAATTTAAATTTAAAAATCCTTTTAAAATTTATTGTATATTTATAATTTATTATCTTTACTTGATATTGCAATTTTATTATCTCTACTTGATGGTTGATTTACCCTAACTTAACTTGGGTTGCTCACATTAAAAAAGGGGGAGATTATTGGAACCCCAAGGTTATTTTTGGCATGATCAACCAAGTTAGGTTAGGTCCTGTTATATTCTGATCCTTGTGTCTAAGTGTGCAGGAGCTTAGGAGCATAGGAAGTCGAGCGAAAGACGCGGCTTGCGAGAAGGATGGCACGGGAGAGAGCCGACGGGCTCGGTGCATCTAAGGGACGAGGTGCCACGGAAGAGTACATCGATGAAAAAAAAGAACGTACATGACATTTGAGGGACAAGAAGCCGGGGAGGAAGGCTACTCGAGGAGAAGACCTAAAATTTGGTTCGGGTGAGCCCTATTTTAGTTGGCCGCAATCACCCAGGCGATCGGAGCAATGGAAGAGCTAAAGTGGAGCTATGGAGCTGCTAGAGGCGCCTTCAACAGGAGTTGAAGGTTCCTTCACGACCTTCAGGTAGAAGGCGCCTTTGACCAAGCAATTCTGGTCCTTGCGGAAAAGGATAAAGTTTTATTCTTGGCCTCGCTGGAGGCGCCTTTTAGCCCTATGGAAGGTGCCTTCAGCCTGTGGATAAGGTTTTCCAGAAGCTATAAAAAAAAACCCCTGGACCTAGGAAAGAAGTAACAACTTGTGTATTCACTTTCCTAATCTTTTCTGAGCTTTCATTGTGTGCAAAAGGCTTCTCCACTTTCAGTGAAGGAGATTCTTAGTGTGCTTTCCACTACCTTGGATTAATAACCATCTAAGTTGTAACCAAGTAATTCTTGGCCTTTTACATATTTTCTTTAAGTTGTTATTTCTATTTTAATTTCTTTACTAATCTAAGACGAAAGATGAGAAAGGAGTTTTCTTTTGTGTTTCAAGCAACTCAACCCTCTCCAGCCGGCCTACCCGGTCCTACAAAACGGTGATGTACCCTTCAAGTTGTGCCATTTCATAGCTGTAGAATAAAAACAAAAATAAGGTACCAAGACTTGGTCTTGGATTAGCAGTGTTTGAAATATATTAAAAGAATGAAAAAAAATTGAGAGGTGTTGCACCAAGCTCAAATTAAAACTGAGCGAAAAATTATCTGAACAGGTAAAGTTTTACTAATTCAAATAGAATATAAAAAAAACAAAGAAATCTAAAAATGATTCCCCTGGTTGATTGGTGGTTGCACCAATTCAGAGTAGAACCTGCTCTGATACCACTTATTGGATTGAATACGTACGTGAGAGGGGGGGGTGAATCATGTGGTTTTCAAAACTTGTTTTCTATTTTAAAGTTAAATTACAAACGCAGCGGAAAAGAAACAAAAAGGACACTTAAGCGAAAGAGGAACAGACACGGTTGGTTTACTTGGTTCAGAGCCTTCGACGACTCTTACTCTAAGTCTCAGGTCCCGCGGACCTATCAATGGATAATCCATTAAAACCCTTTTTCGGTACCTCCGGAAAAGAGAATCGAGTATAAGAAGGTAGAACAAGTGAAACACACTGCACTTTTCCTTTTGCAGTAATTAATTACAAAAAATTATCGACACTTTAAAGATCAAAGTGGGAGCACTCGCGTTGATGTAGGTCTACCGACCACGATCGGAAGTCCTCAAAGTAGTTGTAAGGTGCAGTAGCTTCACAGCAGAGTCTTAGCAAGAGCCTGGAGCAATCAGAACCTCAATTGAACGCGTAGTAGCTTGTGTAGTAGTTGTTGTAGAATGCCTTCTCGAGATAGCCTTATAAATGGCATGAAAGGCGCTTTCTATAGCTATGGAAGGCGCCTCTAATGAGGCAAGTTTGATCCTGAATGGCCTGACACTTATCCGTGCTTTCGACCAAAATTTATCCTGTGGAAGGTGCCTTCCATAACCATGGAAGGCGCCTTCTATGAACAGTATAAAGGCACCTTCATTGCTTGAAGGCGTCTTCGGACACTGTCATCCAAAGGCAACTTTCTCCTCTTTGCCCTACAAAATAACGTTAGTCCAAAATACCCTACAAAATAAGTATTAGGATAATTTGATAATAATAACTAGTAGTAATTAGTTCCTATCCCCCCAGGACCAGGAACTAGTCAAGGTCTCAGTTTAGGGATTCCAAATAGACCTAAACTGGGCCGATGCCTACTGTCCTTTCAACCGAGATGTGTCCTCACTTGGTCACTCTCCTCCAATGACTTACTTTAACTTACCAGTTTGCCAAACATCTAGTCAGCCCGTCGACCTATCTGGACTTCATGCCAGCTATCTGGTTGGCATGTTGACCTAGCTGGACTTCATACCAGCTATTCGGTTAGCCCGCCGACCTAGCTAGATTTTGTACCAGCTATCCAGTCGATCTGTCGACCTAGCTGGATTTCATACCAACTATTCGGTCGATCCGTTGACATAGCTGGATGCCCTACACACTTAATCAAGTGGTTAGATCACAACGAAATCTAACTTAACTTTACTTGTCATTCATCAAAACCCAGGTTAGACCGTTAGTGTAAACAGCAGCAATAAAAGATACCCCATTTTTAATGTGATCTAAAGGGGGAGTCATAAGAGATTAAGTCTAGGGGAGAGTAGTACAATTTTTTTTTTTTACTTGTAAAAATTTTTACTTGAAAATATTTCTATAACTATTTTTTATTTGTTTATCGTAACTTAATTTGGGTTTGGTCACATCAAAAAGAGGGAGATTGTTGGTACCCTGTGATAGTTTTGATGTGATCATCCAAGTCATATTAGGTCCTGTTAGTGTTTAACCCTTGTGTTTAAGGTACAAGAGCTTAGGAACACAAGAAGTCGAGTGGAAGACGCAGCTAGTGAGAAGGATGGCATGGGAAGGGAGTCGACGGGCCCTGTGCATTCGAGGGACGAGGTGTTGCGGAAGAGTACATCGGTGGAAGAGAAGTACGTGTGAGACGTTCCTACTGACGAGAAGCCGGAGCGGAAGCCAGCTCGAGGAGAAGACTAGGACATGGGTTCGGGTGAGCCCTATCCCCGATGGTCACGATCACCCAGGCGATCGGAGTAGGAGAAGAGCAAAATGAAGGATGGAAATACTGCTCGAGGTACCTTTAAAGGAAGTTGAAGGCGCCTCCGAGGTGCCACCGCGCGCCTCCACACCTTCACTGTGGAAGGCACCTTCCATGTCTGGAAGATGCTTTTGATGAATAGTACGAAGGCACCTTCCAGCCATATGGAAGGCGCCTTCGACCAGGCTGAGTTTAGCCATTGCCAAAGGATAAAGATTTATCCTTTGGTGCCTCACTGTAGGTGCCTTCCAACCATGGATAACTTTTTCCAAGGGATATAAAATGACTCCTGGACCTAGGAAATAAGTAACAACTTCTGTATTTATTTCCTAGTTACTTTCTGAGCTTCCAACCAGTGTAAGAGGCTTCTTCGCCTTCAAAGAAGGAGATCTTTAGTGCATTTACTTGTCTTGGATTAACAACCTCCCCGGTTGTAACCAGGTAACTCTTTTGGCCTTATTTTTTTAGTTGTTCATTTATTCTATTTTTTTGCACTGCTAATCTGAGTTAAAAGTTCAAAGAAGGTTTTTCTTAGCAGACAGTTCACCTCCCCTCCCTCCGGCCTAACTAGGACAACAAAACCTACATGTCCTATACTAGACTCAACTGTTGAATGATATCACATACCCTGTCTCCATTCATGTGGAGGATTGTTGGATATATGTTAATGGAGAAGAGGTGGAAGTTGAAAGAAGCTCCATTGTGAATGGGACTTTAGTCCTACATTGGGAGCTTCATGGTAAATTGGTTGGTATATATTGATTCACTTGCTTTGATGATGTGAACAAATGCATAGGGAGAGACTCTCTCTCACACATGGGTGCGCAGGGGGGGTGAAAATCTAGGGCCCGGGTTGCACTGAGCCATATTGACTTATGTGCAGGCATGACCTATGCGCGCCGAATGCCGAACCGGTCGGGCAAAATTTACCTAAGTGGAACAACCAACATTTTGCCATGTAAACCTTTTGTTACTTGTGTAACGGATGCATTAAAGCAAGATTAATACAGAATTAAATAGATGAGTGAAACATTGGTGATTCACTGCTGGTAGTGAATAATGATCATTAAACGATCATTAATGTTGCCCATTGGTCTGAGCTCCTATATAAGGAGGTTGCGACCACAGGCAAAAGGTTACACGCTCAAAAGGTTGAAGCTCTCCACCTACGTTCCTTTTATCCTCTATCGTGCATTTCTTTCTCAATGGAGTGCCCACGATAGCAGTCGGATACCTCTGATCAGTTCACCGTGACCATCAGTGCTTAGTGGGAATCATGGTTCACCATTGTATCCTGGGAAACAGATGACCCAAGAAAGCCTTGAAGCACATCCGGAAGTGGGGTGAATCTGTTTCAAGGAAACTGTGTTCACTCAGTTCACTCGTCCGATCGCTTTCTAGGCTTCACCCTACTGATCGCTTCGCTCTGCTGTTCGCCCAACAACTCGCTTGGTGGAAGCCTTCAACTCACTCGGCAGAAGCCTTCGACTTGCTCGGCAGCAACTCGCGCAGCAGAAGCCTTCGACTCGCTCGGCAATAACTCACTCGGTAGAAGCCTTTGATTCGCTCGGTCGGCCTTAACTTCACTCGGTCAGCCTCTTCGCTCAATCAGACTTTTCGTTCGGTCGACCTTAGCCTATTCGTTCGGTCGACCTAAGCCTCTACTTTCGTTCGACAGAAGGCTTCGATTCGCTCGGTCGACCTTAGCCTATTTCTCTTGGTCGGCAAAAGCCTTCGATTCGCTTGGTCAGCCTTAGCCTATTTCGCTCGGTTGCCAGCTAACTCGCCCAGTCAGCCATTGTGAAGTCTGCGTTAAGCACTTGGCAGACACCAGCTCCTGCAAGCAGCCTGAAATTATCAGCTCAGATCATTTCAACAGTTAAGTGAATTTAAACTCTATGTAATTTTAAATTCAACTAAGTCCCCAAAAATTTTCGACAACAAATTATTTTTGCTAACAGAAGGCGCATTCAACCCACTATGGAAGACGCCTTCGACTAGGCAAATATTGTCATTACCAAAGGATAAAGCTTTATCCTTTAGCGCCTCACTGGAGGCGCCTTCCAGCCTGTTGGAGGTGCCTTCCAGCCCCAGATAAGATTTTTTAGGGGCCATAAAAAGACACTTGGACCTAGGAAATAATTATCAACTCTAGTATTAATTTCCTAGCAACTGTTTGATCAATTAACGAGTGTAAGAGGCTTCTCCGCATTCACTGAAGGAGATCTTTTAGGGCTTTTTTATTGTCCTTGGATTAAAAATCACCTAGGTTGTAACCAAGTAAATATTGTGCCTCGTCTTTTTAGTTATTAATTTAATTTACTATTATTGTTACTTTTAATTAGAGTTGAAAGAATGGGAAGGGTGTTATTATTGTTGATAGAAAATTCACCCCCTCTTGCTGGCCACCAGCGGCCCAACAATGGTATCAGAGCCCAACAACCTCAGAAAGACTAACCGCCGACTGAAACATTGAAACGATGGTCAGACAGATAATCTTTCCACCGAAGTTCGAGGGAGAATTTGCATCTTAGAAGAAACGCATGGTGGTATTTTTTAAAACTAATTTTAAAATTTTATTAATAATTAAATATGGTTTTGTAGCTCCCAAAGACCCCCAAGGAAATGAAAAAGAAGAGTACCAATGGACCAAGAAGGAGCAAACAGATTTCATAGCAAAAGGACGAGTCGAGTTCCATCTACTCAGCATACTTCTACCTCTGGAAGTAAATCAGATCGGAGATTACGATTCAGCAAAGGAATATTGGGAGAAGTTCCTGGAGCTGCATGAAGGAATTTCCGAAGCAAAGCTCGCGAGACTGGCCTACTTCGGAACCAACTGACAAACCTCCTGATGGAAGAAAGCGAAACAATTGCACACCTGTACTCAAGGATCAAAGAACTCATCATTGGACTCACGAATCTCAGAGAAAAGGTAACGAACCAAGATTCATTAAGTTATGCTTTAAATGTATTTCCTAGGACACCCAAGTGAGCATCTATAGTCAATTCATTTTACATATCTAAAGACCTCGAAGTTAGTTCATTAGAAAGTTTTTTTCCACTTTTGAACTTCATGAATCAAGATGTGCAGACTTGCGAAACAAAGGAGAAAAGATAACCTACAACATATCACTAAAATCCAACCAAAAGGGTGAACCAGATTTAGACTTTGAAACATCCATCGATGCAAATGAAGTCGCACTATTGGTAAGGAAATTTAATAAATTTATTCGATCTAATAAATTTAAGTCACAGACGAAAAGGGACTATCGAAATAAAAGGAAGGTCCGATGCTACAACTGCAACGAAAAAGGGTACATCAAGGATGACTGCCCTAAACTAAAGAAGAAGGAGAATGACAAGGGCAACAGACTAAAGCACAAGAATTTGAAGGCCACATGGGATGAATCATTGTCCTTCGAGTCCGAGATCGAAGCTTACGCCAGACTAGCTCTACTGGCTGACCACTAATAAGAAGATGAAAGTAGCTTAAAAATGAGCATCGATGTAGGGGGAGGATCATCAGAGGAAATCTCTGATGAAGGGGGAGCATCAGTTCACGAGGTAAGTGAGGTACGTGCTCTTTCACCCGAACAATCTTTCCAATTTATCAAAATGCTTTCTAAAAATTTATGCAAATTAGAAAATGAAAATACTGATTTGAAAAGACAATTAGTCAAGGCATGACCATTAGAATTATTTGATAGTTTAAAGTTAGAAAATAAAAAATTAAAAGATAAAATAGAATTATTCAAACAAAATTCTACATGCACATATACCTATAATCATTCAAATGTTAGACCTATCAGTTGGCTAAATTGGTATTTACGATTTCACAGGGGTCAACTTAGAAAAATCCCCAGAAATTATATACCCCCCAAATTTTTAATTAACCAAGTAGGAAGAAACCAATATTGGGTTCCATAATCGTATTTGGATTGAATTTTATTTTGAGCTTTTAGTGAGAAAATTAAATGTTTAATTTCTTTAAGAGACTTTGTCTAGAAAGTGATTGTTGCTCCAATAACCAAGAAGACCTAGTGCCTCGCCACAGCCTGAAAGCCAATTAATGAAATAAATGTTTAATTGACTAACTGTTAAATATTTAAATTAACTAATGCTTTCAATGTTTGTTAAAAATTCTATCAAAAATTATTTAGAAATTTTTTATTATTTCATCACTTATATTTTTTTTAATAGTTAGAAAATTTTTCAATGTTTTCTTTTGACTCAAATTTTTGGGCTTACATCATAATATTTTTTTGAAAATTTTTCCTTAGACATTTTAATGAACCTCATTTTTTTAATGTGATCAAAGGGGGAGAAGTGAAGAACAAGTCTAGAGGGAGGGTACTAGGGTACCTGCAAAGTTTTTGCTTAGAAAAATTTTGCTTACTTGCAAATTTTTTCTTACAAATTTTTTTTGGGATGTATACTAAAAGACTAGATTTTGTATGAACATCTATTTTTAAATATTTTGAAATGAGAATCACTTTGGTCAAATGTTTGCATTTTATATTTATATATATGTCAATGTAGTTGTCCATTTAATTTATTTTGTAAATAACATGGTGTGTGGTGCCACACAGAAGATCATGTTATCGGTTCCTTATAAATTATAAATAGTAGCTCACAACCAAGATGGATTGGGACAAACCATTGGAACAGATTTAGTGTAATTTGGTATTAGTCTGTCTTGACTAAAAATTACACTAGTACACTATGTGTGTATTGAGCAGGACTGTTTGAGGTTGTTTGATTTGTACTGACTACATAAAAGAACAAAACCTCTGTTATTATGGATGTGCGCCCTCTTAATCCCTATATAATAACAAGCATGTATACTTAGTATTTATTTCTTTAACTTATCAATGGGTGAGATTTATTCGTTAAATCAATAGGCCCGATGAGTTGAGAGATAGTACTGTTTATATGGTGTTGTTAATTATAGAAGGAATCTGTGTCCTAATTATTTAGGCTGATGATGTCCCCTTGAGGAGCTCATAATGATTATCATGTAAACCCTACAGGTGGACTTAGTCCGACATGATAATAAAGTTGAGTGATACTACTCTTGGAATCAGATGTTAATTAATTGGGTTGTCAGTAACTCAATTAATTAACGGACATACGATATCTTAAACATAGGGAGATTAGCACACTCATGATAAGAAGGAACCCATATTGTAATATGGGATTGGTGCGGTAGTTCAATAATAACCCTTTAGTGTTATGGGCTATTATTGATGGACTTGAGTTGAGTGTTCGGGTCGAACACAAGAAGCCCAAGCCCATTAAGAGGCCTAAACCAATTCCTCCTCTAGGTCTCTGTTATAGCCTCTATATAAAGCCTCGCATCCACCCATCCACGTAGTTGTTGTGGTTTTCGGTTAGCCTCCTCCTTTCCTAGGGTCGATGCCACCTCCCTCCTTTCCTAGGGCCAGCGCCACCTCCCTCCTTTCCTAGGGTCAGCGCCACCTCCCTCCTTTCCTAGGGTCGGCGCCACCTCCATCCCTTGCTAGGGTCGGCGCCACTTGCATCACTTGCTAGGCCCAGCGCCACCTCCACCTTGCTAGGGACGGTGGTTCCTCCACCTTGCTAAGGCTGGCGACTCCTCCTCCTTGCTAGGGTCGGCGGCTCTTGCTTTCCTTGGTGGGCGGCGGCTTGGAAAAGAAGAAGAAGAGGAGAAGGTACCTTATCCTAGAGGTTCTCTTGGTGGTCGGCGGTTTGGAAACAACGAAGGGAAGGGTGTTTGTTATCTTGGTAGATCGTTGCCCACACGACGTCCAAGAAGAGGAGAGGAATACAGCAGAAGATCAAGAGGTCTTTAGCTATAAAGGAAAGGTACAACTAGTTCTTTGATTCCGCTGCGTAATTAGTTTAGTTTTCTTTGTATCGATTTTGAATACCAACACAAGAGTCCAGAGATCTTGTACTTCGATCAAGGTGTGCTTTGATCCATCAAGAACTTACTTGATTGATCAAAAACATGTTTGATCGAAAATACGGATTGTTAGGAAAAGTTCTGTACTTGTACAATTTTTGTACAAGGGAAATTGAAACAGAACGGAATTCCAGCGCCTTCAAGTGATATCAGAGTGAGTTTTCTGACTCTGTGTGATTGGTTTTCGTTTAAATTATGCACTGCTCGTATATAAGTTTTGGCATGATAATAGTAGGATTTGTAAGAATGATTAACTCTGTGGTTGCAGGCATCCTAGGTCCAACTATTATGGCTTTGTATGTTGATGTATGATTTGAACCCTCGGGCATGTCGAGGTTGTTTTGTGTTGTGCATGATTATAATAATTAAATATGGTCGGTTGCTATATTATTTTTACATTCTGTTCGATCTAGATTACATGTAAATTCTTTTATGGAATAAAAGATCGATAAATGTAAATTTTTATTTCTTTTTTTTTTTTGCAGCTTGTATCCTTGCTATACGTGGTGCTATTTTGAGGACCGGAGGCGCGGCGAAGAATGAAGCAAGATAGATGCAACGACTTGATCCATTGGCGGCATATTGGAGGATAGCGATGGATGAGGCCATAATAGTTGGAAATTTTATTTTTATATTTATTGCCTTTATATGCTGTTTTTATGTGTTGTGATGTTGTTTTTATGTGTTGTGATTTGTGTGCATGTTAAAATTCCTCAATTTAAATAACTAAGTAGGAGAGGGATTATTTAAATAAATTCCACGGTCTCCATTACTGGTTTCTAAGTGATGCATTCAAACTTGTGCGTTGACTTTAAGTGCCTTCCTCCATATCGGATAACTTTGTTTGTGGATCACTAGATCAAACTTCCTTTGTAGATGATTATAGGAAATTATTTAGGTATGTGTGATCTTCTCCATCTGAAGGGGCACAATCCTAATTAATGGACTAAGTATCAAGTAATGGTGTATACTTAGACGCATTTAATAATATCCTCCCCATCGGAGTCACTGCTATTATTTGTGTGACCAAAGATGAACCAACAATTAATTTTATTTGTTATAAAGTTATGTTGACAAGATAATAAAATTAATGGGTAAAACCTTCTCTTACAAATGTTTGAATTAGTATACGTCCACACTATCGTGGCATACGAAATTCAAGGTGTTTTGAGGTGTTGGTGAATTTAAATTATATTGTTTGAGGAATCAATATTATTTTAAATTCTAAAGTTTTGACCAAATATTTTATTTTGTGATTCTCAGGATTTCAAAATGGCTTTCAATCCTCTTGCTGTTATTTTAAAAGAAAATAAACTTACTGGTCCAAATTATATTGATTGGAAACAGAACTTGGGCATTGTCTTAACTGCTGAAGAATACAAGTTCGTACTTCTTGAGGTCTGTCCTAGCGTGCCTGATAAGGATTCTAGTGAAGAGGAGATAGAGAGACATAGGAAATGGGTCAAGGTAGATGAGATGGCACGGTATTACATTTTGTCTTCTAAGTCAAATGTGTTGCAACATCAACATCAGGCCCTACCCACTGCCTATGACATGATGCTCAATCTCAAGGAACTCTTCGGACACCAGAATAGGGTAGCTAGGCATAAGGCCATGAGAAACTTAATGACAACCACCATGACTGAGGGGACACCCGTAAGGGATCATATCATCAAGATGATGACTCATTTGAATGAGATAGAAGTCCTTGGAGCTGAAATCAATGGGGAAACCCAGGTCGATATCATTCTACAAATGCTGCCCAAGAGTTTTGAGCAGTTCCGCCTGAACTACAACATGAACAAAAGGGTTTATTTATTGACGAAACTTCTGACAGAACTCCAAGTGGCAGAAGGGTTATTTCGTCAAAGTTCTCAAGTTCACATTACTGAAAATATTTCTGCCTCTAAGCCGAAAGGCGGAAAGAAGAAGAAGAAACAAGTTGGTTCAGCAAAGAAAGTGATTTGACCTCAAGGGATTGGGTCGCAAGTAGGTGTGAAGAAGCTGAAAGGCAAGTGCTTCACATATAAAAAGTCTGGACATTGGAAGGTGGAATGTCCTCACAGATAGGAGCACAATAAAGGTATATCTTATTCATTAGTTGTTGAAATATGTTTAGCGGTGTTATCTACCGGTACTGGTGTGTAGATATGGGAGCCACTGATCATGTCTGTAATTCATTGCAAGGGTTCCAGGAAATCAGATGACTACATGAAGGGAAGATCACCGTCTACATGAGTAATGCTATGAGAGTGACGGCTGTTGCAGTAGGAGATGTTTATTTAACTTTTGATAGGAATAAAACTTTGATTTTGAAAAATTGTCTTTACGTACCATGTTTTAGAAAGAACTTGATTTCAGTTTCTAAATTATTTATAGATGGATATTCTGTTTCTTTTGATGACAAAGTGGTTGTCAAAAAAAATAGGGTGGTTATCTGTTCTGGTACGTTGGTTGGCAATTTGTATACTCTTAATCCAATAACTCCCACGATACAACAAATGGAAATTAATAACACATCTTCTAATTCTAATAAGAGAAAGAAACCTTCGGAAATGAACCAAATATATCTTTGGCATCTAAGGTTGGGTCATATTAACTTGAGTAGGATTCAAAGGTTAATAGCCAATGGACCTTTGGGTTCATTGGTAGTGGAAAAATTTCTAACTTTCGAGTCTTGCTTGGAAGGAAAAATGACTAAGAGGCCTTTTAAGGCAAAGGGGTATAGAGCCAAAGAAGTGATGGACCTGTGGGCCTATGACTATCCAGGCAAGAGGTGGTTTCGAATATTTTGTCTCTTTTATATACGACTATTCGAGATATGGGTACATTTACTTGATGCGCCGCAAGTCTGAGTGCTTTGATAAGTTCAAAGAGTACAAGGATGATGCGGAGAAACATCATGGTAAAAGTATCAAGACACTACAGTCTGATCGTGGTGGAGAGTACCTCTTAGGAGAGTTTAGGAGTTACTTATCAGAGGTCGGGATTCAATCCCAATTGTCTGCACCTGGTACACCCCAACAGAATGGTGTGGCGGAACAAAAGAATAAGACTCTTATGGAAATGGTTAGATTAATGATGAGTTATTTAGAATTACCAAATTCGTTTTGGGGATATGCTCTGGAAACGGCAGCATACATTCTGAACTTCGTACCTTCTAAGTCAGTACCCTCTACTCCCACAGAATTGTGGAATGAGCATAATCCTAGTTTGAAATGCATTCGAATTTGGGGTAATCCAGCACATGTGCTAAAGGGAGACGCTGATAAGTTGGAATCACGTATAGAAGTTCGCTTGTTCGTGGGATATCCTAAGGGAATTAAAGTTGGTTTATTTTATAGTCCTAAAGATCAAAGGTCATTGTTAGCACCAATGCCCGATTTTTAGAAGAGGACTATGTAATGAACCACAAATCCATGAGTAAAATTGTTCTTGAGGAAATAGGAGAGGACACTTCTACTTTAGGACCAACGGTACAAGATGAGATATCACAAGTAACTGCAACACGTGTCACAAATGATGCATAATTACAGGTAGTGCCTTATCGTAGTGGGAGGTTGTTAAACAAACTGAAAGATTCATGTTTTCGGGAGAGTCTTCGGACTTGATCCCTGGTGAACATGAAGCTGATCCCTGGACATATGATGAAGCACTCCAAGATAAAGATGCAGCATCTTGGCAAAGTGCAATGAACTCTGAAATAGAATCTATGTATTCTAATCAGGTTTGGGAGCTTGTAGAACCACCAAATGATGTAAAAGCTATTGGATGTAAATGGGTCTACAAAAGGAAAAGAGGAACAGACAGGAAGGTGGAAACCTTTAAAGCGAGACTTATTGCGAAGGGGTATACTTAGAAAGAGGGATCGATTATGAGGAAACTTTTTTGCCGGTAGCTATGCTTAAGTCTATCCGGATTCTTTTATCTATTGCTACTCATATGGATTATGAGGTTTGGCAAATGGATGTCTAGACAGCTTTCCTTAACGGAAGTCTTGAAGAAAACATCTATATGAAGCAACCAGAAGGATTCATTGCAAAGGGCAAAGAGCATCTTGTATGTAAGATCAATCGGTCCATTTATGGACTGAAGCAAGTTTCGAGATCTTTGAACATCTGGTTTGATGAAGTGATCCAGTCTCATGGATTCATTCAGTGCCCGAATGAGTCTTGTGTATACAAGAAAAGTGACAGAAACGTGGTGGTATTTCTTGTACTATACGTAGATGACATTTAGCTCATTGGCAACAATGTCGACGTGTTGTCAGACGTAAGGGTATGGATGTCCAAGCAGTTTGATATGAAGTACTTGGGAGAATGTGGACATATTCTTGGGATCAAAGTAATAAGAAATCGCAAGAAAAGGATGTTGTGCTTATCCCAAGATTCATATATCGATATTATCCTAGCTCATTTTAGCATGCAAAACTCCAAGAAAAGTTTTTTACCTTTTAGGCATGGAGTACCTTTATTTAAAAAGATGTGTCCTAAGACACTAAAGGATATAGAGGAGATGAAGGCAGTTCCTTATGCTTCGACTGTAGGAAGCCTAATGTATGCGATGCTAAGTACGATACCGGATATCTGTTTTACTGTGGGCATGATTAGCAGATATCAAAGTAACCCAAGATTGAGACATTGGACTACCGTAAAGCATATATTAAAGTACCTAAAAAAAACTAGAGATTATATGCTGGTTTACTAGGCAGATGATTTGCTCCCTGTGGGTTACACAGATTCGGACTTCCAATCAGATAAGGACAATAGTAAATCAACCTCGGGGTATGTGTTTACTTTGGTAGGTGGAGTCATAGCATGGAGGAGTGTTAAGCATAAATGTGTTTCAGACTCCACCATGGAAGCTGAGTATGTGGCAGCCTCTGAGGCAGCCAAAGAAGTTGTATGGCTCAGAAACTTCTTGATGGACTTAGATGTGATTCCTGGTTTGCCCAAAGTTATCATAATTTATTGTGACAACAGTGGTGCAGTAGCAAACTCGAAGGAACCACGAGCCCATAAGGCAAGTAAACACATTGAGTGCAAGTACCACCTGATACGAGACATCATAAAACGAGGAGAGGTTGTTGTCACCAAGATTACATCAGCAGATAACCTGGCAGATCCTTTCACTAAGGCCCTTCCGGCGAGTGAAAGGATAACTTTGATCAAATGTATGGCAGCATTTACGGTAGCATAGTCATTTAGTATAAGTGGGAGATTGTTGGGATGTATACTATGAGCCTAGCTTTTGTATAAACATCTATTTTGAAATATTTTGAAATGAGAATACCTTGGTCAAATGTTTGTATTTTATATTTATATATATGTCAATGCAATTATTCATTTAATTTATATTGTAGATAACATGGTGTGTGGTGTCACACAGAAGATCATGTTATCGGTTCCTTATAAATTATAAATAGTAACTCACAAACAAGATAGATTGGGACAAACTATTGGAACGGTTGTAGTGTAATATGGTATTAGTCTGTCTTGACTATAAAATTACACTAGTACACTATGTGTGTATTGAGCAGGACCATTTGAGGTTGTCTGATTTGTACTGACTACATAAAAGAGTAAAACCTCTGTTATTATGGATGTGCACCCTCTTAATCCCTATATAATAACAAGCATGTATACTTAGTATTTATTTCTTTAACTTATCAAAGGGTGAGATTTATTTGTTAAATCAATAGGCCTGATAAGTTGGGAGATAGTACTATTTATATGGTGTTGTTGATTATAAAAGGAATCTGTGTCCTAATTATTTAGGATTATGATATCCCCTTGAGGAGCTCATAAGGATTATCATGTAAACCCTGCAGGTGAACTTAGTCCGGCATGATAATAAAGTTGAGTCGTACTACTCTTGGAATCAGATGTTAATTATTGGGTTGTCAGTAACTCCATTAATTAACGGACATACGATATCTTAAACACAGGAAGATTAATGCACTCATGATAAGAAGGAACCCATATTATAATATGGGCTTGGTGCGGTAGTTCAATAATAACCCTTTAGTGGTGTGGGTTATTATTGATGGACTTGAGTTGAGTGTTCGGGTCAAACACAGGAAGCCTAAGCCCATCAGGAGGCCTAAACCAATTCCTCCTCTAGGTCTCTATTGTAACCTCTATATAAAGCCTCGCATCCACCCATTCATGTAGTTGTTGTGGTTTTTGTTAGCCTCCTCCTTTCCTAGGGCCAGCGCCACCTCCCTCCTTTCCTAGGGCCGGTGCCACCTCCCTCCTTTCCTAGGGTCGGCGCCACCTCCATCCCTTGCTAGGGTCGGCGCCACCTCCATCCCTTGCTAAGGCCGGCGCCACCTCCACCTTGCTAGGGTCGGTGGTTCCTCCACCTTGATAAGGTCGGCGACTCCTCCTCCTTGCTAGGGCCAAAGGCTCTTGCTTTCCTTGGTGGGCAGCGACTTGGAAAAGAAGAAGAAGAGGAGAAGGTGCCTTATCCTAGAGGTTCTCTTGGTGGTCGGCGGTTTGGAAACAACGAAGGGAAGGGTGTTTGTTATCTTGGTAGATCGTCGCCCACACGATGTCCAAGAAGAAGAGAGGAATACAGTAGAAGATCAAGAGGTCTTTAGCTACAAAGGAAAGGTACAACTAGTTCTTTGATTCCGTTGTGTAATTAGTTTAGTTTTCTTTGTATCGATTTTGAATACCAACACAAAAGGCCAGCGATCTTGTACTTCAATCAAGGTGTGCTTTGATCCATCAAGAACTTGCTTAATTGATCAAACACATGTCTGATCAAAAATACGGGTTGCTAGGAAAAGTTCTGTACTTGTACAATTTTTGTACAAGGGAAATTGAAACAAAATGGAGTTCCAGCGCCTTCAATTTTTACTTAGCAAAATTTTTCTTACTTGCAAATTTTTTATTACAATTTTTTTTTACAAAAATTAAATCTATTTCTTTTTGTGGTTTATCCTAACATAACTTGGCTTTGATCACATCTACAAGGGAGAGATTGTTGGAACCCTGTGGTAGTTTTGATGTGATCAACCAAGTTAGGTTAGGTCATATTAGTATTTGATCTCTATATCTAAGTGTGGAGGAGCTTAGGAGCACAGGAAGTCAAGTGGAAGACGCAGCTAGCGAGAAGGATGGCAAGGTAAGAGAGTCGACGGGATCGGTGCATCCGAGGGATGAGGTACTACGGAAGAGTACACCAGCGGACAAGAAGGACGCGCATGATAGTTTGAGGGACGAGAAGCCGGTGAGGAAGTTTGCTCGAGGAGAAGGCCGAAAAATGAATTTGGGTGAGCCCTATTTTGGTTGGCCAAAATCACTCAAGCGATCGAGAAGCAAGAGAGCCAAAAGGGAGTTGTGGAGTATACAAAGGTGCCCTCAATGGAGTTAAAGGCGCCTCCACGCCTTTTAGTAGGAAGGCATGTTCAACAGGGTTGAAGGCACCTTCAACCCACCATGGAAGGCACCTTTAACCACTTGAAGGTGCCTTCGACTAGGCAAATATTGCCGTTGCCAAAGGATAAAGCTTTATCCTTTGCTATCTCACTAGAGGCGTCTTCCAGCCCTGGATAAGATTTTTCAGGGGCTGACCCTTGGACCTAGAAAATAATTATCAACTCTAGTATTAATTTCTTAGTAATTGTCTGAGCAATTAACGACTGTAAGAGGTTTCTCTTCCTTCATCGAAGGAGATCTTTTAGAACTTTTTCATTGTCTTTGGATTAACAACCACCTAGGTTGTAACCAAGTAAATCTTGTGCCTTGTCTTTTTTAGTTGTTAATTTAATTTACTATTATTGTTGCTTTTAATTAGAGTTAAAAGAATGGGAAGGGTGTTGTTGTTGTTGATAGGTAATTCACCCCCCTCTTGTCGGCCACCAGCGGCCCAACAATTGCAAGTCCAAGCACGTCAAAGTGACTGAATGTTTGACATGGGTCAGAAGTCTACCGAGTGACTGACAAGTCTTGCTGGTGTTGGAAGACTAGTTAATCAAACTTGTTTTTTGATATTGGCAAAAGTTCAAAGTTAAGGGTTATTATGATCTAATGAGCTTAACTAAGTGTGCAGAAAAATCCTAGTTAAAGCTAGGTAAAGAAGTCTTGGTCGAGTGGATTGAGCAAGAAGTCCTAGTTGAGTGGATTGAGCAAGAAGTCCTCTTCGAGTGGACTGGACAGAAGTCTTAGTAGATTGTGAGCATCCGCCAGAAGTCCTAAGAGTCGAGGACACTAGGCAGGAAGCCCTATAGGTCATGAACACCAGATAAAAGTCTAGGAGCGTCGAGCACTGGACATCTAGCAGGAAGTCCCGGAGGTCAAGATTGGATGCTGAGTAAAAGTCCAAACAGGTCAGGAGGACTAGATATTTGACAATAGGTAAACTCTCTTGAGAGAGTAGGTAAGGATGCACTCCCCATTAAGAGAATAATAGGTGTCAGACCAACCTAGAATTTTAATAAAATTTGAAAGTCAAGACTGGAGAGTCCAAAGACTGTCAAACTATTTTATTTCCATATTATTTGTTTTCTTTGCTAACTTTGTGATGCAGAAGTTAAAAGCCTGGAAGTGTTCACCCCCTCTAGTGCTTACTCCGATCTTACAATTAGTATCAGAGCGGGGGTGCTCTGAACTGGTGTAACCACCTTTTCAAGATTTTTTTTGTTATTTTTATTTTTTATGTTGTCAATCAAAATCGATGCAATCACGCTTTCTGATAAATCCTTTTTCTCACTCGTGGTTTTCCATTTCTCGAAGTTGGTGTAACACACTCGAGTTAATTTCATTTCTACATTACTCTTCTCCCGCACTATTAATCCAATACTAAGTCTTGGTACAATTTTCTTCATTTGTTTTTGTGTGCAAGATCCATTTTAATGGATAATCAAGAAGGCTATAGTACCGTCTGCCCACCTCTTTTCTCTAGTGAGTACTTTGGCTACTGGAAAGGTCTGATGAAGTTCCACCTGAAGACCTAGGTATAAATGTGGATAGTGATCCAAACCTGATTTACTATCTCCACCAAAGATGGAGTACCCATCACCTACGACAAATGGGACTCACCAACAAAGAAGAATATTGAGGCTGATGCTAAGGCAACTCAGACTCTTTTGTGCGACTTGACCAATGAAGAATTGAACCGGAACGAACCCTTCTACAACGCTAAAGAACTTTGGGAGAAGCTAATCGAATTACATGAGGGAACTTCTAATACCAAAGTAAGTAAAAGGGTTTTGATTTTCAATAAACTATATAATATTAAAATGTATGAAGAAGAATAGACAAGTCAGTTGCACGTTCGAATTCAAGATCTGATCAACAGACTACACTCCATTGAACAACAAGAGGAGAATGTTGTTAACACTTGAAAAGGATTAAAGTTTTTTTGTGTGTTAAGTATGTTTTAAAATACTATGTTTTACTTAACTTAGAACCGGGTTATCATAAATAAAAAAGGGGAAGATTGTTGGTGCTAGAGCACTAGCTAATTGAACCTGTATTTTGATATTGGTAAAGGTTCAAAGTTAGGGTTATTATGATCTAACAAGCTTAATTAAGCATGCAGGTGATGTGCGTAGATTGTATACACTTGTTTAGCATATTTTAATGCACATTTATATATTTTACGCATGCTTTGTCTATATACTTTCATACTCTTTGACTTACTTTTAGCATAAATACTTTTCTTTGTTCGGAGATCTACTCTTGTGTATTTTCTATCTTCAGGAGTCGAATTTAGAGATCTACTCTTGTGCTAACACTTGATTGTCCTTTGAAACCTTTTGGCACACTGAGAACATCATTCCTTTCTAATGCTGAATTGTTTAAGAGCAAAATTGTTAGCACATTTAGGTCTTAATTGATGGTGTTATTGGTATAATGCTAGTATGTCTAGTGCACATCTTCTCTCTATCTTAAGTAACATGATATGAGCTTAGTATTGTACGGGGACAAATTTGAGTTTTGGCTTAACCTTAAGGATCTTACTTTCACTTTACTTGAACTTGAATAGTTGATATCATTGAAATATTCATAATTCATCTTATTTGTTTAGTACTGAGTTCCTATGGTGATTTCTCAAACTACATTTTGATTACTGGATGATGCTCGAATCATGTAAGATCGTTTGAAAAAAATTAAAATATCCCAACATTTGTACTTATGTGCATTTGTGTTCAAGTGTTGCACATTGCAATCACTTAAGATAAAAAAAAATGAATAAGGGATATAAAAATAGTTGTCATGAGTGGAAACTAGCAAGTTACCCCATTGAGACCGAGTTAGATTACTAGGGAAGTGACTGCTAGGTTTCTCTTGATATTGAACACGCCTTTGAGACCTTGGGTGGATTGAGAAACATGAACCAAGTGTGTGGCAAGTAAGTTCCTATCACTGGGAACATTAGGAACTCGATTGGATGATGACTTTACTAAGACAAAGATTGAAACTTGAAGAGTTTGAGTCACTTATTGCACTGTACACAAGAGACTTATGCTTAGGCCATACTTGAATTATTTCCATGATCATGCCCATTAATGAAACTTGTAGATAGGGTTAGGAAAGTACACTAGGGATTATGATGCATTATAGAACACATGAGTTTAGATTGCGGCATTTTGCTTGAGGAAAAGCAAAAGTTTAAGTCTGGGGGTGTAGTGTGCGTAGATTGTATATACTTGTTTAGCATGATTTAACGCACATTTACATATTTTATGCATGCTTTGTCTATACACTTTCATACTCTTTTACTTACTTTCAGCATAAATACTTTTCTTTATTCGGAGATCTACTCTTGTGTATTTTCTCTCTTCAGGAGTCGAATATAGAGAAGAAATGGTGTTCGTAGCTGATCTAGGCAACAAGCAAATAAAGACAACATTGGCCATGTGAGCCACACGACCTTGTCAAAGGAGCAGGAAGGAAAATGACCTTGGTCGTGTGGAGCAAACAAGCCATGTAGCTTCACCAGAGGAGGAGAATGGCACGACCATGTGGATTGGCACAGCCATGTTATCTTAGCAAGCACAACTAGAACCTGGCCGTGTAGATCTACACGACCCATGCAACTTCTCCACATGGTCGTGCAGCATTCCATAGAAGAGGCAAGCCCAGGTCGTGTCTGCTACACGGTCGTATGAGGTGTCCAGAGGCAAAGATTGGCACAACCGTGTGTGCCACATGACCGTGTGAGCCAACCAGAGAAAGAATAGTACATGGTCGTGTGAAGGCCACACGGTCGTGTGACCTTAGCCATGGACAGAGCAGCTGGGGTCATGTGTGCCACACGACCGTGGCATGGGTCGTGTGGTGCCCGTGCCCTGCACTATATAAAGAGCTTTTTCCTCTTTTCAAAGAGAGGAGGCTCTCCCTTTTGGGGAGATCAAGTGTGGGGTCAATCTCCAACCGTGATCCAGCGTTCCTAAGCCATTTCCATCTCAAATTCAACTCCAGAAGCGAGGGATTGGTTCCGAAGATCTCTCATCATTGCTAGATAAGCATTTGTATTCCCATCTCTCAATTTGGGTTGAAATGTTTGTGATCTCTTCGTCTTCGGATCTCTATCTTTACATTATGGAGTAAATTCATTGTTCTAGGACCAAGGGAGTATTTATGGTATGATTTAATGTAAGAATCTCATTGATGTGCCAATTTCCTATATCAATGATGTTGTTATATTTTGTATCGATTTGATCTTGTGTGGATTGATTGTGTTTGGATTTGTTTCCACGCTGGATTGGATGTTTGTGCCACTTGTGGACCTCGTAGAGGGATTCCCTATATTGTATGACCGAGGGATGCTAATGACAAGCTGCCCCGCTAACGGGCATCTAGGGGATCACCTTGAAGGGTGAAGCTAGTCTTATAAGGAGGTGGATTGGTTGAGTGCATTTATTCCTTATGCCTTTATGTGGATTGAACGGTGATGTGCTTCTATGTTGTATGACCGAGGGGTGTTGGTGATAGGCTGCCCCACTAACGGACTTCATGGAGACCATAACTATCAAATTACTAGAGGTATAGATAAAAGCTCCTTGTCGGTTGACTTCTGCAGGAGGAAACTAGAAACTTCCTGCAAATTCATGACAATTGAGGAAAAGAATTGGTAGATCACCTTACATTGATAAATATCACAATGAAACTGGACTCCTAGAACTCTCACAAAACCTTATTCTTCTATTTCTATTTCTAGTTGCTACTCAGTACGTTCATTTCTTTTGTCGATTGTTTAGCTAATTCATTATGAGACATCTCTAGTGTTTATAACTAGTCCCTGTGGATTTGATATCTTTTTATTACTTACGATGAAATCGTGCACTTGCAGTGACGTAACAGCATGAAAGTTCTAGTTGAGGCTAGGTAAAGAAATCTTGGTCAAGTGGATTAGGTAAAATATCTTGGTCGAGTTGATTGGACAAGAAGTCCTAGTCAAGTGGACTGGGAAAAAGTCTTGGCAGATTAAGAATATCGGGCAAAAGTCTTAGGGATTGAGGGCATTAGGCGGGAATCCTTGGGAGTTGTAGATACCAAGCAGAAGTCTAGCCAGGTTGAGGACCAGACGTCTAGCAAGAAGTCCCGAAGGTCAAGATCGGATGCTAAGAAAAAGTCTAAATAGGTTAGGAGGACCGGATGTTTGGCAACAAATAAACTCTCCTGAGAGGAGTAGGTGAGGAAGCATTACCTGTTGAGGGAATAGTAGTAGTCGGTCTGATCTAGGATTTTAGCAAAATCTGAAAGTCAAGACTGGATAGTCCAAAGATTGTCAAACTATTTTATTTCCATATTATTTATTTTCTATGCTAACTCTGTGATGTAGAAGTTAAAAGCTTGGAAGTGCTTATCCAAGCGCCTGGAAGTGATCCAGGCACCCTAAGTTGATCCAAGTGCCTTGATCATCTCTGCTCACGTCAGGATGAGATAACAGCCTCTGATTGGCTGGCACAAATCAGCATCCAGGTTCCTAGAAGGGATCTAGGCACCTGAGATGGGATAAAGCTTCACCAAGGCGCAACTACATCAGTGATCAAGGTGCCCGGAAGGGATCCAAGCGCTCAGAGGTGGAAAATCACCAACAAAGTTAGATCAAATCAAGTCGACTCCAAATTCCTGGAAGGGATCCAGGCACCAAGAATGCCTTATAAAAGAAGGCTTTGATCAGCAACTCAAAACACTCATCTTCTATGTTGAACAACTCCTATGCTGAAAGTCTACTACAACGCTGAAGTACTACTCTACTAACTACAATTAAGCCTACACTTCATTCTTGTTGTCGGTATTATTAATTTATGTATTTATTCATACTTGACTTTTTTGTACTTAAATAAATTGATAGTGGATTGCCCAATGAAAGTAATCAATGATCGAGGGCCTTGTACTAGCAGTTGTCGAGCTGTGAACTAAGTAAAAAACAAAAGGTGTTAGCTTATTTTTCTCTCTTATTTCCATTGTTATAACTTGAGTGTATTTTTTTTGTAAAAGTTAAAAAGCGACATTTTCTATTCACCCCACTCTAGCACTTACACCAATCCTACAAGTCTAAGAAGGTCAAGGTGATTAGATGTCTAGCAAGGGTGAGAAGTCTACCTAATGACTAGCAAGCTCAAATAGGTCAAGGTGATTGGATGCTTGGCAAAGAAAAATCTTGAGGGAGTGAACTTTAGGTGGTAAAGTTTTAGAGGAAGTCCAAACAAGAAGCCTAGTAGGTTGAGTAGACTTACATGATTGGGCTTGGTCGTAAGGGAGTGACCATTAGGTGGTAAAGTCTTAGAGTAAACTCCAAGCAAGAACTAAGTGAACCTAGTAGGTCAATTGGACTACAAGATTGATTTGTTTGATTGCTTGTGTAGGAATCAACAATTTGGATGACTAGAAAGATATCCAATGACCTAGATTCTAGGCACCTAGAATAGGTCAAACCACTTGGACCAGGTCCAGGCACCTTATAAAAGTCCAGGAGCCCCATACAAGTCCAGGCACCTGAAACATTATCATAAGCGACTACGGATCAAGCCAGATAAAGCTTTATCCTAGGAATTCCATGTCAGCATCCAAGCGCTAGGAAGGGATCCAAGCATCCAGAATGGTGAAGATGCAGTCAGATAGAGCTTCATTGGGAAAGCACCACGTTAGCAGTCCAGGTGCCTAGATTTGGATAAGTAGCATCCAATTAGAATTGGATGAAGGGCGAACTGGGGGCACCCGGGGCTAGTCTAGGTGCCCAAAATGATTCTATATAAGCCATTGTGAACAGAACCTCAAAATCTTCAATTCTTCTATTTAACTCTCTAACTCTGTGTTTAAAAGATGGCAAGACTCTGCTTGTGCGACTGGGGAAGCACAAAGAGGAGTACGAGGCACTTAGGGCTTCTAGATTGACTGTCTGTTGGTGTTGGGTGCACAACATTTAACCTAAAGTTTTGATATATGATTAAGGTTAAAGTTAGGTTAGTTGTGATCTATCCAATTGTGTCAAGTTTAAAGGTGTAGGATACTTGACAGGTGTTAATTATAGGGGGATCTTGCAGCCGGCTAGAAGGGGGGTTGAATAGACGTTGCCCCCAATAGATCGCTTCCTACTTATTCATTGGTTTCACAGCAGAATAATACAAAAACAAATACGAATACAAAAGACTAAGACTAAGAAAGGAAATACAAAACGCTAACACATCAATGTAATGTGGTTCGGAGATAACTTACTCCTACTCCACGATTGTCCGTAAGGTGGACGATCCCTTAATCCGTCAGTGGATTAGTTCCCGGAAACTCTGGCTAGCTCAAACCTCCTTGTGGGTGGAGAAACATCGCCACAACACTCAGCAAGATCACTTGGACATGAAGGAAATCTTGAGCACTTAGTGATAGCTAATTAGGCTTTAACCAAGCCTAATTTCATCACTTTGGCCAGCCATCCCAGGATTCTTCTTATAGAGTTTGGAAGAAAATAGCCCTGCTATTTTACCGTTACTAGTCGACTGGTCCTTGCACCAGTTGACTGGTGCCAGCCCAACGGCTCTCTTAACGACTCTCTACCAGTCAACTGGTCCATGGACCAGTCGACTGATCCCAGCCATTTTGGGTATAGAAGCTCTCTGTGCTCACCCCCAGTTGACTGATCCCAGTACTAGTCGACTGGTACAACCCTAAACCTAGGGTTTCTCATCCCGAGTACATTTCTCTCACACTTAGACCCTCACGACTCTCTTGACTCTTCTTAGTAGTCTTGACCTCTTACCTTCAAGCCTACTTTCTTTGGCTCTCATCCCTCGGATGCATTCAAGCTCGCGGCTCGTCCCCAATGTCATCCTTCGCATATGCCTCGAAGTCGCTTCCCTCGGCCCTTGTCCTTGATGCCTTATCCACGGTCTCTTGGATGCTCCATCCTTCACCGGACCCGAAGCCATCAAGCTTAGTCATATGTGTATCCTGTAAGTCTGCACACTCACATACACATATCAAATAACGAGGGTAATCCTAGCTTAAACTCTTTTCCCAAACACCAAAATACATGGTCACACAGACCATTGGGATTGCTTCAACAATCTCCCCCTTTTTGATGTTTGGCAATACGTTTAAGTTAGGGAAAACAAATAGCAAATAAACATGCTAAAACAAATGGACTTACATTGCCAAGGCTACACAGACTTAAACGGTCGAATGGACTTACGTTGCCAAGGCTACACACTTGGACTTATATCACCGAATGGACTTGCGTTGTCAAGGCTGTACACTTGGACTTACACCGCCGAATGGACTTATGTTGCGAAGGATACACACTTGGACATACACCGCCAAATGAAAATGCAAACATGCATTGGAACCTATCACAAGGTTCCCCCTACACCTAAGCTCCCCAATGAGTTAGGATTTTCCCACAAAGATATTTAAGAACCTATCACAAGGCTCCCCCTACGCAAAGACACTTAAGGTTTTCCCAACTAAACCTTACTTCTCCCCCTTTGCCTAACATCCAAAAAGCTTTCCAACAATATCCCAATTGTCGAAAACTTGATCATCAAACTGGCCCTAAACTCATGTATTTATCCCTTATGGATCTCATACATCTAAACGAGCTGGCCTGATCAAAATCAGTGCTGAAAAACACTTTTAGGCTGGTATCAGTCGACTGACCCCTTTGATTTCAACACACAGAAGCATTCTATGGTCGAAAAGTATTGTTATCAGACGACTGGTATCTACACCAGTCGACTGGTACCCTATTTTTGCAAAATTCAACCTTTCTAACCCAACTTCAGAAATGCACCAGAAATTCCACAGATCTCCAAAAAAATTCAAATTTTGTGGAGAGGTCTGTTTTACCAGTGTTTACTTGGGGAAAATACATTACAAACTATATCTATCACCAATCCCAAGATTGACACAAAACCCAAAAATATCTAAATGGTTTAATTGAACCTTGACCGGAAATCCTAGTTTTGGCTTCCTCTTGATATATTTGTTTATACTAACCCACAATGCATCTCTAGCATTAATTTATATGACATCTATATATCCAAAACCAATTGTCATACAATATAACCCTAATGTCATATTTCCTTGCATGAAACACAAACCACGTGTGCCAATTCCCTAAGTTTGAGACTCAAATCTGTCTCCAAACCACTTGGCACACTCCATGGCTCCTCTAGACACCCAAGTAAAATCCACCTAAGATCCATTGGCCATGGGTCCCAAATTGACTCTTTGAGCTCCCCCTAGAGCTCTTAACCTTATCCACCATCCTAGGTGACTCATCCATAATTGAGAGGTCACATCGGTGCACCTCCGGTGATACTTGTCCTACAAACCTAATCTTTTTAACCTTGGACATCTTATCCTTGGCTAACTTCTTCTTACCTTTAAATGGCTTTCCCTTTCCACTTATTAGTTTCTCCTTACTATAGTCATATGCAACCTTAGCATAGGACTTTCCCATAGCCTTGGAGACACTAGATCGGTATCCTAAACCTGATCTATTATTGTTGGGTCTTTGACTACCCGACACCACATCTAACCCTCTAGATCCAACATTGAATCTGGCTAGGATTTTATCCAAACTATCAAGCTTTGTCTTCAAAGCTTGATTTTTCCTTTCTAGGTTCCTAAACCTAGAATCAACATGTCCACCATGGACATTCCTAGACCTACCCTTTCTAGGCATGTGTCTCCCCTTCTTGGGATTAATGCATAAGTTCTCCATTACTTTATTCTCCTTAGGTAATGAGAATTTGACGTGTCTAGGTCTATCATGCATAGTCATCTTAGGGTTATCTCTAATATTTACCCTATTTCTATCATGATACCTAAAATCGAAGTTATGAATGGGAAAATAATAAGAATTATTTCTAGCATGCATGGGAACATAAGAATTTAAATTTGAATTACACTTCAAATTAGGGTATACCTCCCTTACCCTTTAAGCTCCCCCTCGACTCGAGATCCTCTCTTCTTCTCCCATTTCTTCAATTGCTCCAACTTCTTGAGCTCTCCCTTCCTTGGGCATCTTGTGTGGTAGTGTCCCATCTCACCACACGTGAAGCATCTAATGTGCTTCTTCTCCTTCTTCTTCCTACAACTCAAATTAGATTCTAAAGGAATTGAGTTGAGTTTAGGAGATACCTCTTTCTTACCCATTGGACACCTACTCTTGTAGTGTCCCTTCTCATTGCACCCGGAGAAAATGATGTGGTCTTTTGACTTCACTTCAGTGGAGATGCTCACTAGTTTGGTTTCCAAGACTTCTTCTTCTTCACTTGTCTTGGAATCTGCTTCAATTCTTGAGGATGTAGATGATGCCTCATCTTCCTTCTCCTCCTCGGATGTTGAGCATGGCTCAACTTCCATTGACTCTTCCTCAACTTGAGCCACTTCATCCTTTTCTTCGGATTTTCTTTCTTCTTGTGTAGGCAAAAGTTCTTCTCCTATAACTTTCTTTACTTTGCTCCATAATTCGTGAGCGTTCTCGTATCTGCCTACACAACTCATCACATTAGAAGGCAACATATCAATTAAAATTGATATTATCTTTGAATTTGCCTACGATCGTGTGGTTTGCTCCTTCGTCCAATATCGTAGTCAGAGTTTTTTCCCCTTTCTTGTCTTCGGGACTTCGAACGACTTCTTGATCACCATCATGGTGCCCCAATTCGTGTTGAAGAAGACCTCCATCTTCATCATCCAAAATGTGATGTCCCCTAGGCTTCCTCCTTCGAACTTCGGAGGTGCTATCAAGTCAGCTATCTTTTGCTTCCTTGGCGGTTAGTTCAATGGAGAGCGTCCTCGCTCTGATACCAATTGTTGGACGATCTTGCGGCCCTCTAGAAGGGGGGTTGAATAGACGTTGCCCCCAATAGATCGCTTCCTACATATTCGTTAGTTGCATAGCAGAATAATACAAAAACAAATATGAATACAAAAGACTAAGACTAAGAAAGGAAATGCAAACCGCTAATACATCAATGTAACGTGGTTTAAAGATAACTTGCTCCTACTCCATAGTTGTCCGTAAGATAAATGATCTCTCAATCCATTGGTGGATTAATCTCCGGAAACTTCGGCTATCTCAAACCTCCTTGTGGGTGGAGAAACCTCACCACAACACTCACCAAGAATACTTGGACACGAAGGAAACCTTGAGCACTTAGTGACTACTAAATAGGCTTTAACTAAGTTTAATTTCGTTACTTTGGCCGACCATCCCAAGCTCCTTCTTATAGAGCTTGGAAAAAATAGCCCTACTATTTTAACGTTACCAGTCGACTAGTCCTTGCACCAGTCGACTGGTCCTTGCGCCAGTCGACTGGTGCTAACCCAATGACTCTCTCAATGGCTCTCTACCAGTCGACTGGTCCATGGACCAGTCGACTAATCCTAGTCATTTTTGGCACAGAAGCTCTCTGTGATCACCCCCAATTGATCGAGTCCAGTACCAATCAACTAGTACAACCCTAAACCTAGGGTTTCCTATCCCGAGTACATTTCTCTCACACTCGGACCCTCACGACTCCCTTGATTCTTCTTTACTGCCTTGACTTCTTGCCTTCAAGCCTACTTTCTTTGGCTCTCATCCCTCGGATGCATTCAAGCCTGCGACTCATCTCCATTGTCATCCTTCGAGTATGCCTCGAAGTCGCTTCCCTCAGCCCTTGTTCTTGCTGCCTTGTCCACGGTCCCTCGGATGCTCCATCCTTCACCGGACCCGAAGCCATCAAGATGAGTCATATGTGTATCTTGCAAACCTGCACACTCACATACACATATCAAATAACAAGGGTATTCCTAACTTAAACCTTTTGCCTAAACACTAAAACACATGGTCGCATGGACCATTGGGACTGCTCCAACATTAAAGTCTTAGTTGTGAACCAAGTAATGACTAAGTCCTAGTGGATCTAGGCATCTAAAGTCCTGATTGAGAAGTAGGCATGAGCTAAGTATTGGTTGGAGACCAAGCAACAAATTCCTAATGGGAGGGTAGGTGAATCAAGTCCAAGTGATTAAGGCTTGATAAATAAATTCCTAGTTGGGTGCTAGTGATTAAGACTTGACAGACAAATTCCTAGCTAGGTGCTAGGTGAATCAAGTCCAGGTGGCGTCAACTAGGAGTTGAAAGCTTGACAAACAAGTCCAAGTGAAAACAGCTAGGAGTTGTGGCTTGTCACCTCAGTTTAGATGAGTCAACTGAAGGCTGAACATCAAGACTCAATGTAAGTGTGAGTAACTGCACATTTTATATCCCACTCATTACGTGTAACAACTACAAAGGGAAGCATGTTCAATGGTTCTAGGAAACTGAATGAAATTTAGGGCAATTGGCTAGTGATAACTTTCGATGAAAGGATTTTCAAGGGTCCAAACAACCATATAAGGTCCAAGCGACTGGGTGTATGGGTGACGGAAACAGCTTCTAGGAAATTGGGAGATAGTGTTATCAGCAAATCGAGCAAGTTGAGTCAAGATGAGATTTAACCCTTCTCCAAGCGACCAAAGGGCGTCCAAGTTTCAATAGGGCATCTAAGTGACCAGAGTGTTTCATTAACGTTATCAAACTAATAGAAGTTGTAGCCATGTTAGTACCTTTATAGGCGACTGGAGGAGTCTTATATAAGGAGTTTCAAAGAAGAGCTTGAAAATGACTCATCTACATAGAATTCACTCTTGTTCTCGTGCTCTAAGTGCTTTTTTTACCTTTTGTGTTGTGACACCCTATGACTTGAACTTCATTTCAATTGACAATACCTAGAGTAACATTTTTATTTTTGTTGTGTTGCCTAATTTTGTTATTGTGCTTAATTTTAATATTCTTTTTCTGTAAGGTTTCTCCATCTAAGAGAAATTAGAAATAAGAATCATATTTTATAACTGTTGCATGTTTATACATCTGGTTTAATTAATTAACTTGCATACTTAAATTGTTAGCTAAATCTATTGTATATTTTTATTGCCTTTGTCTTACTTAATTGAATTAGTTTAAGTTTAAATTTATTTCTATTATGCTACTCTGATTGATTCAACTTATTTAATTACTATTTGCTTATTTTTTAAAAATTTGTAATGTTATTCACCCCCTCTGGTGTCGAGTTCTATCCTATTATTTGGTATCAGAGAGAGTTGAGTTGATGGAAACTAGGAAAGTTTGGATAGTTACATGTCTAGGTTGGTTTCCATACCTAGTGCATCTAGTCAAGTGACACTAGCAAAAATTATCTCACCTCACTCTAAACTAGTTAGACTAAGGAATTGTATTAAAGTTGATTTAGAGCTAGATTCTTAAGTTAACTTTTTCTTAGGAAGTGGTTGTGGCTCTGATAATCAAGAAGACCCTTGCCTCACCACTACCTGGAAGCTAACTTAGGAAACTCCTGCTCAATTAGCTTAAAGAAAAACTTGGATCTAATATAAGACAAACTCTGTGCACTAAATCAAGGACAAACAAATAAAATTATTTAATAATTCAAACCTAGCCTATACCCAAATCCAAACTCTAACTACAACCAAACCAAATCCAAACCAAACTCATTCCCTATTTTAGACCTTCATACTACTGAACAAATATTTGTTTGCAGATATGTCTTTTTTGCAAGAAGGATTTAGCACAACCCGTTAGCTACTTTTCAATGGTGACAATTGTAGGATCGTTGGGCCGGCTAGGAGGGGGTTGTTGGATATCCTGCTAACACAAAAAAGAAAACAAACCCTCCTCGAACTCTTTAGGCTAACACTTGCATAATTAAGTTAAGCAGATAAATTAAAAGCATAAAGAAAAGCGAGGCACAAAAGATTTACTTGGTTACAACCGATGTGGTTGTTAATCCAAGGAAGATTAAGCTCAATAAAACTCCTTCAGGAGGAGAAGCCTCGTACAGCATTGAAGTGCAGAAAACAGAAGCTTAGACTAAAAGAGAGTGTGCAAGCACTAGATTTACAATCAGTGAGTTCTGTTTAAGCTTCTGGACCAAGGCTATATTTATAGTCTTGGTCCGGGCGCCTGGAAGGGTTCCGGGCGCCCTGGGGGGGATAAATTTTATCCCCCAACGGTCGGATCGAGTCAAAACTCGATCCTGTTGAAAAGTCGATTCCGGGCGCCCGGAAGGGTTCCGGGCGCCCCGGTCGGTTCCGGGCGCCCGGAGCCCTAAGGTCAACATAAGTTGACTTTTCGACTCCGGTTCAGCTCGTCTCGATCCAGCTCATCTCGGTCCGGGTCTGTTCGCTCCGGCTCCGTTTGCTTGGGTGATCTCGGCCTTCCGGAATAGGGCTCACTCGAACCCATGTTCCGGCCTTCTCGAGCGTGCTTCCCTCCGGCTTCCCATCCCTCGGAATTGCCGCGTGTTCCTTCTCGTCCACCAGCGTACTCATCCGCAGTCTTCGTCCCTCAGTCGCACCCCGTGCCGACCTTCGCGCCAGCTGCGTCTCTTTCTCCCCGAGCAATCTTCCGCTCCGGCTTTCATCCCTCGGAACCACCGCGCGCACTTCCTTCTCGTCCGCCGGTGTACTCTTCCGCAGCACCTCGTCCCTCGGACGCACAGCGTGTCGTCCTTCTCGCTAGCTGCGTCTTCCGCTCGAGTACCTGTGCTCCTAAGCTCCTGCACACTTAGACACAAGGTTAAATACAATGCAGGACCTAACTTGACTTGTTGATCACACCAAAACAACCTTGGGGTTCCAACAACAATTTCATCTATTAGAAAAAATAGAATGAAATACTATATTGTTGGTGTGGTTTGCACTAACCGTCTAATTTAGATTTTGATGAATGACAAGTTAAGTTAGGCTTTGTTGTGATCTAACCATTTGATTAAGTATGCAGAAAATCCAGCTATGTCGACAGGTCGACCGGATAGCTGGTACGAAATCTAGCTAACTTGACGGGACGACCAGATAGCTGGTACAAAATCTAACTAGGTCGACGAGCCAACCGAATACCTGGAACAAAATATAGCTAGGTCAACAGGCCAACCAAATAGCTGGCACGAAGACTAGCTAGGTCAACGGGCCGATCAGATAGCTGGCACGAAGTCCAGATAGATCGACGGGCTAACCAGATGTCTGGCAAACTGATAAGTCAAGGTAAGTCACTGGAGGAGAGTGACCAAGTGAGGATGTGTCCCGGTTGAAGGGACAATAGGCGTCGGTCCAGTTTATGTCCATTTGGGATCCCTAAACTGAGACCTTGACTAGTTCCTAGTCCTGGGGGGATAGGAACTAATTACTACTATTTATTATTATTAAATTATCCTAATACTTATTTTATAGGGTATTTTGGACTAATGTTATTTTGCAGGGCAAAGAGGAGAAAGTTGTCTTTGGATGAACAGTGTCCGAAGGCCCCTTCAAGTAGTGAAGGCACCTTCGTACTGTTCATAGAAGTCGTCTTCCATGGCTATGGAAGGCGCCTTCCACAGGATAAATTTTGGCCGAAGGTGCGGATAAGTGTCGGGATGTTCGGGATAAAATTTGCCTCATTGGAGGCGCCTTCCATGGCTATGGAAGGCACCTCCCATGCCCTTTATAAGGCTATCTCGAGAATGTAATCAACAACAACTACCATATAAGCTACTACGTGTTCTTTTGAGGTTCTGATTGCTCTGGGCTCTTGCTACGACTACACTGTAAAGCTAATGCGCCCAACAATTCCTCTGAGGACTTCCGATCGCAACCAATAGATTGACATCAACACGAGCGCTCCCACTTTAATCTTTAAGTGTCGGTAATTTTCTTTAGTAATTAATTACTGCAAAAGGACAAGTGCAGTGTATTGTACTTGTTCAACTTTCTTTGTACTCAATTTCCTCTTCCAGAGGTACTGGAAGAGGCCTTCAGTGGATTAGCCTTCGATTGGTCCACGAGACCTGGGTCTTGGAGTAGAAGTCACCAAAGTCTCTGAACCAAGTAAATCATTCGTGTCTTCTTGTTCTTGCTTTTCGTGTTTCTCTTTTTCCACTGCGTACTCTACTTTGATTTATAAAATGACAAAAGGAGTTTTTTGAAAACCACGTGATTCACCCCTCCCTCTCATGTGTGTAATCGGTCCAACAAGTGGTATCAAAACAGGTTTTGCTCTGATTTGGTGCAACCACCAATCAAGCGGGGGGATTGTAGTTTTTTATTCTATCTGAATTGGTAAAACTTTACCTATTTAGATAAATTTTTTTGTTCAGTTTTAATTTGAGATTGGTGCAACACCTCTCAGATTTTTCTACATTTTTTATATATATCTCAAACATTGTTAATCCAAGACCAAGTCTTGATACCTCATTTTAGTTTTTCTTTCTACAACTGTGAAATGACACAACTTGAAGGGTACAGTACCGTTCGCCCTCTCCTATTCAACGGTGATGACTTCCCTTACTAGAAGAAGCGGATGGAGGTGTACCTAAAGAACAACTTCGATCAGTGGTTCAGCATCACCAGAGGCTACAAAGCTCCTGTTGACAATGTCAGAATTCCAATGGACCCAGACATTGGAATCCAGGAATAAAGAAAAAGGTGCAGATCGACTTCAAAGCTCTCAACACAATTCAGTGTGGGCTAATAAAAGAAGAACTGAACCGTGTCGGCCCACACAAAAATGCAAAGGAACTTTGGGGCAGGCTCATAGAACTGCACAAGGGAACCAACGATGCTAAGGTAACAAAGAGAGATTTATTTTTAAATAAATTATTTAATGTCAAAATATAGGAAGTTGAGACTGCCAGTCAGCTGCACGCGAGGATAAAAGACATCCACAATGGACTCCACACAATCGGCCACCAATTAGAGAATTGGGACCTGATAAGGTATGCCTTAAACGTGTTTCCTTGAAATGCACTGTGGGCATCCATCATGGATGCCTATATAAGATTTCGAGGAATTTGTCAAAGTTAAAACTAGATGAATTATTCTGTGAACTGGAACTGCACGAACAAACTAAAGTCAAATCCTAGAAAGGTCTTTCTCTTATTGTAGGATCATCAAAAGACAAGTCCAAATTCAAGTCAGAATCTGAAGTCGAGTTTGACCCAGACTCAGATGATGAAGAACACCTGGTGAACTTGGTACGAAAAATGTTCACCAGGAGAAAGAAGAACTTCACCAGCAAGGACTTGCAAAAGATCAACTCCAACTCTAACAACAAGAATGTGACCTGCTTCGGATGCAACAAAAAGGGCACTACAAGACCGACTGCCTGAATTTGAAGAAGAAAATGGTCCTCAAAGCGATGAGGGATGAATCATCCAGAGATGAATCAGACGGCAGAGAATCGAAGCATTCTAACTACTTCACATTGATGACACACGGTCCAAAATCAGAGAGGGAATCAGAAGACAGGTCTGAACTCGAATTGAGCCACGAGTTCACACTCATTTTCGAAGGTTCCGATGAGGTATATTTTAGTTTAAATAAAAAGTTCTTTAAAATCATTACATGCTTAAATAGGAAATTAACTACTTATGAAAATCAAATAAACGAAATAACACAAGAAAATGATAAACTTAATGAACAATTAAAATTGAACTCAACAATTGAACCAATTCAAACTGAAATCCCAACTCAAGTTGCAAAACTTGAGGAGGATAATTTTAGATTAAAAAATGAATTAGTTAAACTAAAGGAATTACTTGAAAAATTCACAACTCCTTGACATGATACTTGGATCACAAAGAGCTGTGTACAACAAGTCCGGACTCGGATTCAAGTCTAGCTCAACCAACAAATCTTTTATATCTTTAGTTAATCAAAATAAAAATCAAATTAAGGCTTGGGTTTCAAAAGCATGCTTAACCACGCAAGTACGACTCAATCAATACTACATACCAAAAGATAAAATCTATTACATAAATCAAACTAAATTAAATATCTCTCCCTTAAAATCTAAAATTAAACCTTCTAAATTAAATAAAAAACTTAAATCAAATAACCCAAATATAAAACCTAAAATAAAAATTAAGTCAAAAGGATGTAGAACCAACTCAAATTCAAATTATCATCAAGTAAACTATAACTATAAAAATAATTGACATAAATCCAAAACTTAAAATATTCAATAATTCAGGGGGAGGCTCTAAATTAGTTGGCACATCCAAAATTAATGACTTACCCAGATGGGTATTTATGAATAGTCTAAATAGGAACAAAAGTTTAAATTGATCAACGGTATTGGTGAAGTTTTGGATGATAGTAGGTTGGTTAGGGAAACTCTGTCTATGCATGTCTAGGAAGATATGACTTCGACATGGTGCATTTGGCCGAGTGGAACTAACTGAAGCTATCACTTATGGATCCTAACTAGTTAGACTAAGATTTTATACTAAGTTCAGTGGATAGGACTATTTAGAAAACCTCGAAGGCATGGTTACTCTAATGATATCCAGGTGACTCACCATAGCCCAGAAGTTTATCCAAAGAATGTCTATTTGTTGAACCCAAAGCTAAACATGAATCTAATACAAAGTTAAACCCAACCTTAAAATTGAACTTAATTCATCTCATAAAATCATAGGATTCCCTGATTGAAAATATAGATCGGGTGAGATGACGAATGAACATGAATTTAAAAAATTAACTCAAATTAATATTAAAATTTAAAATTAAATTAAAATTAAAATTAAAATTAAAATTGAAAATAAAAAATTAAAATTAAGACTAAAATTAAAACTAAAATTTAAAATTAAATATAAAGCCTAAAATTAAAATTAAATATAAAACCTAAAATTAAAAGTAAATTATAATTATAATTATAATTATAATTCAATTTAAATTTAAATTTAAAATTTAAAATTAAATATAAACCCTAAAATTAAAATTAACATTTAAAATTTAAAGCCTAAAATTAAAAAAAATCCTGAAGGCACATCTTGAAGGAGCCTCCAACACCATCGGAGATGCCCTCAGGAGATGCGGGAAAATTCCCGCCTAAGCGCTGGAAGGTGCCTTTATGGCCGCATGAAAGCGCATTCCATAACCTATGGAAGACGCCTTCCATAAAGCTTGAAGGCATCTTCAACCTGATATTTTCCAGTGGACAGAATGAAGTTCTGTTCGCGAATTCAGTCCGACAAGGCGCCTTCAAGCCCGGATTTCTCAACAACTTCGTCCTCAAAATCTCAAAAATGCCTCCTAGGAAAAGATAACATGTTACCCCTAGGCCTAGCAATACTCCATCTACTGATGTCAAATTCCCTACTGAGCATATTTGGTTATCATTTTTATAGCATACATATGTTCCATTGAAATCTAGGTACTTGAATAGGACCTTTTTAACCCATTATTGCACCCCTATCATACAAGCCATTGAGCATTACCAGTTAGCAAAACTAGTTTACTGTGGTCATGCAGTAAATCTCGACTTGTGTGCTCAATTCTATAACAACTTAGAAAAAATAGATGACCTGACCTACTCCACCAGAGTTGGTGGAAAAGATTTTTACTTTTTCCCCACCTTATTATATGATAGTTTAGGACTTAGGAGGTCAGCATGCCCATTTTTGTATTACCCTACTAGGGATCTTCCATTTGGCGAGCGCTACTCCCATATTACATTAGATACTATCTATATGTATTTTTTTTTGGGGGGGGGGGGGGAGGAGAGACTACCTATAGTGACTGACTTTAGGTCACTCTCCCTTAGGGTCCAGGACTATATTCTATATCGAGTCCTGACCATATGCATTCTTTCGATCACTTCTCGTGACGTTCCGATGATGTGACCTTCCCACTCTTTCTTTTTGTATTCCCTTTATCAGCGACTAGATATTGACATTGCATTACATATGTTTCATAATATCACACATGCATCCAGTCTTCCTCACTAGGCATCAAGTTCATATGCCTTATTGTCACATCTTGACATACATATTTTCGACCATAAGAGTAGATATGACCCAGGGTACATCCAGCTCCCTTAGTACATATGAGGAGTTTGGTCAGCGTCAGCTAGTCTTAGTGCATATAGACATCATTGCTCAGGGGGTTCAAGCCTGGAGAGGTGGGTTGTAGCCAGCCATACCAGTCGAGGCTGGGGATGACTTTCCAGCCGAGGGAGAGGAGTGGCCAGAGTTTACGGCTGAGGAGATATTTGGGTATGCTCCGACTTCGGATCATCCTTCGACCTCGACTCATCCCTCGACTTCTCTATCTGTCGAGGATCATCTCACTCAACTTGAGGAATCCTCCGCGCATCTTTGGCAGTCAGTCTCAGATGGATTCAGCACACTCTGGGGGGAGATGCCCACTAGATTTCTTCAGGCTTTGCACACTCTTGAGCGACCTCTACCACCACCTGCTGATGATGATTAGACCTGATCATGTACATTATTATGCATTGTATATGACTTGACTTACTATCTTCAGTTAGTTGTTTTTCAGTTTAATTGTTAAAATTAGGAATGTATTTCATAGACTAGGACCATCATTTTTAAAATTGTTTTCAAATTCTAGGGTAAAATTCTTTATTTTCCCCCAAAATTCCCTTCCTTTTAGAAATTTTAAAATAAATTTTAGCCTTAGTCTAGATCGAATCCATAGAATGCATGTTCCTATAGATTTAGGACTTGAGCATCTCACCAACATACTAGAACTACTTTGCTTGTGATTGCTAAACATAGAAAAGGGGTGAGATTCATAAGCAGCTTGCCTAGACTTAAGATACTTATATTAGTACATCAACATAAGTATGAGCATTAAATATCAAATTTATAGTGATTGGGTTAAGTAATCCAAGTTAGTTCAACACTAACTGGATAAAAAGACTTAACCTGACTAACCAAGTAAACACTGGTCTCTTCTGATGAAGGAGTTGAAGTGCCACACGACGACGCCCTCATTATCCGAATGGTAATCGCCAACTATACCATTCATCATGTATTCGTTGATACTCGTAGCTCGGTCAACATCATCTTCAAAAAGGCATTCAAACAACTCCAAATTGATCGCGGAGAGCTGCTGCTAATGACAACCCCACTGTACGGGTTCACCGGCAATGAGGTCCAATCGATCAACCAAATCAAGTTGGCCATATCACTTGGGGAGGAGCCGCTCAGAAGGATGAGGACCACGAACTTCATCGTGGCAAATGCCCCCTCTGCCTACAAAGTCATTCTGGGCCGACCGGCCCTCAATGAATTCTGAGCGGTCGTCTCAACCTTCTGCCAAAAAATGAAGTTCCCAGTGGAGGATCGGGTAGGAGAAGTAAGAAGGGATCAGTTGGCCGCTCGACGCTGCTACGTCGAGATGGTCAAGACGAAAGCAAAGTCCGCTCGGAAGACTCCCCGGCTGGAGGTAAGTGTCATAACCGAGAAGCCTCCTTTAGTTTATGAAGAAAAGGAGGAAGTACAGATACATCCGGGTCGAGCAGAAGCGATAACCTTCATAGCATCTAACCTGGAAGCCGAGCAGAAGGCCGAGCTGATTAGATGCCTTCAGCAGAATCATGATGTCTTTGCATGGTCAACGCATGAGCTGCCCAGCATTTCCTCAAGCGTCGTGCAGCATGAGTCCATGTCTGACCGAACACTCGGCCAGTGAAGCAGAGGAAGAGAGACTTTAGTGCTGAGTAGAATCTGATTATCCGGCCGGAGATTGAGAAGCTACTGGAGGTCAGCCACATACGCGAGGTTCAGTTCCTGAGCTGGATCGCTAATGTGGTGCTAGTCTCCAAGCCAGGCAATAAATGGAGGGTCTGCATCGACTTCCAGGATCTTAACAAGGTGTGCCCAAAGAACTTCTATCCCTTGCCCAAGATAGATCAGATGGTAGACTTCACGGCCGGGTGCGAGCTGATATGCATGCTGGACGCATATCAAAGGTATCATCAAGTGTCGCTCGCCCGTGAAGACCAAGAGAAAGTCAGCTTCATCACTGCTGATGGTAGGTACTACTACAACGTAATGTCATTCGGCCTAAAGAATGCAGGAGCCACCTACCAGAGGCTGATGAACAAAGTGTTCCAGCGGTAGATCGACCGCAACATGGAGGTATATGTCGATGACATACTAATTAAATCCCTCCGAGCCGCCGATCTCTGTGCAGATATCAAGGAGACCTGCTAGACCCTCCGGACGTACGGAATCAAGTTAAATCCTCAGAAGTGTCTGTTCAGCACGAAAAGTGAGTACTTCCTGGGATATATCGTCACCGAGCGGGGCATTGAACCCCCAGTAAGGTGAAGGCACTTCAAGATATGCCACCACCGAGAAACTTGAAGGAAGCTCAGTGCCTCACCGGCCGGATAACAGCATTATCACAGTTCATCTCCAAGTCGTCTGACCGGAGCCTTCCTTTCTTCAAAATTCTGTGCCGAGCCACCAAGTTTCAGTGGGATGAGGAGTGTGACCAAGCCTTTGAGGAACTCAAGGCGTATCTGAACTCGTTACCCATAGTAGCTAAGCCTACTGCCGGTGAACCACTCCGAATCTATCTGTCTTCGACCAAGCACGTTATCGGCTCGGAGCTGGTTCAGTTAAACGGCGAAGAATAGCTAGTGTACTTCTTGAGTCATATATTAAAGGATGCTGAATCTCCCTACACCGGTCTTGAAAAGCTCGCATTTGCATTGGTACTCACCGCTCGGAGGCTCCGTCCTTATTTCCTTGCTCACACTATCATTGTGATGACCAACAGCCCTCTAGGAAGAGTCCTGCTTAACCCAGAGGCGTCCGTTCGGTTGATCAAATAGACAACGGTGCTCAGCGAGTTCGATATCCAATATCAACCCCGACTGGCCATTAAGGCGCAGTCCTTGGCGGATTTTGTCACGGAGGTACAAAACCCTGAACCCAACTCGATCTAGAAAGTATATGTGGATGGGTCATCCACCCGGCAGGGCAGTGGGATCGGCATACTGCTTATCTCCCCGCAAGAAGAGAGGGTGCAGTTGTATGTTCGGTTAGAATATCGGGCAACTAACAACGAAGCTGAGTATGAGGCGCTTATAGCCAGACTACAAGTCGCTCAGCATGTCGGCGCCGGCAAGGTGCTTATCCACTCTGACTCTCAATTAACCGCTCAACAGCTGATTGAAGCATTCGAGATCAATAACACACTGCTCAAGTTGTACGCCAATGCCTTCGAAAAGCTGAAGGCAAACTTTCAGGAGGTGATCATCCAGAAGATCCCCTAGGTAAAAAACCAAGCGGCAGACAAGCTGGCCAAATTGGCAAGCTCACTCTCGCCGGTCGTCATTGCGCAGCCAATTGAGCAAGTATCTTTGGTGGCGCATGTCGATAGGATGGAGGGCCTCACTTTCCCTAACGATTGGAGAACGGCCATAGTCGAGTTTCTATGATCGGGAGCTACGCCGTCCGATCGGGAGGAAGCTCGCTTATTGAGAAGAAGAGCTTGTCGTTTCACCCTAGTCGGGGCCCAACTCTACAAGAAGGCCTTCTCTAGGCCATTGCTTAAATGCGTCGGATCAGGGGGCACCGACTATATACTTCAAGAAGTACATCAAGGCTCCTGTGGAGGACATCCGAGTGGTCGATAGCTAGCAAGGAAGATTCTGTTGGCCGGGTACTTCTGGCCGACTCTACAGGAGGATGTCGCTCGGACAGTAGTTAACTACCTCTCCTCCCAGAAGTACCGCCACCTCTCCCACCGGCCGGCTGAAGAGATGAGGGCTTCCACTGTGTCGTGCCCATTCGACCAATGGGGCATGGATATTGTGGGACCCTTCCCCATGGCGATCGGGCAGCGAAAGTTTTTGCTCGTCGCAGTGGACTACTTCTCCAAGTAGGTTGAAGTCGAGCCGCTGGCGAGAATAACTGAGCAGATGGTCCAAAAATTCATCTGTCGGTTCGGCATTCCGCGTCGACTTGTCTCAGATAATGGTAGATAGTTCGCCAGACGAAAACCCAAAGAGTGGTACAAGGAGTATGGCATCCAACAGGCCTTCCCTTCGTAGCATACCCTCAGAGCAACGGATAGGTTGAGGTTGCCAATCGGGAGATCTTACAGATTTTTCGAGTTCGGCTCGACCACATCGGAGGGAGCTGGGTGGACGAGCTCCCCAGTGTGTTATGGGCAATCCGCACAACCCCTAAGGAAGGTATGGGGGTAACCCCGTTCCACCTGGTGTACGGCGGTGAAGCAGTCGCCCCGGTCGAGGTTGGAGTCGAGTCCAATCGAATACAGCACTACAGCGAAGACAACGCCGAGCGGAGGCTTCTGGAGCTGGACTTTGTGGATGAGACGCGTAACAAGGCAGTCGTTCAGCTGATGGCTTATAGGCAGAGGATGAGACAGAACTACAATCGACAGGTGATCCCGAGGTCATTCCAGGTTGGCGACCTCATGTGGAAGAAGGTGAAGCCGGTCGGCGACGTCACTAAACTAGAAGCTCTGTGGGTTGGACCATTCAAAGTCATGGAGAAGCTCCTCTCAAGCGCCTACTACCTAGAGAATGAAGACGGGCGGCAACTGGAACGTCCTTGGAGCGTGAACCATCTCCAGCCGTACCGAGCTGGATGAAAGGTGTGCCAATGTAATTAAGGTGTACTTTCCATTTTTCCTGTTCCCTTTGAGTGCAGGATTGGAATGAAAAATGAAAGGTTACCAAAATTCTCGTCGAGCAATGACGTTAAACCCAGATCTCCACCGATGGTCGAGCGGTGACCTTAAACCCCGGTCTTCACCAAATCGCCGAGCGACGACATTAAACTCAGGTCTCCACCAATGATCGAGCGGCAACCTTAAACCCTGGTCTTCACCAAATCGTCGAGCGGTGACGTTAAACCCAGGTCTCCACTGACGGTCGAGCGGCGACCTTAAACCTCGGTCATCACTAAATCATCTAGCGAGAACGTTAAACCCAGGTCTCCACTGATGATCGAGTGGCGACCTTAAACTCCGGTCTTCACCAAATCGTCAAGCGGTGACATTAAACCCAAGTCTCCACCGATGGTCGAGCAGCGACCTTAAACCCCGATCTTCACCAAACCGTCGAGCGACGACGTTAAACCCCAGAGTCGATCGATGACTATAAACCCTAGGGTCGAGCGGCGACCTTAAACTCCCTCCTTAGAAGACCGTCGAGTGGCGACGTTAAACCCCAAAATCGAGCGGTGACTATAAACCCTAGGGTCGAGCGACGACCTTAAACCTCCACCTTAGAAGATCGTCGAGCAGCAACGTTAAACCCCAGAGTCGAGCGGCGACTATAAACCCTAGGGTCGAGCAGCGACCTTAAACTCCCACCTTAGAAGATCATCGAGGCTTGATGTGTTTATACTTGGAGCGGCCGGATGGAGGCTTGATGTGTGTAGTGAAATGACTAACCTCGCTCTGATACCAACCTGTAACGCCCGCCCCTTTATACTACTACCACTCCTGCCTAGTGAGGGCGGGGTTACTTTCTTACCCTTAGACTTAGTAAATTTAAACATTCATACATACATACAACGGAAGACATACCAAGCATATGAATATGAAATAACATGGTTCAACTTAAATAGTCATAGTATCCATTTCTAGCACATGCATAAGGAATCATAAAAGACATCACATAACATAACATATTATTCTAAGTTCATTTCAGCAGGTCATTTTATTTCTTTAGCCAAGTCACCATCACACATCTCTTGCCCCTTCCCGCTGCTCCTCTAGTTTCTCCATTCTTTACCTTTATCTGTGGTACAAGGAAAAGTATCTGTAAGCACTCAAGGCTTAGTGAGATCCTTTCCTACTCACAAAAACCAATGAAATCATGCAGCATCATCAAATCATACATTAGAGTAATTGATGCTCATCTCATCATGAAATTAAAACATATCATATCATGGCATGAATCTCAATAACAACATAACGTAAAGTAGACAACATATTATGGAATAAATCTTATCATAATACATGTAACATCATATCCTAGCATGAATCACATCACAACATAAGAAATCATCATATCATGGTATAGTTCATATCATAGCATGGAGGCACTAACATAACATAAGAAAATCATCATATCATGGTATAGATCATATCATAACATAAGTGTACATCATAGCATGAGTAAATCATCGTATCATGGTATAGATCATATCATAACATAAGTGTACATCATAGCATGAGTAAATCATCATATCATGGTATAGATCATATCATAACATAAGTGTACATCATAGCATAAGTAAATCATCATATCATGAGCATGGATGCAAGATGTCCTTTAAAACATGAGAAATGTCATGTACAATATGCCTTTCAAAACATGATTTATGTCATGGATGGGATGTCTTAAAACAATATCATATAGTACTTGAAAATAATCTCAACATGAAAGGGGCCCTGGCTTAGTACCACATACATACATAATGCGCGCATCCTAAGTAGACCCAAGGTAGCTAGTCTTGAACCTACTAGGAAACTAGGCCCGTAGCTCGACCTAGGGGCACCTAAGGAGCCCACCCTTTACTAGGCCCGTAATTCGACCTAGGGGCGCATGAGGAGCCCACCCTTTTGGTACAAGCCATTCAAGGTAAAATACATGCCATATCATATCTCTATCATTTAATAGCATAATTATGTCGTTCATAGCATATCTTATTCATGTCATTCATAGCATATCATGTTCATGTCATTCATAGCATATCATGTTCATGTCATTCATAACATATCATATTCATGTCATTCATAGCATATCATAATCATGTCATTCATAGCATATCATGTTCATGTCCTTCATAGCATATCGTTGTCATTCGTAACATATCATATTCATGTCATTCATAAGGTATGCATAAATGGGCACATAGCCATGCATACCTGGGCACACAGTCATCATACTTGTCTTGGGCACATAGCCATCATATTTGGGCACATAGCCATTTTTAGATATCATTCTCATGCATGGTTCATAAGCATATTCAAATGAGCAATATGACACAAAAGAAAACATAATCATGCATGGTTCACAAGTTAACTTCTTCTAATTCATGTCATGGCAAGGGAAGTACATATTGAGTCATAACTTAGTCTAAATTCTCAACCCACTAAGGGTGGCCGAAACATGCATAGGCTCACTTAGGTTTCATGAAATCATACAAGCAAATGAACCCACATTCATTTCCATAACATTTAACATAGGGAACATCATAAGCATATGTGATTTTAAGTTCTATGCTTCCTAGGGTTTTAAACCCACCTTGGTCGAAACATACAAGGTTCCAACTAGGTTACATATAGCATGTAAGCATGTGATTCTAAATAAATTTTTCCATGCATTTATCATAGGCATTCACATGAGCATATTAGGTTAAAGTTCAAGCTTCCTAAGTTCACCAATGTAAGTGGCCGAATGCCACCAAAGCATGGATTCTAGACATGTGGGTACTCATAAATTTCATTGCATACATGGAGAGGAACATAAACATGTTAGGGTTGAATTTAGGCTTGCCTAAGCCCTACATTTCATGGTGGCCGAATGTTTAACATGTGAAAAACATAACCCTAAGCAACTTGAAAACTCAAGTGCATAATGTTATCTTCATATCTTTTCATAAGGTAAAACATAAGCAAGATAGATTTGAGGTTGAGCCTCACTAAGGTATTTAAATCCCTACATGGCCGAAACCTTGTGATAGGGTCCTCCTAGTTCTAAGCAACATACAAGTTATAAACAACAAGAGAACATTAACAACATATGGTGGAAAACTTCATACTTAATACCTCTTCTAGAATTTACAAGCATGTGAGTACCTTATGAATTTCATAGCATATCATGGGGAGGAACATAAACATGTTAGGGTTGAATTTAGGCTTGTTTAAGCCTTACATTTCATGTTGGCCGAAAGTTTATCAAGTAAAACCTAACCCTAAACAACATGAATCCCAAGTGCTTTATGTCATTTTTCATATCTCTTCATAAAGAGAAACATAAGCAAGCTAAATTTGAGGTTTAACCTCCTTAAGGTATTAAGTCCCTTCATGGCCGAAACCTTAAAGTAGGGGTCTACTAGTTCTAAGCAACATACAAGTACAAACATCAAGAAAACATTCATATAACATCATAGAATAGGTCATAGACATGTTAGTTTTTAACTTGAGCTTTCCTAGATTTTAAACCTCTTCATGGCCGAACCCTAAGGTAGGGTATTACCTAACCCTAAGCCTTATACAAGCATGAAATATCAAGGTTATATTCATAACATATCATGAGGAAAACTTAAACTTATGGATTTTGGTTTTTAAGCTTCCATAACTTCACAAGCATCATAACCGAAATTTCTAAAGGAGAGCTCTAGGTTAAAATTTCATATAAACTCAAACGAAAACCATAGAACCACTTGTACCACAGGTGAGGGGATACTCACATCCTCTTGCTTGGTCTTTTCCTAAGAGAAGGTACCCTTGGTGAAAAGAAAGAAGAGAGCTCCTCCTCCTAGTGCTCCTTTGTGTTTTTCTTGCTTGTGAGAGGTAGATCTTGAGGGTTCCTCCTTGTAGTTTGGTTTTCTTAGGGAGAAAACCTTAGTTAGATTTTTGGGAAAGAAAAGAGGGGGCTCTAGGTCACGGCAAGGTGAGGGAAGGGAAGAAAAAATGAAGTCTCTTCTTGATTTTTCCCTTTATGCTAGGTGGAAGTAAGAAGCAAAAAGAGGCTTTGCTTTCCCCTCTTCTTAACTCATCTTTTAGTCTCTTTATGATGAAGAAATGTCTTCATTCATCCCCCTACTTCCTCTCCTCTCCTTCTCTCTTGTTATCCATGAAAATGAAAAGAAGAAGAAGAAGACAATTTGTCTTTTTCTTGCTTTCTTCTCTTAATCATGGTCTTACCTTTATCTACAATATCCATCCTCTGTTTAACAATAACTCATGATGGTCTAGTGGTAATTCTATAATTCTTAGCTTAAGAAGGTTCAAGGTTCAATCCTTGACTAATTCTTTATATACATATATATATATATATATATATATATATATATATATATATATATATATATATATATATATATATATATATATATATATATATATATATATATATATATATATATATATATATCTATATTTTTTTCTATCTTATTTTCTTTTATTCTAAAAGAAATCTTCACCTACTTAGCTTAAGAAATTCGTGGGTGTTATATGAGAAGAGGTTATCGGGCCGAAAGCTTAGGTAGGAGGGACTGGAAGAATAGCGGACCATGTTATCCTCCGCTTAGCCGGAGGTAAGGAAGTGATCGGCTGAACGGTGAGCGGCTCTGGTAGCTCAGCCAAAGATGGAGTTCGATCAGAGGAAGTAGCCTCCACTGTTTTGGGGGTGGTGGGAGATGGGGTGCCTCCCCCGTGGAAGCTTGTATGGCCGAAGTGGCGGAGCAAGAGGGCGCATCTGTTCGGCGTCTCTTTCGAGTCAGCGGTACCTCATCACCTGAAGACCCCAAGCCCTCAGTATGGACGACGGCTGGCACTTCTTGAACCGGGTGCGAGTCAGCCGCCCCTCCTACGCGAGGCGTCCGTTCAGCGGTCCCCTCACCCACAATTGAGGTCTCCCCACCTGTACCCTCCTGTGAGTCGACGGGGGTTAAGCCAAGTCGTTCCATCTCCTTGGCTGCAGCTGCTGCAATCTCAGCTTGCTTGACCTTCATTATGACGGCTGCCCGAGTGCGCATCATGATGTCGACTGCAAAAGAAGAAAAGAATCAATAAGACTCAAGGGAAGAAGGTTGAGAAATTTCATACCTAGGCTGCTCGGGAGCTTCATTCGGATCGGACTCAACCCGAACACGTACATCACACCCTCCAACAACAACTTATGGATGTTGAACTTTAGGCCGGCCGGCGTGTTAGTGTTGGGTGCTATCGGAATTCTGTTCTGTTTCCCCTATACAAAAATTTGTACAAGCACAGAACCTTTCCTAGCAACCCATGTTCTTTTCAGAAGTTAAACTTGGATTGCAAATGAAACTTAACATTATTAATCCAAGTTCAACCCATGTGTTCATTAGGAGTTAAACCATATTACAGAAGTTGATTAAATATCTATTTCAAGGATTGGCTTTCAGGTCGTTAGCAAGGCACTTGACCTTCTTGGGTATGGTATCATCCACCACTTCCTAGACAAAGCCTTTCAAAGAAATTAAATATTTAAACTCCTTACAGTAACCTTAGGTTTAACTACAGAAACCTCAATCGAAGCACAAAATCGCTAGCCTCTTGTATTGGTATTTCACGATCCATACAAAGGAAAACTAAACTAGTACACAGCAGAAACAATTAACTAGTTATACCTTTCTTTGTATCTTAAAGACCTCTTGATCTTCTGTTGTATTCCTCTCCTCCTCTTGGACGTCGTGTGGGCGACGATCTACCAAGACAAAAGACACCTGACCTTCTCCTTCCTTTCCAAACATTCGGCCACCAAAGAATATAAAGTGAAGAGGTGCCTCCTCCTTCTTCTTCTTCTCCTCCAAGCAACCGGCCACCAAGTGCTTCTTCTCCTCTTCTTCTTCTCCTTTAAGTCATGACCACCAAGGTGAGATGGGCACCAACCCTAGAGGGAAGAAAGGGAAGAAGTGGGGTGTCGGCTTAAAGAGAGATAGAGAGAAGAAGAGGTCGACCACCAAAGAGAATAAAAGAGAGAGAACTTAGGTTGTCTTTGGGCACCACCCTCCTCCTCTTTTATATTCTTTGCTAGTAGCAAAAAAGGAAAGTTTTAATAAAATTTTCCTTTTATTTCTATTTTGGATGGTTTACAAAAAAAGGAAAGATTTTAACAAAATTAAAATCTCTCTTTTAAACCATTGTAAATAGTTATAAAAGGAAAAATAACAAAATTTTGTTTTAAACAAAATCTTCCTTTTATCCTATAATAGTTGTTTACAAAAAAGGAAAGATTTTAACAAAATTAAAATCTCTCTTTTAAACCATTGTAGATAACGATAAAAGGAAAGATTTTAACACCACCTCTTGTTCTTCTTTCTTCCTTGCAACCCGCCGGCCACAAGATGGTTGAAGCCTCTTGATGTCGCTGGCCTTAGGTGAGAAAGCAAGGGGAGACTAAGAATATGAGGGGGCCGGCCACAAGGAGAATAGAAGAGGAATAGAAATTGTGTAGATGATTATTATTTCTAAAGCACCATCTATCCTCTTTTATAATCCTTGGTAATGGCTAAAAAGAAAAAATTTTAACAACAATTAAAATCTCTCTTTTAAATTTTCTATTGTGGATGACTACAAAAGGAAAGTTTTAAAATTAAAAATCCCTATTTTAAACATTGTAGATGGCTACAAAAAGGAAAGATTTTTAAAATTAAAACCTCTCTTTTAAATCATGGTTACAAAAAAGGAAAGTTTTAACAAAAATAAAATCTCTATTTTAAACCATTGTAGATTGCTATAAAAGGAAAGATTTTTTTAAATTTAAAACTCTCTTTTAAAACCATGTGGATGGCTTCAAAAAAGAAAAGTTTTTAAAATTTATAATTTAAAATCTCTCTGTTAAACCATTGTAGATGGCTACAAAAAGAAAGATTTAAAAAATTACAAACTCACTTTTAAACCCATCTTGGTCGGTCCCTTGCTTGGGCACCAAGCAAAGGGTGGTCAACCCCTTGCTTGGGCACCAAGCAAGGGGTGGTCGACCCCTTGCTTGGGCACTAAGCAAGTGGTGGTCGGCCCCTTGCTTGGGCACCAAGCAAGGATGTGGCGTTAGAATGTATACTAAAAGTCTAGCTTTCTGTAAACATTTATTTTAAAATAAGAATCACATTGGTCAAATATCTACATTTATGCTAAGTATAGTTGTCCATTTAATTTATATTGTAGATAACATGGTGTGAGGAGATACACAAAAGTTCATGTTATCAGTTCCTTATAAATTATAAATAGTAGCTCACAACCAAGATGGAATGGGACAAACCATTGGAGTGGTTGTAGTGTAATTTGGTATTAGTTTATCTTGACTATAAAATTACACTAGCACACTATGAGTGTATTGAGCAGGACCATTCGAGGTAGTTTCTTTTTATACTTACTACATAAAAGAACAAAATCTCTGTTATTATGGAAGTACGTACTCTTAATCATGATATAATAACAAGCGCGTATACTTAATATTTATTTCTTTAATTTATCAAAGGGTGCGATTTAGTTCGCTAAATCAATAAGCTCGATAAGTTTGGAAATGATATTATTTATATGATGTGTTGTTAATTATAGAATGAAACTGTGTCCTAGTAATCTAGGTTGATGATGTCCCCTTAAGGAGCTCATAAGGATTGTCATGTAAACCCTACAGGTGGACTTAATCCGACATGAGAATAAGGTTGAGTGGTACTACTCTTGGAGCTAGATATTAATTAAGTGAGTTGTCAGTAACTCATTTAATTAGTGGGCATTCAATATCTTAAACACAAGGAGACTAATGCACTCATGATAAGAAGGAGCTCATATTGTAATATGGGATTGATGCGATAGTGCAATAATAACTCTTTAGTGGTATGAGTTATTATTGATGAACTTGAGTTCGGTGTTCGGGGCGAACACGGGAAGCTTAAGCTCATCGGGAGACCAAAATTAATTCCTCCTCTTGGTCCCTATTGTAGCCTCTTATTTATAAAACCTTATATCCACTTAGAGCCAAGCTTCTTACCCATCTCTTTATGGTCAGCCAAGCCAAGCTTGGAGCCCAAGCTAGGGTCGGCCAAGCTAAAGGATGGAGCCAAGATCAATAGCTTGCCAAGCTTGGAGCCCAAGCAAGGTGGCCGGCCACATATTAAATAAAATGGTGATTATAAATTTTAAAATCTTTCCTTATGTGGAAGCTATGGTTTTAAAAGAGAGTTTTAAATTTTAAAATCTTTCCTTTTATAGTTTTCTACAAAGGATTAAGAGAAAGGTTTGATATCTTTCCTTATCTGTAGTTAAAAGGAATATTTTAATTTTTGATAAAACTTTCCTTTTTGGTAACCATCCACATGTTTTAAAAGAGAAATTTTAATTTATAAAATTTTCCTTTTATAACCAACAATGGATTTAAAAGAGAATTTTTTTTATTAAAATTTCTTACCAAAAACAAATAAGGAAGTTTTAATTATGTGTTTAAAACTTTCCTTGTTTGGAGCACTTGAATATGGCCGACCATGACAAGCTTAAAAGGGAGTTTTAATTTTTTTTTTTTTTGTTTTAAAACTTTCCTTTTTAGTCATTGGAAAGGAATATAAGGAAGTTTTAATTATGTTTAAAACTTTCCTTTTTTGCCAAGACCAAGGATTATAAAAGAGAAGGAGGGGGTGCCTCACCCGATAACACTTCTTCTATTCCTCTCTTCAATCCTTGGTGGTCGGCCCTTGTATTTCTCTCTTCTCCTTTTGCTTTCTCTCTTTGTGGCCGCCAGCATCTTGTGTGGAGATCTCTTGGTGGCCGGTTGTATGAAGGAGAAGAAGAAGAGAAGGAAGCTCTCTTGTCTAGCATCCCTTGGAGGTTAGTTGGTGGCCGGATCTTGGAAGCCTTGGAAGAAGCTTGAGTGGATTTCATCTTGGAAGATCGTCGCCCACACGACGTCCAAGAGAAGGAGGGGAATACAGTAGAAGATCAAGAGGTCTATAAGCTACAAAAGGTATAACTAGTTATTAGTTTCCGCATCATAACTAGTTCATCTTTTGTATAGATCTTGAAAAACCAAACACAAGACATTATCGATTTTAAGTTATCATTTTTGTTATCAATTTTATTTTTCGATTTCATGTTTCGATAATGTGTTTCTATTGAGATCTCTATAGTTAAACCTAGTTTACTGTAAGAAGTTAAATATCCGATTTCTTTGAAAGGCTTTATCTAGGAAGTGGTGGATGATACCATACCCAAGAAGGCCAAGTGCCTCTCCATGTTTAACCTGGAAGCTTATCTTTGAAATAGATATTTGATAACTTCTATAATATGGTTTAACTTAGGAAGATCACATCGGTTAAACTTGGAGTAAAAATGTTAATATCATTTTCAATCCAAGTTTAACTTCTGAAGGATAATTTGGATTAATAATGTTAAGCATCATTTGTAATCCAAATTTAACTTCAGTAGAGCACATGGGTAGTTAGGATAGTTCTATGCTTGTACAAATTTTTGTACAGGGGAACTAGGACGGTATTCCGAGTAGCAACCAACACATAAGGATGACTTGGGTGGATGCGAGACTTTATACATAGAGGATATAATAGGAACCTAAAGGAGGAATTGATTTTGGCCTCATGATGAGCTTGAGCTTCCTGTATTCGACCCGAACACTCAACTCAAGTTCATCAATAATAAGTCATACCACTAAAAAGTTATTAATGAACTACCGCACCAATTTCATATTACATTATGGGCTCCTTCTTATCATGAGTGTATTAATCTCTCTGTGTTTAAGATATCAAACGTCCATTCATTAAATGAGTTACTAACAACTCACTTAATTAACATATAGCTCCAAGAGTAGTACCACTCAACTTCATTATCATGTTGGAACTAAGTCCACCTGCAGGGGTTACATGACAATCCTTATGAGCTCCTTAATGGGGCATCATCATCCTAATAAATAGAACATAGTTTCCTTCTATAATCAACAACACACCATATAAATAATATTATTTCCCAACTTATCGGGTTTATTGATTTAATGAATAAATCTTGCCCTTTGATAAATTAAAGAAATAAATACTAAGTACATATGCTTGTTATTATATCCGGATTAAGAGTACGCACATCCATAATAACAGAGGTTTTATTCTTTTATGCAGTATATATAAAAGAAATAACCTCAATGGTCCTTCTCTATACACACATAATGTACTAGTATAATTTTATAGTCAAGATAAATTAGTATCAAATTGCACTACAACCATTCCAATGGTTTGTCCCAATCCATCTTGGTTGTGAGCTTCTATTTATAATTTATAAGGAACTGATAACATGATCTTCTGTGTGATACCACACACAATGTTATCTACAATATAAATTAAATGGACAACTGTATTTAACTAAATGCATACATTTGACCAATGTGATTTTCATTTCAAAATAAATGTTTATACAAAAAGCTAGGCTTTTAGTATACATTCTAACAATCTCCCACTTATACTAAAAGACTATGCTGTCATATATGTTGCCATACATTTGATCCCCATCTCCTCAATATGCCCATCAAAAGCTCTCACCAGAAGGGCCTTAGTGAAAGGATCTGCCAGGTTATCTTCTGATGTAATCTTGGCGACAACAACTTCTCCTCGCTTTACGATGTTTGTATCAGGTGGTGCTTGCGATCAATGTGTTTACTTGCCTCATGGGCTCGTGGTTTCTTCGAGTTTGCTACTGCACCACTATTATCACAATAAATTGTGATAATTTTGGGCAAACCAGGAATTACATCTAAGTCCATGAAGAAGTTTCTGAGCCATACAGCTTCTTTGGCTGCCTCAAAGGCTGTCACATACTCAGCTTCCATGGTGGAGTCCGAAACGCATTTCTGCTTAACACTCCTCCATGCTATGGCTCCTTCTCCTAAAGTAAACACATACCCTGAAGTCGACTTACTATTGTCCCTATCTGATTGGAAGTCCGAATCCATGTAACTCACAAGGAGCAAATCATCTATCTGGTAAACTAGCATATAATCTCTAGTCCTTCTCAGGTACTTCAATATATGTTTTACGGCAGTCTAATGTCCTTGTCCTGGGTTACTTTGATATCTGCTAACCATGCCCATGGCAAAACAAATATCCGGTTTCGTACATAGCATCGCATACATTAGGCTTCCTACAGCCGAAGCATAAGGAACTGCCTTCATGTCCTCTATTTCCTTAGATGTTTTAGGAGACATCTCTTTAGATAAAGGTACTCCATGCTGAAAAGGTAGAAAACCTTTCTTGCAGTTTTGCATGCTAAAACGAGCTAGAATAGTATCGATGTATGAAGCTTGGGATAAGCACAACATTCTTTTCTTGCTATCCCTTATTATTTTGATCCCAAGAATATGTCCACATTCTCCCAAATCCTTCATATCAAACTGCTTGGGAAACCATACCCTTACGTCTGACAACACTTTGACATTGTTGCCAATGAGCAAAATGTCATCTACGTATAGTACAAGAAATATCACCACGTTTCCGTCACTCTTCTTGTATACACAAGACTCATCTAGACACTGAATAAATCCATAAGACTAGATCACTTCATTAAACTGGATGTTCCAAGATCTTGAAGCTTGCTTCATTCCATAGATAGACCGATTGAGCTTACATACAAGATGCTCTTTGCCCTTCACAATGAATCCCTCTGGTTGCTTCATATGGATATTTTCTTCAATACTTCCATTAAGGAAAGCTGTCTTGACATCAATTTACCAAATCTCATAATCCATATGAGCAGCAATAGATAAAAGAATCTGGATAGACTTAAGCATGGCTACTGGCGAAAAGGTTTCCTCATAATCGATTCCCTCTTTCTGAGTATACCCTTTTGCAACAAGCCTTGCTTTGAAGGTTTCCACCTTCCTGTCTGTCCCTCTTTTCTTTTATAGACCCATTTACATCCAATGGCTTTTACACCATTTGGTGGTTCTACAAGCTCCCAGACCTGATTAGAGATTCTATTTTAGAGTTCATTGCACTTTGCCAAGATGTTGCATGTTTATCTTGGAGTGCTTCATCATATGTCCAGGGATCAGGTTCATGTTCACTAGGGATCAAGTCTGAAGATTCTCCCAAAAACATGAATCTATCAGGTTGCCTAACAACCCTCCCACTACGACGAGGCACTACTTGTAATTATGTATCATTTTTTACACGTGTTGCAGTTTCTTGTGGTATCTCATCTTGTACCATTGGTACTAAAGTAGGCATGTCTTCTCTTATTTCCTCAAGAATAATTTTACTCATGGGATTGTGGTTCATTACATAGTCCTCTTCTAAAAATTGGGCATTGGTGCTAACAATGACCTTCTGATCTTTAGGACTATAAAATAAACCACCTTTCGTTCCTTTAGGATTCCAACTTATCAGTGTCTCCCTTTAGCACATGTGTTGGACTACTCCAAATCTGAATATGTTTCAGACTAGGTTTATGCTGATTCCATAATTCTATGGGAGTAGAGGGTACTGACTTAGAAGGTACCAAGTTTAGAATGTACACTGCCATTTTCAGAGCATATTCTCAAAATAAATTTGGTAATTCTGAATAACTCATCATTGATCTAACCATTTTCATAAGAGTTCTATTCCTTCGTTCTGCCACACCATTCTGTTGGGGTGTACCAGGTGCAGACAGTTGGGATTGAATCCTGACCTCTGATAAGTAACTTCTAAACTCTCCTAAGAGGTACTTGCCACCACGATCAGACCGTAGTGTCTTGAGACCTTTACCATGACGTTTCTCCACATCATCCTTGTATTCTTTGAACTTATCAAAGTACTCAGACTTGCGGCGCATCAAGTAAATGTGCCCGTATCTTGAATAGTCATCTATAAAAGAGACAACATATTCGAAACCACCTCTTGCCAGGATAGTCATAGGTCAACACAAATCAGAATGAACCGATTCCCACACATTTTTGGCTCTATACCCCTTGGCCTTAAAAGGTCTCTTGGCCATTTTTCCTTCCAAGCAAGATTCGCAGGTTGGAAAATTTTTCACCACTAATGAACCCAAAGGTCCATCAGCTATTAGCCTTTGAATCCTACTCAAGTTAATATGACCAAGCCTTAGATGCCAAAGATATATTTAGTTTATCTCCGAAGGTTGCTTTCTCTTATTATAATTAGAAGATGTGTTATTAATTTCCATTTGTTGTATCTTGGGAGTTATTGGATTTAGAGTATACAAATTGTCAACCAACGTACCAGAACATATAACTACCCTATTTTTCTTGACAACTACTTTGTCATCAAAAGAAACAGAATATCCATCCATAAATAGTTTAGAAACTTAAATTAAGTTCTTTCTAAACCATGGTACATAAAGATAATTTCTTAAAATCAATGTTTTATTTCTATCAAAAGATAAATAAACATCTCCCACTGCAACAGCCACCACTTTTGTAGAATTGCCCATGTAGACAGTAATCTCCCCTTCATGTAGTCGTCGAGTTTCCTGGAACCCCTGCAATGAATTGCAGACATGATCAGTGGCTCCCGTATCTACACACCAGGTACCGATAGATAACACCACTAAACATGTTTCAACCACTAGAGAATTAGATATACCTTTATTGTTCTCCTTTCTGCGAGGGCATTCCACTTTCCAATGTCCAGACTACTTGCATGTGAAGCACTTGCCCTTCGGCTTCTTCACACCTGCTTGCGGCCCAGTTCCTAGAGATCGATTCACTTTCTTTGCTGAACCAACTTATTTCTTTTTCTTCTTTCTTCCTTTCGGCTTAGAAACAGAAACATTTTTAGCAATGTGAATTTGAGAACTTTGATGAAATAGCCCTTTTGCTGCTTGAAGTTCTATCAGAAGTTCCGCCAATGAATAAACCCTTTTGTTCATGTTGTAGTTCAGGCAGAACTGCTCAAAACTTTTAGGCAGCGTTTGGAGAATAATATCGACTTAGGTTTCCCCATCGATTTCTGCTTTAAGGACTACCATCTCATTCAAAAGAGTCATCATTTTGAGGATATGATCCCTTACAGGTGTCCCCTCAGTCATGGTGATCGTCATCAAGTTTCTCATAGCTTCCTGCCTAGCAGCCCGATTCTGGTGTTCGAAGAGTTCCTTGAGATTGTGCATCATGTCATAAGCGGTAGGCATGGCCTAATGTTGATGTTGCAGCACATTTGACATAGAAGCCAAAATGTAACACCGCGTCATCTCATCTGCCCTGACCCATTTCTTATGATACTCAATCTCCTCTTCACTAGAATCGCTATTAGGCAGGCTTGGATAGATCTCAAAAAGTGTGAACTTATAACCTTCAGCAGTTAAGACAATGTCCAAGTTTCATTTCCAATCAATGTAATTAGGACCAATAAGTTTGTTTTCTTTCAATATAACAGAAAGAGGATTGAAAGTCATTTGAAATCCTAAGAATCACAAAATATTTGGTCAAAACTTTCAAATTTAAAATAATATTGACTCCTTAAATAATATCATTTAAATTCACCAACACCTCAAGACACCATGAATTTTGTATGCCACGATAGTGTGGACGTATACAAATTCAAACATTTGTAAGAGGGGGGTTTACCCCTTAATTTTATTATCTTGTCAACCTAACTTTATGACAAATAAAATTAATAGTTAATTTTTTCTTCGGTCACACAAATAATAGCAATGACTCCGATGGGGAGAATACTATTAAATGCGCCTAAGTGTATATCATTACTTGATACTTAGTCCATTAAATAGGATTGTGCCCCTTCAGATGGAGAAGATCACACAAACCTAAATAATTTCCTATAATCATCCATAAAAGGAGTTTGATCTAGTGATTCGCAAACAAACTCATCCGATGTGGAGGAATGCACTCAAAGCCAATGCGTAAGTTTGAATGCATCACTTACAAACCAGTAATGGAGACCGTGGAATTTAAATAATTCCTCTCCCACTTAGTTATTTAAAACGAGGAATTTTGACATGCACACACACACACAACACATATAAACAGAATAAAAGGCAATAAATATGAAAAATAATTTTCCAACTATTATGGCCTCATCCATAGTTGTCCACCGTGTGCCACCAACCCTAGTCGCCGCCAATGGGTCATGTCATCGCATCTATCTTGCTTCCTTTTTCGCTGTGCCTTTGGTCCTCAAATAGCACCACGCCTCGCAAGGATACGATCTACGATAAAAATAAAATTTTACATTTATCGATCCTATATTCCACAAGGAAATGTACATGTAATCTAGATTGAACAGAATGTAAAATCCTAAAACTAATACAGCTCCTGCTGTACTTAATAATTACAATCATGCACACACATAAAATGCCCTCGACATGCCCGAGGGTCCAAATCACGCACAAACACAATAGGGTCATAATAGTTGGAACTAGGATGCCTGCAACCACAGAGTTAATCTATGTGCACATCCTGCTATTATCCTGCCTAAATTTATGTATGAAAAGTGCATAATTTAACTGAAAACCAAACACACAGAGGCAGAAAACTAGCCCTGATACCAATTGTTGGTGCTACTCGAAATTTCGTTCTGTTTCCCCTGTACAAAAATTTGTACAAGCACAGAACTTTTCCTAGCAACCCATGTGCTTTTCAGAAGTTAAACTTGGTTTGCAAATAAAACTTAATATTATTAATCCAATTTCAACTCATGTATTCATCAGAAGTTAAGCTATATTACAGAAGTTGATTAAATATCTATTTCAAAGATTGGCTTCCAGGTCATTGGCGAGGCACTCGGCCTTCTTGGGTATGGGATCATCCACCACTTTCTAGTCAAAGCCTTTCAAAGAAATTGAATATTTAAACTCCTTATAGTAAACCCTAGGTTAAACTACAGAGACCTCAATCAAAGCACAAGATTGCTAGCCTCTTGTGTTGGTACTTCAGGATCCATACAAAGGAAAAATAAACTAGTACACAGCGGAAACAATTAACTAGTTATACCTTTCTTTGTAGCTTAAAGAGCTCTTGATCTTCTGCTGTATTCCTCTCCTCCTCTTGGACGTCATGTGGGTGATGATCTACCAAGACGTAAAAACCACCCAAGTCCTTTCTTCTTAGACTTTCGACCACCAAGGGATCAAAGCTAGGAACACCACCTCTTGTTCTTCTTTCTTCCTTGCAACCCGCCGGCCACAAGATGGTTGAAGCCTCTTGATGCCACTGGCCTAAGGTGAGAAAGCAAGGGGAGAATAAGAATATGAGGGGGCCGGCCATAAGGAGAATAGAAGAGGAATAGAAATTGTGTAGATGATTATTATTTCTAAGGCACCATCTATCCTCTTTTATAATCCTTGGTAATGGCTAAAAAGGAAAGATTTTAACAACAATTAAAATCTTTCTTTTAAATTTCCTATTATGGATGGCTACAAAAGGAAAGTTTTAAAATTAAAAATCTGTCTTTTAAACACTGTAGATGGCTACAAAAAGGAAAGATTTTTAAAATTAAAACCTCTTTTTTAAATCATGGTTACAAAAAAGGAAAGTTTTAACAAAAATAAAATCTCTCTTTTAAACCATTGTAAATGACTATAAAAGGAAATATTTTTTAAAATTTAAAACTCTCTTTTAAAACCATGTGGATGGCTTCAAAAAAGGAAAGTTTTTAAATTTTAAAATCTCTCTTTTAAAACATTGTAGATGGATACAAAAAGAAAGATTTAAAAAATTAAAAACCCCACTTTTAAACCCATCTTGGTCGGCCACTTGCTTGGGCACCAAGCAAGGGGAGGTCGGCCCCTTGCTTGGGCACCAAGCAAGGATGTAGCCGGCCATAAGGATGACTTGGGTGGATATGAGGCTTTATACATAGAGGCTACAACAGGGACCTAGAGGAGGAATTGGTTTTGGCCTCATGATGAGCATGAGCTTCCTGTGTTCGACCCGGATACTCAACTCAAGTTCATCAATTATAACTCATACCACTAAAGAGTTATTATTGAACTACCGCACTAATCCCATATTATATTATGGGCTCCTTCTTATCATGAGTGCATTAAACTCCCTGTGTTTAAGATATTGAATGTCCATTAATTAAATGAGTTACTGATAACTCACTTAATTAACATCTAGCTCCAAGAGTAGTACCACTCAACTTCATTGTCATGTCGGAACTAAGTCCACCTATAGGGTTTACATAACAATCCTTATGAGCTCCTCAAGGGGACATCATCATCCTAATAAATAAGACACAGTTTCCTTCTATAATAAACAATACACCATATAAATAATATAATTTTCTAACTTATCGGGTCTATTGATTTAACGAATAAATCTCACTCTTTGATAAATTAAAGAAATAACTACTAAGTACATGTGCTTGTTATTATATCGGGATTAAGAGTACGCACATCCATAATAACAGATGTTATGTCCTTTAATGCAGTCAGTATAAAAGGAACAACGTCAAATGGTCCTGCTCTATACACACATAGTGTACTAGTGTAATTTTATAGTCAAGATAAATTAGTGTCAAATTACACTACAACCATTCCAATGGTTTATCCCAATCCATCTTGGTTGTGAGATTCTATTTATAATTTATAAGGAACTGAAAACATGATCTTCTATGTAACATCACACACCATGTTATTTATAATATAAATTAAATGGACAACTGCATTTAACTAAATGTAGATATTTAACCAATGTGATTCTCATTTCAAAATAAATGTTTATACAAAATCTAGGCTTTTAGTATACATTCTAACTGATTTACTTATTGGTAGTATACCTCACATGATACCCTTATAGTTATGAGCAGTACCGTAGCAGGTTTGAACTATTCCCGACCTTACTAGCCTAGGATATGGTTTCAGGTATGGACACTTACTATGATATCACTGTTGTATCTGCTATTTTTCCCTACGAGACTGTATACCTTCGTATCTCTAGTTCTTTACTATACTCATGCACTATCTGTCTATTACCCACTGAGTCTTTATACTCACCACCCCGTAAAATGGTTATTTCGCCAGGTAGCAGGTAAAGGTTTTATGGAGTCACCTGGAGATCCTGTCCCTCAGTCTCGTGTCACACCGAGCTACTCCTACCGTTAGTGTTTCAGTTCGCATATTTGGTTTTACACTTGTTCTCGTATTTGTATATTTTATATGGAGTTTGTCTTGTATTTGATGTGTTGATTATGTGTCAAGCCAGGTCAGCTTGCAGTTAGTTGTTCTGGTGTTTTATGTTCCTTGTGTTGTGATTTCTGTTGTGTTATGTTTCAGCCGTGTGGGTTGCATATTAAATCTACATGGTTGTGTTATTTATCTACCCGTGTGGGCTGTTATATACTGCTAATGAGTATGTCTATGGTTATATGTACTTATGCTTCATATTGTCACTGGTACAGGGGAGATGCTGTCAAAATTTTGGCGATAGGGACTCCTCTGGGGGCATGATAATTTATTGGTATCAGAGCCATAGGTTTACGAGGCCTATTTTCCATGATTTAGATTTTTTTCATGATTTGGTTTCTTGATGTGACTTTCGGGTTTTGGGACCAGGCAGAGACAATAATCTCCAAACTATAGGAGGTATGTTTGCATATCATTATCTTACATTTCTATTAGTACATGCATAGTTGTTCTGATAGTTATGTCCTGTATTAGTACTCTTTTGTTAGTACCTGTCTAGTTGTTTTGTAGCATACGTCACATGTGTTGGGTCAATCACTGATCACGGTTGACCCAACTGGAGATCAAGGATTACAGTCTCATGGTATTTCTTTTACCATACCACCAGTATTATTAGTTCTGTTATCACTAGGTTGGTAGTGGATAGTATCAGCTAAATATCATGTTGGCTTGTCAGTTGAGTATCGAATTACTCATGTTGGTTCGGTCAGTAGAAGGCCGATTTATTTTTGGTAGTTTGGTCAGAAGAGGACCAATTTACTCTTGCTATTTCGGTTAGTAGAGGATCGATTTACCTTCGTTGACTTGATCAGTAGAAGGCTGATCCATTCTTGTCGGTGTGGTTAGTAGAGTACAGAGTACTTTTATTAGTTCGGTCAGTAGGGGACCGAATTACTTTATTTCATGAAGATTCAGACCTTTGGGTTATTTGTATCTGATTAAGTAACCTAGAAGGTACGTTAGTTAGATGACCCCACTGATGCGGAAAGGCGTACCACTACCTGCGTAACACTTACGAAATATAATCGTTACTTGGTTGTATAACTTGGTGAGTACATTTAGGTATATGACTTGTACTGGTACGGAAAATAGGATGTTAGCTGTGTAACGACCACCTTTCTTCCTACTACTACTCTCTAAGGGTGACCGTTACTTAACTACTAACTCTATTTAACCGGTATGATCGAAACCACGAGGAGTCTCTACCAAAAAATTTTGGCAGCATCTCCCCTGTACCGGTGACTATAAAATGAAATACATACATAGTATACTTCAGCCACAGGCGGCTGGAACATATATCAAACAACCACGCAGTTCATATATAACCAAAATAATCAACTCTCGCAAAGCACGAAAAATGATCCATAGAATAGCATGTACAAGTTCTAAATTCTTTAACAATTTGACGAAAACGGTCTTAATAAATTCTTGGCAAATCCCCAGACCTCTCCCATAGTCCTGGCATCACACATCATCGAACACCTCCTTATCGCCTTCCTTTGCTATATCCTTTCCTTTCCTTTTTCTGCAGTAAGAGGAAATGCAATCTATAAGCAAAATTGCTTAGTAAGCGCTATCTAACTCACAAAATCTCGAATATGCATGTACATATATCTATAACATAAACTAACTGAATGCTTACTAAAAACTATTCATGCTCATCTAATAGTAAAGGAATCAAATAGGCTGAAATGTTAAACATGTAAAGCTACTCATGCTCTTCTAATAGTAAAAGAATCATAACAAACTAAAATGCTAAACATGTAAAGCTACTCATGCTCTTCTAATAGTAAAAGAACAATGCATAATGGAATGCTAAACATGTAAAGCTAATCAGAATAACATGCTAGCATAAGGAAAACTAAAACTTGCTGAGTTTTAAACACTTTCTTAATCTTATTTCACTTGCTTAAAAAACTTATTCTTTTATTTCACTTGTTTAAAACTTATACTTTAATACTTTTATACTTATGTGAAACTTATTTTGCTTGTTCAAAAGCTTATACTTATAATACTTCAAAATAGTAATCAACTTCTCTTAGGCCCAGGCGTAGTACCATCTTATGCGCGTTCCCTAATAGGTTGGGGTAGCGAGCCACCAATCCTAAAAGAGTAGACTTTGGTCTACCAGGGCCAAGACCTTGAAATTGGACACCTGGATTTGTTTAACGACAACCTCAGAAGTCGGGTACTAGCCTCTTCAAAGTAAAATATCTTAATTACTTCTTCTTTAAATGCCTTGACATTTTAATAAGCACCTTGTGTGTCAAAATCCCTAAAGTCTTGACTTTGGGATCTACTTAAGGCCTTGGCCTTTTTCTTTCTTTTCTTTATCTTTCTTATGCTTGTTATTACTTCTAAAAGAATGCTTCTTTAAAAAAGAAACTAAAATGTTTAAGCAAATTCTAACTTTGAAATGCTTAAACCAAAAATCTGCCTACATGCTAATAAAATTCTGCATATTAAGCTTAATAAAAATCTGTTCTAAGATTGGAGTTCTGCATGCAATACTTATCAAAATCTGCAAGCAATACTTATGAAAGTCTGCATATCATACAAGCTTAAACTAAATCTAAAACTTGTTGGAATTAAAACCTTAAATCTTGCTACAACAGAGATAGAAGAAAGAGGGCAAAGAATGCATGCTACTCAATAATCTCTAGCTATTCCAATGTTGCACAATGAAATCCAAAGCAAGGAAAACAAAGCACACTAGCTGTACGGAAAATCCGAAGCATGGAAACAAAGCATACTAGCTGTATAGAAAATCCGAAGCATGGAAGCAAAGCACACTAGCTGTACAGAAAATCTAAGTTGCATGCTTGGAACAAAAAGGCAGTGGAATAAGAAGCAGTTCACGTTTGGTACAAGCCTACTGCCAATACAAAGCATAAGGAAAAGAAACAACAGAGTTTCTGCTGCTATCAAAACTAACACGTGATATACGAAACACATACTGTTCATGTCCAGTTAATTGTATATAAACTAAAATCTGCAAAGCTAACATAAGATGAAATACTTAAACACATGCTAAATCCATTCAAATCCCTTCTCCTCCTCTTTATCAAACTCACGGCAGCAAAGGAAAATTAACCAAGCTAAGGCAGCAAAAGGGAAATTAACCAGCAAAGGAGAATTATACAACAAAGAGGAAAAGTCTAAACAACATGCTGGGATAAAAACCAAAATTGCTATTTTTTTTTAAAAAAAAAACTTCTCATACACATTAAGGCTAAATCTGTTACAGTAGGTTCCAAAGCAAGGAAACTAAAATCCCTAACCTATACCATCTTTCCTTTCTTTGTTCCCTTTTGAGGCTCACGGCAACAACCTCAAAACAAGCTTCTTGCGGCATACATCAAAGAAAACTAAGAAAACACCAAATCAAAATTCGGAACTACTCTTACCGCAGTGAGTAGCAACTTACACTAGGTTTTCTTGGACATACAGCCGAAGGGGAAGGCTCTAGGGTTTCGGGTGAGCTCCAAATCTCGGCGATTTTGGCCCCCTCTTCATGCTCCCGGCTTCTCCTCGACGCAAGGATCACGACGGTGAAGAAACCTTCAGAGAACGCCCTCGCCGGCCGCCAGAAACGCCCCTTGCTTGCTGTTGCGGTTTCGCCCGACGAGAAGCGCCGACGCGAGAGGGAAGAGAGGTTTCAGGAGAAATAATTAGGTTTTCGGGATAATACTTAAGTTCTCTTTTTTTATAACTAGGTATTCTATTAACTATTACCATATAAATATATTTCTCTCCTTCCTAGATTAGCATAGCCCGCTTGCACACTTGGTTAGCCGGATCCGCTTAAAACTTGGTTCGGCCGGAGGTCTCCGGTTCGAATCTCGGCTTGGACATTTTTTTTGTCGAAACTTTCTTCGTTTAGTAAAAATACCAAACGACCTCCAAAAATTACATAAAAATACTCTAAAAATTCCTAAAAATCTCTAGAATATTTCTATAGCATTTTCAAATATTTTTAAACCACAATTAGAACTCTAAATGAGGAAATTTAGGTTGTTACAAGCTGTGTATCCTTTACGTGATTAGGCACCACGTGAAGGAATATGCAGAAGATGATCTATAGGAGCAGAGTATCTCTTGTTGATGATTCTGAAATGTTCTAGACAGATAGTATTTCTCTACCTCCTTCGGTTTAGCTTGTCAAGAGTTCTTGAACCAGAAAAGGAGGAATCGCAGTATAATGGTTTATAGGGCGATGATCAGTTGACTCTCATGGGCCGATTGAATATGGGTAGATATCCTCGATGGTACATATTGATATATGATCGGTAGTAATGCAGAGTATGTGGTGTTAGTTGCCTAACACCTACGAAGTTCCACCATCATCGAATGGAAATGTCAGATGATAATTTTATAGGAGTAGAATGACGATCGACAGTTATGTCGATTAGCTACTTGTTGAGGGTGCTCCTCTACCCTTGTGTACATTGCTCGTCACTAAAGGTTACTAAACCTCAGGTGGAGCAATCGTAGTATGGGTTACTGTTGGGATGTATACTATAAGCCTAGCTTTTGTATGAACATCTGTTTTGAAATATTTTGAAATGAGAATCAGTTTGGTCAAATGTCTACATTTTATATTTGCATATATGTCAATGCAGTTGTCCATTTAATTTATATTATAGATAACATGGTGTGTGGTGCCACACAGAAGATCATGTTATCGGTTCCTTATAAATTATAAATAGTAGCTCACAACCAAGATGGATTGGGACAAATCATTGGAACGGTTGTAGTGTAATTTGGTATTAGTCTGTCTTGACTATAAAATTACACTAGTACACTATGTGTGTATTAAGCAGGACCGTCTGAAGTTGTTCGATTTGTACTAATTATTTAAAAGAACAGAACCTCTGTTATTATGGATGTGTGTCCTCTTAATCCCTATATAATAACAACCACATATACTTAGTATTTATTTATTTAACTTATCAATGGGTGAGATTTATTCGTTAAATCAATAGGTCCGATGAGTTGGGAGATAGTATTATTTATATAGTGTGTTGTTGATTATAGAAGGAAACTGTGTCCTAATTATTTAGGTTGATGATGTCCCCTTGAGGAGCTCATAAGGATTATCATGTAAACTCTGCAGGTGGACTTAGTTCGGCATGATAATAAAGTTGAGTGGTACTACTCTTGGAATCAGATGTTAATTAATTGTGTTGTAAGTAACTCAATTAATTAACGGATATACGATATCTTAAACACAGGGAGATTAACGTACTCATGAAAAGGAGCTCATATTGTAATATGGGATTGGTGCGATAGTTCAATAATAATCCTTTAATGGTATGGGTTATTATTGATGGACTTGGGTTGGGTGTTCGGGCCGAACACAGGAAGCCCAAGCCCATCAGGAGGCTTAATCCAATTCCTCCTCTAGGTCCCTGTTATAGCCTCTATATAAAGCCTCGCATCCACCCATCCATAACTTGATTTGGTTTAACTTGGTTTAGTTTAACTTAGCTTGGTTTAACTTGGATTGGTTTAACTTGGTTTAATTTAACTTGGCTTAATTTAACTTGGTTATAGAAAGGGAGATTTTTTTCTAACAGAATTCTGTTATTTTTCTTTCTTTGTAACTGACGACAAGCTCATAAAAAGGAGTAGGTGGTGGCTCCTAAAACCTAATTTTTCTCTCTTCTCCTCCTTGTGGCTGGCGCCCCTCCCTTTCCTCCTCACCTAGGGTCGGCGCCCCTCCCCTCCTCTTGCTAAGAGTCGGTAGCCCCTCTCCTTGTTAGGCTCGGCAGCCCCCTCCTTGCTAAGGCTGGCGTCCCCTTCTTCTACTCCTTGGTGGGCGGCGACTTGGAGAAGAGGATGAAGAAGAGAAGGTGCCCCATCCTAAAGCCTCCTTTTGTAGTCGACGGTTTGGAAATCGAGAAGAGAAGGAGAGTGGTGTTGTCTTGGTAGATCGTCGCCCACACGACATCCAAGAAGAGGAGAGGAATACGGTAAAAGATCAAGAGGTCTTTAGAGAAAAGGTACAACTAGTTCTTTAATTCCGCTGTGTAATTAGTTAGTTTTCTTTGTATCATTTTTGGAATACCAACACAAGAGGCCAGCGATCTTGTACTTCGATCAAGGTGTGCTTTGATCATTCAAGAACTTGCTTGATTGATCAAACACATGTTTGATCGAACATGCGGATTGCTAGGAAAAGTTCTATTCTTGTACAATTTTTTTTGTACAGGGAAATTGAAACAGAACGGAATTCTAGTGCCTTCAAGTGGTATCAGAGCGAGTTTTCTGGTTCTGTGTGATTAGTTTTCGGTTAAATTATGCACTGCTCATATATAAGCTTAGGCAGGATAATAGTAGGATGTGCTGAAAAGATTAACTCTGTGGTTACAGGCATCCTAGATCCAACTATTATGGCTTTGTGTGTTGATGTATGATTTGAACCCTCGAGCATGTCGAGGTTATGATGTTTGTGCATGATTGTAATAATTAAATACAGCCAGTTGCTGTATTATTTTTTACATTCTGTTCGATCTAGATTACATCCAAATTCCTTTGTGGAATATAGGATCGATAAATGTAAAAAAAAATTTTGTTGAGGCTTGTATCCTTGCTATGCGTGGTGCTATTTTGAGGACCGGAGGCGTGGCGAAGAAGGAAGCAAGATAGACGTGACGGCTTGATCCATTGGCGGTACATTGGAGGACAGCGATCCATTGGCGACATATTGGAGGACAGCGTTTGATGAGGCCATAATAGTTGAAAATTTTATTTTTATATTTATTGCCTTTATATGCTATTTGTGTGTGTTGTGATGCTGAGTTTATGTGCAGTGATATGTGTGCATGTTAAAATTCCTCAATTTAAATAACTAAGTGGGAGAGGGATTATTTAAATAAATTCTACGGTCTCCATTACTGATTTGTAGGTGATGCATTCAAACTTGCACGTTGGCTTTAAATGCCTTGCTCTATATCGGATGGGTTTGTTTGCGGGTCACTAGATCAAACTTCCTCTATGGATGATTATAGGAAATTATTTAGGTTTGTATGATCTTCTCTATCTGAAGGGGTACAATCCTAATTAATGGACTAAGTATCAAGTAATGATATACACTTAGGCCCATTTAATAGTATCCTCCCCATCGGAGTCACTGCTATTATTTGTGTGACCAAAGATGAACCTACTATTAATTTTATTTGTCATAAAGTTAGGCTGACAAGATAATAAAATTAATGGATAAAACCCCCTCTTACAAATGTTTGAATTAGTATACGTCCACACTATCGTGGAATACGAAATTCACGGTGTTTTGAGGTGTTGGTGAATTTAAATTATATTATTTGAGGAATCAATATTATTTTAAATTCTAAAGTTTTGACCGAATATTTTATTTTGTGATTCTTAGGATTTCAAAATGGCTTTCAATCCACTTGCTATTATTTTAAAATAAAATAAACTTACTGGTCCAATTATATTGATTGGAAACGAAACTTGGGCATTGTCTTAACTGCTGAAGAATACAAGTTCGTACTTCTAGAGGTTTGTCCTAGCGTGTCTGATAAAGATTCTAGTGAAGAGGAGATAGAGAGACATAGGAAATGGGTCAAGGCAGATGAGATGGCGCGGTGTTACATTTTGGCTTCTATGTCAAATGTGCTACAACATCAGCATCAAGCTCTACCCACTGCCTATGACATGATGCTCAATCTCAAGGAACTCTTCGGACACCAGAATCAGGCTGTCAGGCAGGAGGCTATGAGAAACTTAATGACGACCACCATGACTGAGGGGAAACCCATAAGGGATCATATCCTCAAGATGATGACTCATTTGAATGAAATGGAAGTCCTTGGAGCTGAAATCGATGGGGAACCCCAGGGTGATATCATTCTTCAAACGCTGCCCTAAAGTTTTGAGCAGTTCCACCTGAACTACAACATGAACAAAAGGGTTTATTTGTTAGCGGAACTTCTGACAGAACTCCAAGTAGCAGAAGGGCTATTTCATCAAAATTCTCAAGTTCACATTGCTGAAAATGTTTCTGCCTCTAAGCTGAAAAGTAGGAAGAAGAAGAAGAAACAAGTTGGTTCGGCAAAGAAAGTGATTCGACCTCTAGGGACTGGGTCGCAGGCAGGTGTGAAGAAGCCGAAAGGCAAGTGCTTCACATGCAAGTAGTCTGGACATTGGAAGGTGAACTGTCCTCGCAGAAAAGAGAATAATAAAGGTATATCTTATTCATTAGTTGTCGAAACATATTTAGCGGTGTTATCTTTCGGTACCTGGTATGTAGATACGGGAGCCACTGATCATGTCTGCAATTCATTGCAGGGGTTCCAGGAAACTAGACGACTACATGAAGGGAAAATCACTGTCTACATGGATAATACTATGAGAGTGGCAGCTGTTGCAGTGGGAGATATTTATTTATCTTTTGATAGGAAGAAAATTTTGATTTTGAAAAATTGTCTTTACGTACCATGTTTTAGAAAGAACTTGATTTCAGTTTTTAAATTATTTATGCATAGATATTCTGTTTCTTATGATAACAAAGTGGTTGTTAAGAAAAATAGGGTGGTTATCTATTCTGGTGCGTTGGTTGACAATTTGTATACTCTTAATCCAATAACTCCCATGATGCAACAAATGAAAATTAATAACACGTCTTCTAATTCTAATAAGAGAAAGCAACCTTCAGAAATGAACCAAACATATCTTTGGCATCTAAGGTTGGGTCATATAAACTTGAGTAGGATTCAAAGGTTAATAGTCGATAGACCTTTAGGTTCATTGGTAGTAGAAAACTTTCCGACCTGCGAGTCTTGCTTGTAAGGAAAAAAGACCAAGAGGCCTTTTAAGGAAAAGGGGTATAGAGCCAAAGAAGTGTTGGAATTGGTTCATTCTGATTTGTGTGACCTATGACTATCTAGGAAAGAGGTGGTTTCGAATATTTTATCTCTTTTATAGGCGATTATTCGAGATAAGAGTACATTTACTTGATGTGTCGTAAGTCTAAATGCTTTGATAAGTTCAAAGAGTACAAGGCTGATGTGGAGAAACGCCATGGTAAAAGTATCAAGACACTACGATCTGATCGTGGTGTAGAGTACCTCTTAGAAGAGTTTAGGAGTTACTTATCAGAGGTCGGGATACAATCCCAATTGTCTGCACCTGGTACATCCCAACAGAATGGTGTAGCGGAACGAAGGAATAGGACTCTTATGGAAATAGTTAGATTAATGATGAGTTATTCAGAATTATCAAAAAATTTTTGGGGATATGCTCTAGAAACGACGACGTACATTCTAAACATGGTACCTTCTAAGCCAGTACCCTCTACTCCCACAGAATTATGGAATGGGAGTAAGCCTAGTTTGAAACACATTCGGATTTGGGGTAGTCCAGCACATGTGCTGAAGGGAGACGCTGATAAGTTGGAATCACGTACAGAAGTTCGCTTGTTCGTGGGATATCCTAGAGGAACGAAAGGTGGTTTGTTCTATAGTCCTAAAGATCAGAAGGTCATTGTTAGCACCAATGTCCGATTTTTAGAAGAGGACTATGTAATGAACCACAAGCCCATAAGTAAAATTGTTCTTGAGAAAATAAGAGAGGACACTTCTACTTTAGTACCAACGGTACAAGATGAGATACCACAAGTAACTGCAACACGTGTCACAAATGATGCACAATTACAGGCAGTGCCTCGTCGTAGTGGGAGGATTGTTAGGCAACTTGATAGATTCATATTTTTGGGAGAGTCTTCGGACTTGATCCTTGGTGAACATGAAGCTGATCCCTGGATATATGATGAAGCACTCCAAGATAAAGATGCAGCATCATGGCAAAGTGCAATGAACTCTGAAATAGAATCTATGCATTCTAATCAAGTCTGGGAGCCTGTAGAACCACCAAATGGTGTAAAAGCCGTTGGATGTAAATGGGTCTACAAAAGGAAAAGAGGAACAGATGGGAAGGTGGAAAACTTTAAAGCGAGGCTTGTTGAGAAGGGGTATACTCAGAAAGAGGGAATCGATTATGAGAAAACATTTTCACCGGTGGCCATGCTTAAGTCTATCTGGATCCTTTTATCTATTACTGCTCATATGGATTATGAGGTTTGGAAAATGGATGTTAAGATAGCTTTTCATAACGGAAGTCTTGAAGAAAATATTTATATGAAGCAACCAGAGGGAATCATTGTGAAGGGCAAAGAGCATCTTGTATGTAAGCTCAATCGCTCCATTTATGGACTGAAGCAAGCTTCAAGATCTTGGAACATCCGGTTTGATGAAATGATCCAATCTTATGGATTCATTTAGTCTCCGAATGAGTTTTGTGTATACAAGAAAAGTGACGGAAACGTTGTGGTATTTCTTGTACTATACGTAGATGACATTTTGCTCATTGGCAACAATGTCAAAGTGTTGTCAAACGTAAGGGTATGGTTGTCCAAGAAATTTGATATGAAGGATTGGGAGATTGTAGACATATTCTTGGGATCAAAGTAATAAGAGATCGTAAGAAAAGGATGTTGTGCTTATCCCAAGCTTCATACATCGATACTATCCTAGCTCGTTTTAGCATGTAGAACTCCAAGCAAGGTTTTCTACCTTTTCGGCATGGAGTACCTTTATCTAAAGAGATATCTCCTAAAATATCAAAGGAGATAGAGGAGATGAAGGCAATTCCTTATGCTTCGGCTGTAGGAAACCTAATGTATGTGATGTTATGTATGAGATCGGATATCTGTTTTGTCGTGGGCATGGTTAGCAGATATCAAAGTAACCCAGGACAAGGATATTGGACTGCCGTAAAGTATATATTAAAGTATGTGAAAAGGACTGGAGATTATATGTTGGTTTACTAGACAAATGATTTGCTCCCTGTGGGATACACGGATTCAGACTTCCAATCAGATAGGGACAGCAGTAAATCAACCTCGGGGTATGTGTTTACTTTGGGAGGTGGAGCCATAGCATGGAGGAGTGTTAAGCAGAAATGTGTTTCAGACTTCACCATGGAAGCTGGGTATGTGGCAGCCTCTAAGGCAACCAAAGAAGTTATATGGCTCAGAAACTTCTTGATGGACTTAGATGTGATTCCTGATTTGCCCAAAGTTATCACAATTTATTGTGACAACAGTGGTGTAGTAGCAAACTCGAAGGAACCACGAGCCCATAAGGCAAGTAAACACATTGAGCGCAAGTACCACCTAATACGAGACATTGTAAAACAAGGAGAGGTTGTTGTCGCCAAGATTACAATAGCAGATAACCTGGCAGATCCTTTCACTAAGGCCCTTCCGACGAGAGCTTTTGATAGGCATGTTGAGGGGATGGGAATCAGATGTATGGCAGCATTTACGGCAGCATAGTCTTTTAGTATAAGTGGAAGATTGTTGGGATGTATACTATAAGCCTAGCTTTTTGTATGAATATCAATTTTGAAATGAGAATCACTTTGGTCAAATGTCTGCATTTTATATTTGCATATATGTCAATGCAGTTGTCCATTTAATTTATATTGTAGATAACATAGTGTGTGGTGCCACACAGAAGATCATGTTATCGGTTCCTTATAAATTATAAATAGTAGCTCACAACCAAGATGGATTGGGACAAACCATTGAAATGGTTGTAGTGTAATTTGGTATTAGTCTGTCTTGACTATAAAATTAACTAGTACACTATGTGTGTATTGAGCAGGACCGTCTGAGGTTGTTCGATTTGTATTGACTATTTAAAAGAACAGAACCTCTGTTATTATGGATGTGCGTCCTCTTAATCCCTATATAATAACAACCACATACACTTAGTATTTGTTTATTTAACTTATCAATAGGAGAGATTTATTCGTTAAATCAATAGGCCCGATGAGTTGGGAGATAGTATTATTTATATGGTGTGTTGTTGATTATAGAAGGAAACTATGTCCTAATTATTTAGGTTGATGATGTCCCCTTGAGGAGTTCATAAGGATTATCATGTAAACCCTGTAGGTGGACTTAGTCCGGCATAACAATAAATTTGAGTTGTACTACTCTTGGAATCAGATGTTAATTAATTGCATTGTCAGTAACTCAATTAATTAACGGGCATACAATATCTTAAACACAGGGAGATTTACGCAATCATGATAAGAATGAGCTCATATTGTAATATGGGATTGGTGCAGTAGTTCAATAATAATCCTTTAGTGGTATGGGTTATTATTGATGGACTTGGGTTGGGTGTTCAGGTCGAACACAGGAAGCCCAAGCCCATCAAGAGGCATAAACCAATTCCTCCTCTAGGTCCCTGTTGTAGCCTCTATATAAAGCCTCGCATCCACCCATCCATAACTTGGTTTGGTTTAACTTGGCTTGGTTTAACTTGGCTTGGTTTAACTTGAATTTGTTTGACTTGGTTTAGTTTAACTTGGCTTAGTTTAACTTGGTTATAGAAAGGGAGATTTTTTCTAAATAGAATTCTATTATTTTTCTTTCTTTGTAACCGACGGCAAGCCTATAAAAAGGAGTAGGTGGTGGCTCCTAAAACCTAATTTTCTCTCTTCTCCTTGTGGTCGGCGCCCCTCCCTTTCCTCCTCACCTAGGGTCGGCGCCCCTCCCCTCCTCTTGCTAAGAGTCGGCGGCCCCTCTCCTTGATAGGGTTGACGGCCCCCTCCTTGCTAAGGCCGGCGTCCCCCTCTTCTACTCCTTGGTGGGCAGCGGCTTGGAGAAGAGGAAGAAGAGGAAGAAGAAGAGAAGGTGCCCCATCCTAGAGACTCCTTTTGTAGTCGGCGGTTGGGAAATCAAGAAGAGAAGGAGGGTGGTGTTGTCTTGGTAGATCATCACCCGCACGACGTCCAAGAAGAGGAGAGGAATACGATAAAAAATCAAGAGGTCTTTAGCTGCAAAGAAAAGGTACAACTAGTTCTTTAATTCCGTTGTGTAATTAGTTAGTTTTCTTTGTATCATTTTTGGAATACCAACACAAGAGGCCAGCAATCTTGTACTTCGATCAAGGTGTGCTTTGATCATTCAAGAACTTGCTTGATTGATCAAACACATGTTTGATTGAACATGCGGGTTGCTAGGAAAAGTTCTATTTTTGTACAATTTTTTTGTACAGGGAAATTGAAATAGAACGGAATTCTAGCACCTTCAGTTACAAGGTAATGGTTAGTCATCTCAACAATCATTGTCTCTATAAGTAGCTCAAAACCTTGATCACCTGATCATTTACTGAAAGTCTTGAAGTCTATATGTCGGATCAGGGTGTTCATCCTTTTGTCGACAGTTGACAGAGGATATTTGTGGCACGCTTGTGAGAGTTGTGGAGATACCCTATGTTGGTTGCTACTCAGAATATCGTACCAGTTCCCCTATACAAATATTTTGTACAAGTCTTGAACCATTCCTAACAACCTATTGTGTTCTTTAGAAATTAAATTTAGAATCGCAAATAGAACTTAACATTATTGATTCCAAATTCAACTTAACTGTTCTTAGAGGTTTAGACTTGGATTGCAAATGATGCTTAACATTATTAATCCAAATCCACCTATGTTACAAATTTGATTAAATATTTATTTCAGAAATCGGCTTCCAGGTTAAACATAATGAGGCACTAGGCCTTCTTGGTTATGGGAGCATCCACCACTTCCTAGACAAAACTTTTCAACGAAATTCAATATTTAATCTCCTTATAGTAACCCTAGGTTTAACCATTAAGAACAATCGAATCACAAGATCGAAAAAACAAAAGAAACACAAACTCGAATCATAAATTTGAAAACCTAGAATCACTAGCCTCTTGTGTTTGGTATTTCAAGATCTAAACAAAAAGATGAACTAGTTATGATGCGGAAACTAATAACTAGTTATACCTTTTGTAGCTTATATACCTCACAATCTTCTATCGTATTCCTCTTCTTATCTCGGACGTCGTGTGGGCGACAATCTACCGAGATGAGAATCCACCCAAGCTTCCTTCTTCTTCAAGGCTTCCACATAAGGAAAAATTTTAAAATAAACTCCTTTTATTTTTTATGTGGCCGACCACCTAAGCTTGGGCTCCAAGCTAGGGCCGGCCACACCTCAACCCATCCAAGCTTTATCTTGGCCGGCCCTTGCTTGGGCTCCAAGCTTGGCTTGGCTGGCCACCTTGGGATGGGTAAGAAAGTGAGTTTGGGTGGGTATAAGACTTTATAAATAAAAGGCTACGGCAGGGAATGAGAGGAGGAATTGGTTTTGGTCTCCCGATGAACTTGAGCTTCTCATGTTCGCCCCGAACACCCAACTCGAGTTCATCAATAATATCTCATTCCACTAAAGAGTTATTATTGAACTACCACACCAATCCCATATTACTATATGGGCTCCTTCTTATCATGAGTGTGTTAGTCTCCCTGTGTTTAAGATATAGAATGTCCACTAATTAAATGAGTTACTGACAACTCACTTAATTAATATCTAGCTCCAAGAGCAGTACCACTCAACTTCATCGTCATGTCGGACTAAGTCCACCTGCAGGATTTACATGACAATCCTTAAGAGCTCCTCAAGGGGACATCATCAACCTAGATTACTAGGACACAATTTCATTTTATAATCAACAACACACTATATAAATAACATCATTTCCCAACTTATCGGGCCTATTGATTTAACGAGCTAAATCGCACCCTTTGATAAATTAAAGAAATAAATATTAAGTATATGCGCTTGTTATTATATCATGATTAAGAGTACACTTCCATAATAACAGAGGTATTGTTCTTTTATATAGTCAGTATAAAAAGAAACTACCTCAAATGGTCCTACTCAATACACTCATAGTGTACTAGTGTAATTTATTAGTCAAGATAAACTAATACCTAATTACACTACAACCACTCCTATGGTTTGTCCCATTCCATCTTGGTTGTGAGCAACTGTTTATAATTGATAAGGAACTGATAACATGATCTTCTGTGTGTGACACCACACACCATGTTATCTACAATATAAATTAATTGAACAACTACACTTAGCATAAATGTAGACATTTGACCAATGTGATTCTTTATTTCAAAATAAATGTTTACAAAAAGCTAGGCTTTTAGTATACACTCTAACAACCCTATTGATGGGTAGACCTTTAGTCAGGAGGTTGAGTAACCCTTTGGATTTTGGATCATCATTCCTTTATTGTGGATTTTTGGGTATTTGAATGGATGAGATTAGACATACTCTTTGGATATTTTTTGGAATAGGATTAATAGAGTATATACTCATATCTCATGGATTGACCGTATCTCTACCATTTGGAGAGTTGTTGGTCATTGATCAGGAAATCAAGGGGTGCCCTTGGATTTCAGTTGCGCTGCACTTTTGGTAGGATGGTGATTTAATTCTACATCTTGATTATAGCTCATGATGAGAGTAGATCGGTGGGAAATAAGATTGGTGAGGGCATGACTAGTCTGTCTCACTAAAGATATACGATAATAGATTTTTTCCACTAAATATAATTCCTGTAATGGTACAACGTGGCCGTGCAATTGTTAGCTAGAGCCCTAGAGCCAATCATTTGATGATTGTATTTTGGACTTGTTGTATCATATTCTATATAAATAAAGGCATTTGGTTTTTTGTTATTATACTTACTTGTATTTGTGCCAAATAAACTAAGTATAATAACGTCCTTGAGTAGAAGGTTCTTACCTATATCAATCGATTGGTTGAATCGATAGTGAGATGATATAGGGAACACTACTCTTAATCATTCCTAGTCGAGTATTAACATTCAGGGACAATGTTAATGCAATAAGACTAGCATGTAGGTCAACTCGATAACTTGATCTCACAAGTCATGGATATGGAGATATCAAGTTGACACATGGGTATGCATTGGAGAATGTATACTGAATGACCCGCCATGAGAAAGTATCATGGATCGTTATATGAGTGTCATATACTTTCTCATGTGGCTATTAGTATGACTACTAGTCCTTAGACCTGAAGTCACCATGGTTCCCTACATAAGGAGTTATGTACTTTGGTTTCGTCAAACGTCACCCGTAACTGGGTGGACTATAAAGGCGATTACTGGGTATGTAACAAATTATGCGGAGGGATGTGAGTGATGTAGATGGGATCTATCCCTCCTATATGACGGGAGAGACATCGGTATTCTTGATAGAGTGAGACCACAAAGTGCATGGCCATGCCCAAATGAGTCAATATGAGATATTGAGCTCATTTGATTTAGTGAGTCTACTTGGAGTTCAAGATTTAGATTGGTCAGAGGATGACATGGTCTATGCCTCACATTGATCAATCTAGATGTCTAGGATAGAAGGACACTTGTCATATATTGTGAGGAGTCACAATTAGTAGTCACAAGGTGATGTTGGATCTCAACATTCTTGTAACTTGGGTAGCAATGATGTATTGCTAGATGCTGCTCATTGCTTATGTTTCTAGAGTTTAGAAACATTGCCAACGTTACAAGTGTAATACCCACTAAGCTTGTAGGATAAATATATGAATGTGGGATTTTTCCTTAGAAAATAATAGGAAGTGAGTTGAACCAAAAAGGAAATAAAAAGAAATAAAAATAGGGAGAGGTCAAGGATTGAACCTTGAACCACTTATATGATAATTCATAGAATTAATTAGTAGAAACCAATTGGGATAGAGAGAAGATATTGATAGCAAAGGAGGGAAACTTATGATAAATGTAAGAGTAAAAGCTAACCAAAAGAAAATAAGAAAAGAGCAAGAGAAAGGCAACTTGCCTTCCTCCCTTCCTCTCCCTCTTCCTCTTTGATTTTGCCGAAATGTTTAAAGAGGGATTAAGGGGATTCATTCCCCCTTATTTCACCATGAATGATGAGGATAAATAAACAAATAAAAATAAAAATAAAATAGGAAAAAGGGCTAAGGGAGAAGGAAAGCAAAAACTAAGTTTGCTACCTCTTCCCCCTTAACATAAAAGGGAGCAAGAAAAGAGAAAACTATTTTTCTCTCATTTTCTCTCATTCATCCTCTCCCTCACCGAGAACACCACAGTCCCCTCTCCTCCATCTTCAGCCCCAAAGCCAAATTTTTCCCTAATAAAGCCTAAGATACAAGGAGGACTTAGCAAAGGAATCAAGGGAAAGGAACTAGAAGAAGAGGCTACTTCTTCTTCTTCATACCTTAGATCCACAAGAGAAAAAGGATGTAAGCTTCCCCTCACCTGTGGTACAAGGCGTTTTAAGTGTTTTTCGGATTTTATGAAGATTTTAAAACCTAGAAACAAGTTTGAGAAAATTCGGCCAAGAAGGGCTTTCAAAAATCTAATGATGTTTAAACTAGTCTTCACTACATGATAGATTTTTCTATGCTATGTAGAAGGGTTCTTCTTCATGCTTTTATACCTATATGATGCTTGATCAGAGGAGTACTGAACCCTAGAATTTCGACCAAAAATATTCTTAAGAGGCTAGGGAAATTTATTGTTTTACCCAACTAGTACAAGGGTCTCCCTATGAAATATTAAGGATCATGTATTAGTTTTTCTTCCTTAGAAGATATCTTGAAACTAAAAGAAAACCCACTCACATGATTCGGTCAAGAAAGGGTTTAGGGTTAGGAAGACCTTTGAATTTAAATAACCATGCTCATGTGATAGAATACAAAGATCTTAAAGGATTTGTATGCTTGAATATTGCTAGAATTTCATGAACTCCTTCTTAGGGTTTTTCGGCCATGATGAGATGGATAGCTTAGAAAAGCTTAAACAAAATTTTAATATGCTCAAGACCTCTGTGTTGTGTAGATATGATAGTTGTTTAATGCCCTCATGTTTAATTAGGGTGTAGAAAAATTAGTTGCACGACATATAACATGTATGACTACAAGGGGTCCTAGCTTATTCATGAACCAATTTGTATATATGTTTCTTAGTAACTTTTGCCATGAAACTTACTTAGGTTTTTCATGCTTTAGGCCATTTAAGAACCTAGCTAAAGAATGGTAGGTTTCAGCCATGAGAAAAAATAAAAGAAAAAGGGAAAAAGAAACCTAGAAAGCCTAAGACACAATTCATATGTATACTCATTATGCTTGTCTTTACATATGCTATGAAACTCGTATGACTTCATATGTTTTTATGTTATTTGAAGCAAGTTTAAACACTGATGAGTTTCGGCCAAGTAGGGTTTAAATGACCTAGAGGCCTTAGAATTTAAATCAAAGGTGTTAAAATGATTCTTATGAAAATATGATAACCTATTGCTTGTGTCACATGCTTGTATAATTTTTCCATGACCTAAATGGACCATTGTAAGTCTCGGCCATGAAGGTTTAGATGCCCTAGAGACCCTAGGACTTAAATTAAATATGCTCATGTCACTCTACATGAAATATGATAAGTAGAAAGCCAAGGTTCAATTGCTATATGTTGTTTTATGACCTAAAATGATGCTAGGGTATGATTCGGCCATAACTATTGTATGATGCCTTGTATGAATTTATACATAAGGTTAGTCCAAGTTCACATGCTTGTATGCTTGTTTGTAGCCCTAATGAGAACTTGTTAAATTTCGTCCATGACATATGTTAAGGGCTTAAAGAACTTAGGAACTAATTCAAATGTGTCAAATGTGTTTACCTTGTTCCTTGGTAAAAATGTTATAAATATGATTTAAAGTTGTCCATGCTTTTATGTCATATGGAACCTTGTTTCACACCTTAAGGTTTCGGCCACATGAAATTAGGGACTTGAAGAACTTAGAAACTAAGTTAATCATGTTTATAATGCTTCCTATGAAAATGTTATGATGATAATTTAGGTGTCATATGCTTAGATGTTGTGTTTAACCTAAATTAAGCTCTAAAGGGGTTTCGGCCACAAGGGTTTAGGAAGCTTAGAACCAAGATGAATATGATACCATGTTTCCTATGATAGGATAATCACAAGATACACCCTTATGCTTAATATGTATGCTTGTGATTTATGACTTATGATATGATATGCATGCTTTTATGATATGATATGCTTTGTGCTAAAAATATGCATGCTTATGTTATGATATGTGGTTAAATTATGCATGCTTTAATGCTATGTTTAGTGCTTAAAATATGCATGCTTTCATGATATGCTATGTGGTTAAATCATGCATGCTTGATGATATGCTTTATGCTTAAGATATGCATGTTTTTATGATCTATGCCTAAGTGATGCATATTGTTATGACATGATGTATGCCTAAGTGATGCATGCCTTTATGATGTGATGTATGCCTAAGTGATGCATACCTTTATGACATGATGTATGCCTAAGTGATGCATACCTTGTGATATGATGTATGCCTAAGTGATGCATACTTTTATGACATGATGTATGCCTAAGTGATGCATACCTTTATGATATGATGTGTGCCTAAGTGATGCATGCTTTTATGATACATGATATGTATGACATGTACTTTACTTTATATGTGAGTGGCTTGTACCAAGGGTGGGCTCCATAAGCGCCCCGGGGACTAAGGACCTCGTTAGGGATGGGCTCCTAAGTGCCCCTAGGACTAAGGGCCTAGTATGTTTGCCTCGTAGGGTTCAAGACTTGCTACCTTGGACCTACAAGGTTGCGCGCAATATGTAAGTGGTACATAGCCGGGATCCCCCTTATGTTGAGATTACTTTCAAGTATATATGTAAAAGAAAATGGTTTTAAAGATCATGAGACATACACATGTTTTTCGGATACATGTTTTCCAAAATCATATTGCATACACCTTATGATTATGCTATGTTTCATGTTATGCTCTTGATTATGATATGCCATGATAAGGTATGATTATGTTATGTTCATGCTATACCTTGTAGACATGTTTCGGCAATGGATTTGTTGATGCTTGATATATAGATTTCGGCCATAGATATGATGATGCCTTGATGTACATGTTTCGGCCATGGTATGATGCTTTGATATACATGTTTCGGCCATGCTTTGATATACCATGATACTTGTTTGTTATGCCATGTCTAGCTATGTTTTATGCAATGCACTATGTATATGTTTCGGCCATGGTGATGCTTGATATGCTATGACTAGTTGTGATTATATTATGATGCATGATATGCTGGAATAGAATGCTATGTTATGCCATGATTAGTTGAGATTATGACTTGTTGATGCATTCTTGATTATGTGCTGATTTTTGGCTTTAGTGAGTAGGAAAGGAACTTACTGAGCCATGAGTGCTCACAGCTTACTTTCCTTGTACCACAGATAAAGGGAAAAGCTGGATGAGCTAAAGGAGCAGCAGGAGGGGCAACGAAGATGTGTGTGGCGGTGGCTAGGCAACTAATTAAGAACATGCTTAAAGTTTCTTTAAAGAACTATGCATTGGTATTTTATGACTTGTGATACCTAAACATGTGTGGCTTGACATTATGGTTCCACTGGATTTGATGTTATGATTTTGATGCCATGTGATAGTATAGTTCAAAAGAAATTTAAAAGAAAAGTTTTTATTAAAACTATGAAAAGTATTTTAAGTCTTCTGCTGTTTTAAAAAGAAAAATTTATACGAAGAGTATCGTAGCCCCGTCCCTTAGGGTAGCAGGGAGGGCGGGCGTTACAACAAGAACCTATTGGGTCACACACAAAGAACAAGTGGATGGAGATTATGTTCATATGATGAACCAATTGGATTAGGTTCATATGATGCACCAAGGATTGGATTCGGATTAATTCAAATTAGACTTATTGAGTTAGACTCAATTACATTCAATTGTTGAATGAGTCTAATTTAAATTTGATTTATTGAGTCAATTTATATTAATGAATTGAGATTCATTAAATTGAAATTGACTTGAATCAAAGGTTGGATTTAACTCAATAAGGAAGAGAATTGGTTAATTTTGACTTGACCAAATGGAAATTGAAACATCAAGTTTGACTTGATGTATTGCCACATCATGAAGGTTGACTCATCCTACATGGCATGACTAACCTTGCCACATCATCTCCACATCTTCATGGTGTGCCACCTCATGGAGGTTACACATCCCATGCCATTTAATGTGGCCGGCCACATTAATGAGGGAGGTTACAACATGTGGTCGGCCACACTAATGTGGTGAGGAGGTTTTGTTTTTGTGTATTGATGTGTATTCATGTGTGGTAATTGCTTCTCCTTCTTCCTAGCTTCTTCCTCCTCTTTGCTTGCTGTTGCCGTGAGTTTTCAAGGAAGGAGAAGGTGGTTGAGTGAGTTCCAAGAGAATAAGGAAGAGTGAAGGTCACAAAGGAGGATACTACTTCTTGAGTGTATGAGATTCTTTTTGCATCCTCTCTTTTTCTTCCTTTCAAATCCTACCCGAGAGCCCTAGAAAGTGCTAGCACACTTAGGGTGCTCTCTTCTCCATCCTTGAGTGTTAGAGAACACATCTTGTTCGTGTGGATATCACTAGAGAGTTGTCTACGTTGACAACTTCGAGATCCGGCGTACCTTGGACTTGCGGGATTGCGAAGGGCATGCATCAAAGGTATAAAATCTTTTTATGTAGATCTAGGAGTAGATCTAGTTTGAAACTCGTATTCGTAGTTTTTCGAAATTTTTCTTTGCACGGATCCAATGGCTAGGGGGTTTCGGGATTTCTGCGACGCGAAAAAGCTGTTTTCGCGGCCCGAAAAACCTAACAGTGGTATCAGAGCCACGTGCGAAGACGAATACGAGTTTATTTTGTGTTTTATGAAAAATTTTCAGTTCTGTAATATTCTGTAAATTTATGATTTTTATAGTTTTTAAGGGTATTTTTCTCGTAGAAGCGAAGCACAAGTGTTTCAGCACTTGTAGGCTTCGACTACCGAGAAGAATTTTCCAAAACGACCAAGTTTCGCCCCAAAACATTTTGGGACAGCGGGCTAAGGCGCTATTAGATTGCAAAGGAACCCTCGCGATGGTTAGATCGCGGGTAGGGGCGCTGCCCCTGGCCCCGCAAGGGGATTCGTTCCACGATTGCGCCCGAAAACCGCTAAACGGAACCGCCGAGAAATTGTGCCCGTAAAAATTGTAAAATTATAAAAAAATATACAAAAAATTATATAAATATATAATTTTTAATTATATATTAAGTTTGTGATAGTCATGGCCCAAATGACCCAAATTGGATTTGGAAATGTGTTGTAATTCATAATACGACCTGCGTGTCGTTATGTGATGTGCGTGTTGTATTTATTTTTATTTTATTTTATTTTCATGACCTGCGCGTCGTGCCTTTCTCTTATATTCTGGTTGTAAATTAGATTTAGACTCAAATGTAACTCGAGTTTCAAAATGTAATGTAAATTTTGAAGCGGTGGAAGGTCCACACGAGACGGAGTTACGAGGAGGGCGCGAGCAACACAAGGTGGTCAAAGGAAGAAGCTTGAGAAGCTGTTGACCTTAGGTTGACCATCCGATCTTCTCATTGGCTTGAGAAGATCGTAGTAGGGCCATGACATAATCATAAAATTATTTAATTAATTGCTTATATGTATGTGATGCATGTTTAATTAAGTAGTTAATTAGTGCCTAGCGATTAGATTAGATCTAAATCGTGCACATGATGCATCCCATGATTAGATTAGATCTAAATCAAGTATTTGATACGCATCATCGTTTAGATTAGATCTAAATCATGTCAACTCGTAATGCCTACCATGCCGTGATACCTACCACTACCTCGATCGCATGTTGTTGTTGAATCTGCCAAAGCAGAGCAACACATACTATCTTGGTAGGGTACGGAGGGACAATTTTGGTCCCGCCTATCAACACATGGGTGAGTTCAACTCAATTAGATTGAGTAACTAGTTAACTCGGTTGGATCGAGTACAACTATAGACATTCTTCCAACGGTAGGAAAGATAGGTCAAAATCACATATATATTAACTCTCGGGTGTATTAGTCAAAGCTAACTTGAGTTTTAATATAAATGCGGATTTTGATCCTATAAACAAGAGTTGCATTGAGATGTAATTGGTAATCGTTACCTACCGATCATACTAAGTCTTGGGCGTATTAGCCAAATCTAACTCAAGGGTTAGTATGATGTGGATCTTGTCCCACATGAATTATAGAATTCAGTGGGAGCATCATTTAGTTAAAGGCCTAATTAAATGATTAAGAATATGATATTTATTTCTGTATTTATTTTTGTTGTAGATTACCATGACGTCGAATACGAACAATTTCTCTCTGCGATCTGTCCTTAAGAAGGACAAGCTCAACGGAGCAAATTTCCTGGACTGGTACAGGAACTTGAGAATAGTTCTCACCCAAGAACGTAAACTGTACGTTCTGGAGCAGCCCATTCCGGAGGCTCCTCCTGTCACTGCCACGCGAGCAGACCGAGATGCTTACAAGAAGCATCAAGATGACGCATTAGATGTGTCTTGTCTTATGCTCGCGACCATGAACTCTGAGCTTCAGAAGCAACATGAGTTGATGAGCGCTTACGATATGGTTGAACATCTTTGTCACCTATATCAAGGACAAGCAAGGCACTGGAAGATGAACTCCAAAGAATACCTGGAAGACTTAAGAAGAAGAGAAATAAGATTTCTACTTCAGGTATACATGTTATAGAAGTCAACCTCTCTATTTCTTCATCGTGGGTATTAGATACCGGATGTGCTTCTCACATTTGTACTAATGTACAAGCGCTGAGAAATAGCAGGGCATTGACGAAGGGTGAGGTAGACCTACGAGTAGGCAATGGAGCACGGGTTGCTGCTATTGCTGTAGGAACTTACTATCTATCTCTACCCTCTGGGCTTGTTCTAGAATTAGATGATTGTTGTTATGTGCCTGCATTAACTAAGAACATTATATCAGTTTCTTGTTTGGACAAGAAAGGTTTCTCATTTACAATAAAGAACAAATGTTGTTCCGTCTATTTAAACGATATGTTCTATTGTAGTGCACCTCTGATAAACGGACTCTATATTCTAGACCTTGAGAGCTCTATCTATAACATAAATATCAAGAGGTTCAAGTCAAATGACATGAACCAAACCTACCTCTGGCACTGTCGCTTAGGTCATATAAATGACAAGCGCTTATCCCAGCTCCATAAGGATGGTTTGCTGGACTCGTTTGATTTTGAATCATATGAGATATGCGAGTCATGCCTACGAGGCAAGATGACCAAGACTCCCTTTAGTGGGCACAGCGAGAGAGCAACTGATTTGTTAGGACTCATACATAGTGATGTATGTGGCCCTTTCAATATTGCTGCTAGAGGCGGTTATAGATAATTCATCACATTTACTGATGACTTCAGTAGATATGGTTATGTGTACTTGATGACACATAAGTCTAAATCCTTTGAAAAGTTCAAAGAATTCAAGAATGAAGTACAGAACCAGCTTGGCAAGAGTATTAAGATACTTCGATCCGATCGAGGTGGAGAATACCTTAGCCATGAGTTTCGTGACTATCTAGCAGAGTGTGGGATCCTATCCCAACTCACTCCTCCTGTAATACCACAGTGGAATGGTGTATCCGAAAGGAGGAATCGTACCCTATTAGATATGGTGCGATCTATGATGAGTCACACAGATCTTTCGACATACCTTTGGGGTTATGCTCTAGACACGGCAGCTTTTATACTCAACCGAGTTCCATCCAAGGCCGTTATAAAGACACCATATAGGATATGGACTGGGAGAGATGCTCAGGTGTCTTCCATGAGGATTTGGGGTTGTGAGGCTTACGTTAGACGTCAAGTCTCAGACAAATTAGGACTCAAATCTGACAAGTGCTACTTTATTGGATATCCCAAGGAAACTAAGGGATATTACTTCGACATTCCCAGTCAGCACAAGGTAGTTGTGGCAAAGACTGAGGTCTTTCTAGAAAGGGACTTTGTTTCTAGAAAGACTAGTGGGAGCGCGTTCGATCTTGAAGAAGTTCAAGATGCGAACAATAGCACTGATGCCTCGATGGAAATTGAACTGGAACCACAAAGTGTTGTGGATGATGTTGTTCCACAAGGAGTTGAGGAACAACAACAAGTTCAAGTAGACATACCTCTTCGCAGGTCTAATAGGATACGTCATCAGCCTGAGAGATACTCATTTCTCTTGTCTGACCATGATGACATTGTGCTCATAGAGAATGAGTCTACCACCTATCAAGAAGCTGTGATGAGACCAGATTCCGAAAAATGGCTAGAAGCCATGAGATTCGAGATGGAATCCATGTACACCAACCAAGTATGGACTTTGGTTGATCCAACTGAAGGGGTAAAACCCATTGGGTGTAAGTGGGTCTTTAAGAGAAAGACTGGCATGGATGGACTTATCTATAAGGGTCGCTTGGTAGCTAAAGGTTTCAAGAAGATTCATGGTATTGACTATGATGAAACATTTTCTCCAGTAGCGATGTTTAAGTCCATTCGGATCATGCTTGCTATTGCAGCCTACCATGACTATAAGATATGGCAGATGGATGTCAAAATCGCGTTTCTGAATGGAAACCTACTCGAGGATGTGTACATGACACAACCTGAGAGTTTTGTAGATCCACAGCATACTAGCAGAGTATGCAAGCTGCATAGGTCCATTTATAGACTAAAGCAAGCTTCTCGGAGCTGGAATCTTCGATTCCATGATGCAATCAAACAGTTTGGTTTCATCAAGAATGAAGATGAACCTTGTGTCTACAAAAAGGTTGTAGGGGGCATAGTTGTCTTCCTCATATTGTATGTGGATGACATACTACTCATTGGAAAGGACATCCCTTTGCTTCAGTCTGTCAAGACCTGGCTAGGGAGTTGCTTCTCAATGAAGGACTTAGGTGAGGCATTCCGGATTTTAGGGATACAGATCTATAGAGATAGATCTAAGAGATTGCTTGGCCTAAGTCAGAGTACATATATTGACAAGGTACTCCTTCGGTTTGCCATACAGAACTCCAAGAAGGGATTTCTGCCGATGTCACATGGCGTGAGTCTTTCGAAGACTCAGGGTCCCTCTTCTAGAGAGGAGAGAGACCGCATGGATCAGATCCCTTATGCCTCAGCCATAGGATCTATCATGTACGTCATGTTATGTACTCGACCTGATGTCTCGTATGCTTTGAGCTTGACGAGCAGATACTAGTCAGATCCAGGTGAAAGTCACTGGATAACGGTCAAGAATATTCTTAAGTACTTGAGAAGGACTAAAGAATATTTCTTGATATATGGAAGCGATGATGAGCTAGCTGTAAAGGGTTACAGTGATGCTAGCTTCCAGACCGACCAGGATGACTATAGATCGCAGTCGGGGTTCGTATTTTTCATTAATGGAGTTCGAAGCAAGATACAGTAGCTGATTCTACAACAGAAGCCGAGTACATTGCTGCATCAGAGATAGCAAAGGAGGCAGTTTGGATCCGCAAGTTCATCACTGAACTTGGGGTGGTTCCCAGTATCGCTGACCCCATTGAGCTCTATTGTGACAACAATGGAGCTATAGCACAGGCGAAGGAACCTCGCTCACACCAGCGGACCAAACACATACTACGGTGCTTCCATCTCATTCGAGAGATTATCGAGAGAGGAGATGTGAAGATATGCAAAGTACCTACAGAGGCTAACATCGTAGATCCCTTGACCAAGGCTTTGGCACAGAGGAAGCATGATGGTCACACTAGGTCATTGGGGCTTAGAGCCTACACTGATTGGCACTAGTGCTAGTGGGAGATTGTTAGCTAGAGCCCTAGAGCCAATCATTTGATGATTGTATTTTGGACTTGTTGTATCATATTCTATATAAATAAAGGCATTTGGTTTTTGGTTATTATACTTACTTGTATTTGTGCCAAATAAACTAAGTATAATAACGTCCTTGAGTAGAAGGTTCTTACCTATATCAATCGATTGGTTGAATCGATAGTGAGATGATATAGGGAACACTACTCTTAATCATTCCTAGTCTAGTATTCACATTCAGGGACAATATTAATGTAATAAGACTAGCATGTAGGTCAACTCGATGACTTGATCTCACAAGTCATGGATATGGAGATATCAAGTTGACACATGGGTATGCATTGGAGAATGTATACTGAATGACCCGCCATGAGAAAGTATCATGGATCGTTATATGAGTGTCATATACTTTCTCATGTGGCTATTAGTATGACTACTAGTCCTTAGACCTGAAGTCACCATGGTTCCCTACATAAGGAGTTATGTACTTTGGTTTCGTCAAACGTCACCCGTAACTGGGTGGACTATAAATGCGATTACTGGGTATGTAACAAATTATGCGGAGGGATGTGAGTGATGTAGATGGGATCTATCCCTCCTATATGACGGGAGAGACATCGGTATTCTTGATAGAGTGAGACCACGAAGTGCATGGCCATGCCCAAATGAGTCAATATGAGATATTGAGCTCATTTGATTTAGTGAGTCTACCTGGAGTTCAAGATTTAGATTGGTCAGAGGATGACACGGTCTATGCCTCACATTGATCAATCTATATGTCTAGGATAGAAGGACACTTGTCATATATTGTGAGGAGTCACAATTAGTAGTCACAAGATGATGTTGGATCTCAACATTCTTGTAACTTGGGTAGCAATGATGTATTGCTAGATGTCGCTCATTGCTTATGTTTCTAGAGTTTAGAAACATTCCCAACGTTACAAGAACCTATTAGGTCACACACAAAGAACAAGTGGATGGAGATTAGGTTCATATGATGAACCAATTGGATTAGGTTCATATGATGCACCAAGGATTGGATTCGGATTAATTCAAATTAGACTTATTGAGTTAGACTCAATTAGATTCAATTGTTGAATGAGTCTAATTTAAATTTGATTCATTGAGTCAATTTATATTAATGAATTGAGATTCATTAAATTGAAATTGACTTGAATCAAAGGTTGGATTTAACTCAACAAGGAAGAGAATTTGTTAATTTTGACTTGACCAAATGGAAGTTGAAACATCAAGTTTGACTTGATGTATTGCCACATCATGAAGGTTGACTCATCCTACATGGCATGACTAACCTTGCCACATCATCTCCACATCTTCATGGTGTGCCACCTCATGGAGGTTACACATCCCATGCCATTTAATGTGGCCGGCCACATTAATGAGGGAGGTTACAACATGTGGTCGGCCACACTAATGTGGTGAGGAGGTTTTGTTTTTGTGTATTGATGTGTATTCATGTGTGGTAATTGTTTCTCCTTCTTCCTAGCATCTTCCTCCTCTTTGCTTGCTGTTGCCGTGAGTTTTCAAGGAAGGAGAAGGTGGTTGAGTGAGTTCCAAGAGAATAAGGAAGAGTGAAGGTCACAAAGGAGGATACTACTTCTTGAGTGTATGAGATTCTTTTTGCATCCTCTCTTTTTCTTCCTTTCAAATCCTACCCGAGAGCCCTAGAAAGTGCTAGCACACTTGGGGTGCTCTCTTCTCCATCCTTGAGTGTTAGAGAACACATCTTGTTCGTGTGGATATCACTAGAGAGTTGTCTACGTTGACAACTTTGAGATCCGGCGTACCTTGGACTTGCGGGATTGCGAAGGGCACACATAGAAGGTATAAAATCTTTTTATGTAGATCTAGGAGTAGATCTAGTTTGAAACTCATATTCGTAGTTTTTCAAAAAATTTCTTTGCACGGATCCAATGGCTAGGGGGTTTCGGGGTTTCCGCGACGCGAAAAAGAGGTTATCGCGGCCCGAAAAACCCAACAGCAATGTTAAACCATGGTGGATATATCTAAGTTGGTTGGCAGTGGGTGCTGAAGGATGATGCCTTTATGCAGGAGGCTATCAGGTTTAATTGATGTTGAGGATGATTTGAGATTGATGGACATTACTAGATCAAGTGTGGTGATATGTTATTAGTTGATGATCAGATTATAGACTTGTTGTCAGTGATCTTACTTTTGAGTATGCTTGTTGTACGAACTTTAAGAGTCCTTGATATTGCCATTTAGGTTTATAGTGCCCTAGAAATTTCTAGGGACTCGATGTATTTGGTATTCTTAGGGTATTTGGATTAGTTGATATTGTCCTCAGTGACAATAATTGTGATCTATTCCCGATCCGAGGTGGATCACGTACACTATCTTCACATAGTTCTAGAGATATTTCGACCGGAACATCTATATGCGAAGTTCAGTAGTGCGTATTTTGATTATCTTCTGTGAGATTTTTGGAACACATGGTCACCAGTAGGGGTACACCTATGGATCCACAGAAGATAGAAGTTGTTACCAGTTAGGAGTAGTTGAAGTCTGTACAAGAGATTCGCAGCTATTCTGGTTTGGCTGGAAATTACCGGAGATTGGTTGAGGGTTTCTCCAGCGTTGTTATGTCGTTGACTTGACTGTCTAGGAAGAGTGTGGAATTTTCCTGGGCATATGCTTTTGAGACCAGTTTCATGAATTGAAACGAAAGCTGATAACTGCACCTTCTTGTGTAGACAGAAGTATCGTACTAGGGGTTAGGTGCAGTTCTGAAGCAGCACGATCGAGTGGAATTATATTATTTTTCTCGACGGCTGAAAGATCATGAGAAAATTTATCCGACTCATGATTTGGGATTAGTAGTTATCATTTTCAAGTTGAAAATGCGGTGACATCATTGATACTGGATTCATTATTTTCATGGGAGATTATATGTGTTCCTGAGTCACATCCAGTCTGGGAGGAGGTACTCCAAGAAGCACACTTATCCAGATTGGCGATACATGTGAGTAGTACTCGATGTATAAAGACTTGAAGTGTTCCTATTGGTGGAACGACATGAAGAAAGACATCGTGGACTTTGTAACTTGAGGTCTAATATGTTAACCAGTGGAGGCTGAACATCGGATACTAGTAGGATAGTTTCTGTTGTTTCAGATACTAGAATGAAAATGAGAGTTTATTATGATGGACCTTGTTGTGAGATTGCTTAGGACTTATAGAGGTTGTGTTGTGATATGGGGTAATCGATAATTGATTGACTAATTTGCTACTATTCTCTCGATCTGTAGGATGAATCCTTTGAATTGATTAGCAGAGTTATATTGTAGAGAGGTCACCGGACTTGGAGTATCGTATCGGATTGAGATCCTTGGTTCACCTCATGTTTTGGCGTAGTTTATAGCAGATCGTGAGTAAGAAGCTTTGTTGTAATAGAGGTTTTCACCCTCAGACAGATGGATAGTCTAAGCGCACTAAATAGATGATAGAGGATTTATTGGTAGTGTGCATTATAGATTTCAGATGTAACTGATTTATCCATAGTGAGCTAGGTTGCAATGTGGGAGTAGCGGAAGCTGGATGAGCTCATAACCCACAGAGGCATCCCTTGTAGTAGGAAATTTGTTAATGATACTTGGATGGAGTAGTTTATGAGTGTGTTGCTTGGTTGTTACCCTTGGAAGAGGATTTCTGGGTTGAGAAGTAAATTTAGGGACTAAATTTTTATTAGTGGGGGAGAATGTAAAATATGACACCCAAATAATGATTAAATAATAAGGTTATTTGACAGATAATTTTATTGGATTTTTCAGAAATTTTTAGGAATTTTCTGAGAATTTTTTCGAATCTCGTTTGACGTATTTTAAGGGGATCAATTGTGGACTGTAAGAAAGCCTATTTGGAATACCTATTTTAGTTAAGAGTTGATTGAGGAAGTAACCTAGGCTTTAATTGAAAAGACCTAAGTTTATTACTTTATTAATTGTGCTGTAGTCTTCATCCACCCGAGCCTCCCCCCTTTCCTTCTCTCTCGCTCGATCCACCGCACACCTCCACCTTCCTCTCTCATGCTATCGCCGATCACTCTCCTTCCCACCCGATCATCGCTGATACGGTCCTCAGCCGACGATACTCTCGCGACCCCGAGGTCACAACAACATGGAGCTACCTATTTCCCCGTTGCTCTCCTCTCTCGTCGCGTTGTGATCTCGGCTAGTCGCCACTACCGCCTTGGCCTAGCCGTCAAGAGCTCATCGTCGACCACAGCTCGAAGGTCGATCACCTCTCCCTGATGCCAGTTCCTGAGAGCTTTCTAATGCCACACAAGTGTCGTTTCTTAGAGCAACGTCATCGTCTCCCTCTTGGGGGTGTTCTTCCTCTCCGAGCCGAGCCCTAGCTCGTGGAGGTCGATCGCCCCTCCTCATCACTGGATTTGGATCAAGGAGGTCCAGTGATGCCTTCTCACTGGATCTTGGACTATTCAAGTGTTAGAGTGTATACTTAAAGCCTAGCTTTTGTAAATATTTATTTTTGAAATAAAAAAATCACATTGGTCAAATGTCTATATTTATTTGTTAAATATAATTGTTCAATTAATTTATAAAATATATAACATGGTGTGTGGTGTCACACACAGAAGATCGTGTTATCAGCTCTTTATAAATTATAAACAGTTGCTCACGACTAAGATGGAAAAGAACAAACCATTGGTAAAGTCGTAGTGTAATTAGGTGTTAGTTTATCTTGACTAATAAATTACACTAGTACACTCTAAGTGTATTGAGTAGGACCATTTTAGGTAAGTTCTTTTTATACTGACTTAATAAAAGAACTAGACCTTAGTTATTATGGAAGTGTGTACTCTTAATCATAATATAATAACAAGCATATATATTTAATATCTATTTCTTTAACTTATCAAAGGGTGAGATTTAGCTTGATAAATCAATAAGCCCGATAAGTTAGGAATGATATTACTTATAATGTGTGTTGTTGATTATAAAAGGAAACTGTGTCCTAATAATCTAGGTTGAGAATGTCCCCAAGAGGAGCTCATAAGGATTGTCATGTTAAAACCTGCAGGTTGACTTAGTCCGACATGACAATGAGGTTGAGTGGTACTACTCTTGGACTTAGATATTAATTAAGTGAGTTGTCAGTAACTTACTTAATTAGTGGACATTCGTTATCTTAAACACAGGGAGACTAACACACTCATGATAAGAAGGAGCCCATAAATATAATTTGGGATTGGTGCGGTAGTGCAACAATAACTCTCTAGTGGAATGAGTTATTGCTGATGAACTTGAGTTGTGTGTTCGGGGCGAACACGGGATACTCAAGCTCATCGGAAGGTCAAAACCAATTTCTCCTCTAGGTCCCTGTCGTAGCCTCATTAAAGTCTCGAGTCCAATCAAATAAAAACCCTTCTTGGTGTCCAAGAAAGGAGGTCGGCCCATTGCTTGGTGACCAAGCAATGGCCGGCCACCATCTCCTTAAGAGGGCCGGCCGGCCCTCTTGCTTGGTGACCAAGCAAGTAGGGGTCGGCCAAAATAAATCAAATAGAAAACTATAAGTTTTTAAATAGGAGTGTTTTTAAATAGAAAATTCAAATAGGGGTGTTTTGAATTTTTAAAATCTTCTCTTTGTAGAAAACTATAAGTTTTAAAAGAGAGATTTTAATTTTAAAAACTTTCCTTATTTGAATTAGGCCACATGGTTTAATAGAGAGTTTTAAAAGTTTTAAAATTTTCTTTTTTTAACCATCCTCATGGTTTTAGAAAAAAAGGAAGAGAAGTTTTAAATTTTAAAACATGGTTTTAATTTTTAAAACTTTCCGTTTTAACATCCACTTTAGGAAAGAGAGCTTGTAAAATTTTATAAGAGGATTTCTTCTTGTAAAATTTTATAAAAAAATTTTTATTTCTTCCTATAAGTGGCCGGCCACCCTTGCTTGGTGCCCAAGCAAGGGGCCGGCCAAGATTAAATCAAGCCAATCATTGATTTGGTTATTAATTCAATCAAGAGAAAAGAAAAGGAAAAATAAAAGGGAAAATGAAAAACTAGAGCAAAATTTTAATTTTTGTAAAAATTCTTCCCTTATTTGCCTTGGGCAAGTAATATAAAAGAAGGGATGAGGAGGCCTCATGAGACACAACTCTTATTCTCTTGCTTGGTGGTTCTCTTGGTGTGGCCGACCCTCTCTCTTCTCCCTTTCCCTTTGCTTTCTTTTCTTTTGTGGTGGTGGTGGTCGAAAATTAGAAGAAGGAGAAGAAGGCTTTGGGTGGTGTTCATCTTGGAGGATCGTCGCCCACACGACGTCCAAGGCGAGGCGAGAAATACGGCAGAAGATCTCGAGGTCATTAGCTTGCAAAGAAAATGTATAATTAGCAATTGTTTTCTGCATCATGGTAGTTATTTTTCTTTGTATGAATTCCAAACACAAGAGACATTAGATCTAGTTTTTTGAATTAGTAATTCGTGTTTGTGTTTTTCTTTGTTTTTTGAATTTGTGATTCGATTGTTCTTTTTGGTTAAAGCTAGAGTTATATAAGGAAATTAAATATTAGCTTTCCTTAAAAGGCTTTGTCTAGGCGGTGGTGGATGCTCCCATACCCAAGAAGGCCATGTGTCTCGTCATGCAGTCCTGGAAGCCAATTTTGGAAATTAATATTTAATTGAATTTATAACGTAGGTGGGTTTAGATCAATAGTGTTAAGTTCCGCTTGCGATCCAAGACTAAACCATTAAGAACAGATAAATTAAATTTGGAATCAATAATGTTAAGTTCCGTTTGCGATTCCTAATTTAACTTCTAAAGAATACAATAGGTTATTTAAGAAAGGTTCAACACTTGGACAAAATTTTTGTACAGTGGAATCGGTATGATCTTCCTAGGACTAACCAACATCAAGATCATCCTCTGGTCGTCCATCTAGTTCCAGCACCAGTACTGAATCCTACTTTTGATCATATGTGAAGTTTCCAGCAAGATTCGCCAGATTTGATGATCGATTGATGGTACGTTGTTAGTTTAAAAGTTGTGGCTTAAGAATTAGGGTTTAATTCCTAATTATAGTGGTATTGATTACGAATTGGGATGTTGAAGTTAAAGGGGGTTGCATCTCCGCTGTGTTCCAGCCACAAGGTTTTGCAGTAAGTGTAGCTCCGGCCATCATTTTCAAGCAACGAGTTTCTCCGGTTGTGAGTCAATAGCAGAGTGTCCAATTTCGGTGAGTTTTGGAAGTTGATTTCCATTTCTATGTTGATTTTGGATTAGGAATGATGGATTGTAGAAATTGATTATATTATATAGTGGATTGGTAATTAAGAAATGAATTTGTATTGGATTAAATGATGTGTTGATTCGGGGAGCTATAGAGATGATTCATGGTAAACTTAATCTAATTAGGTTGTAGTATGGTTAAGGTTATTTGGGGATTAATCTATAACCATGTGTGATTAGAATTACTCTAATTAAGTGGGGGAGTTGTTAGTTAATTACTTTCTATGTAATTAGCTAAATATACTATGTGATCGTAGGACTTGGATTCGGAACGAGCGTATGGACGTGGGATTGTTTAACACCATCTACATATAAAGGCGGGTACTTCTTGCTTTATCTTTTTAGTATATTGTTCTTAGTGCATGAGCTATACTTTCGGATAGTTCCTGTATTTATCTTGACTCCACTCGTATTTTTCCTGCGTTTGATACTTCCACTCAATCTTTGAGCTACTTATTTATGTATCTATATAGTCTCTCATTGCTATCTATGATATTTAGCAGATACCAGTTACCAAATACCAGATACTAGATATTAGATGTTGGATATATGGATACTGGATACCATGTTTACATGTTTTGGATGATGTATGTTTACATACCTTACTGAGCATGTTGGCTTCATGTAGCATACATGTTATATATATATATATATATATATATAATGACTGCTGCATTGTACGCATCATCATTGCATGCATGTTGGCAACCATGTCTCCCTTGAGGTTGAGAGGGTCGTTGGCCAGGGCCGCGCGCTCGGCCACTCATGGGTAGTAGCTGGAGCGTGTCGCTTGTCCTGTCGTGCCCCCCACTCACATACTCATGGGTAGTGATAGCTGGAGTCGCAGGCAGCAGGGACCCCCGTGGCAGACGTGGCTATTTAGCTACTATGCAACTGTCCCTTCGGCCACTCAAAAGTAGTGGTAGCTGGAGAGTGTACAATCTGTCATTGTCCCGGCCTCTCGACCATACAGGAGTCATGGTGCAGAGGGGTGGGTGGGAGTGACCATCCGTGCATACACTGTTATTATTATATCTGTTATTGTTTACTTATGTTGTTGTTGTTTCCTTATGCTGATATGTTCACATAGATTGAGATATATATTTGAGGTATGTGTTTAGACGCTGGTTTACTTATTGGTAGTATAACTCACATGATACCCTTGTAGTTATGAGCAGTACTGTAGCAGGTCTGAACTATTCCCGACCTTACTAGCTTAGGGTATGGTTTCAAGTATGGACACTTACTATGATATCACTGTTATATCTGCTATTTTTTCATACAAGACTGTATACTTTCGTATCTCTAGTTCTTTACTATTCTCATGCACTATCTGTCTATTATCCGCTGAGTATTTATACTCACCACCCCGTAAAATGGTTATTTCGTCAGGTAGCAGGTAAAGGTTTTATGGAGTCGCCTGGAGATCTTGTCCGCCAGTCCCGTGTCACACCGAGCTACTCGTACCGTTAGTGTTTCAGTTCGCATATTTGGTTTTGCACTTATTCTCGTATTTGTATATTTTATATGGAGTTTGTCTTGTATTTGATGTGTTGATTATGTGTCAAGCCAGGTCGGCTTGCGGTTAGTTGTTCTGGTGTTTTATGTTCCTTATGTTGTGATTTTCGCTGTGTTATGTTTCAGCCGTGTGGGCTGCATATTAAATCTGCGTAGTTGTGTTATTTATCCAACCGTGTGGGTTGTTACATACTGCTGATGAGTTTGTCTATGGTTATATGTACTTATGCTTTATATTGTCATCGGTACAAGGGAGATGCTATAGAAATTTTATCGATAGGAACTCCTTTGGGGGCGTGACACAATTAAACCAAGTTAATATCAAACGATTACTCTAAGTTATTGCTTTTACATGCATAATTGAGTTGATAGGTAGATGATAGATTATTACAAAAAAAATAGAGATCAAATCTTGGAGGGAATAATTCTTTGAATAAAATTCCTTCCACCCTAAAGTGATAGGAAGGATGTTTGAGGTGGACATCAACTTTTATCACAAAACTACTATAAGTTATTAATTCAAAAGTTTACTTTTAAAAAAAATATTTATTATTTTGATTTATTCAATTAATTATGATTTTAAAATTTTAAATTCAATTATATTGTAAGGAATCACATGTACTTAAATCGATCAACCACTGCGAACTCAGCCGATAAATGGGACAATAGAAACAGTCGATTTGTGGTAATTGATGATGCAATATCAATTGTCTGCTACGAAAATTTTGATTAATTCTATAACCATTGATGATTCAATATCAATTGTCTAATTTTGGTTAATTCTATAACCATTGATGATTCAATATCAATTGTCTAATTTTGGTTAATTCTATAACCATTGATGATGCAATATCAATTGTCTGCTAGGAAAATTTTTATTAATTCTATAACCCTAAAACAAAGATTTATACAAAATTGATGTAATTTAGAATCATTTTTTATTTGTTCTAGATATTATATTTTCCATATTTAGTTGGCATGCCCATAAATAACATTCACAACAAAACGCTTCTTCTAATGGTAATAATGAAAACACTAATGATTATGATAACAACTTAAGGTGTGCACAGATACAACATGCAAGTGAATAATCTAATCTAGAGCCAGTTTCGAGCAAAAGGTTCAAAAGTTTTCAAAAGGGCATCCATTTGATCCATTGCCACATTGTGCAGAACAAAAGTATACTAGAGATCACGATCTGTTGTCCCCCTTCATTAGTGCCAAGAAGAGATATAATTGTCTTTGCTCATTGAAATGGCACATTTATGTACAGTAAGATATAGTCATGAATTTAAATATAGAATGCTATGAAGAAAATATGAAGTGGTAAAAGAGTCAAGTTAGCAATTCTAAATAAGCCTCAAGCCCTTGGGCAAGGAGGCATTTCTTGAGCTTTTTCAAAGCCTGGTTTCCTATCTGTCTTATTCTCTCTTTGGAAAGGCCATACATAGCACCAATCTGCGACAATGACTTCCGTTCATCACAGTGAATTCCAAACTGCAACTGAATTATAGCTTTCTCCTTGGGTTTAAGAATCTTTAGAAGGCTGTGAACATGCAACCTCATCATCTGCTTGGCTATCGCAAGATCAGGACTCTCTATTGCTGGGTCAGCTACAATTTCCTGTTTGTATCAGAATGATAAAGAATCAAGTAAACAACTAACAAGAAAGTATTGGAAATAGTAAAATAAGCTAGATCTATTCAAAAAGATAGGCACACACGAAGAATTAACAATAAAGATTGAAACATAAATTATTAGCAAAGTGACATTTGAGGATCAACTTTGAGAATCATCAAGAAAACCACAAGAATGTTAAGAATATTAGAACTAAGGTTTAAAATCTCGACCTGTGCCTAGATTTCAGTCCCAAATCAGAACGATACGGTTTCAGTATCGTATCATGTCGTGTCGTGCCGATACCGTTTCAATATTTTTTTTATTTATATATAGTAATTATTAGATAAATATATTTATTATGAATAATTTTAAAATAAGTTGTATATTAATTTAATATAAGTTAACAACTTAATATTGTTAGAAAAAATAATTAAATATATTTTTTAAGAAAAATAATTTATTAATAACTTAAATTAAAATTGATACATCATACTATATTACCTTACTAATACCAAAAGGAGTGGCATAAATCAGATGGAAGCATTTGTTTATGTAATATTCTGCTTAGGCCAACTCCATAATTCTCCAACGCTCCGATTAAATAATTACAATTATATAAATTAATACAAAGATATTATTTTATATAAAATAATTATATAAATTAACTATTTATTCATTTAATTAATTATTAATTTAAATAATATATATTTAAAATAATAAAAAATCAGAATATCAATTAAACAATAAAAATTATCATAATATAAATCATATTTATTAGAATTTTTTTAGATTTTTCAAATAAAATTTAAAACAATAAAAAATTTCATAATATCAATTGATGAAATTTATTATTATTTTTTTATTTTAAATATATTTTTTATATATTTTATTAGGATAATTCAATTAGGGTTTATGAAAGCCTCTTTGAAATATCACGCTTAAGTTGGGAACTATTTAAATTAATTAAATATCAGTTTTAATTTTCAATCAGGAACAGTAGCATCGCAACACACATTACGCTTTCCGCGACGCCTCCACGACACCTCTGACCCAACTTCTGTCACGCAATATGCGTGCGTGACGCACATGATGACGTGATGACGTCCAGGAAATGTTCACGCAAACTATGCCCGTTTCACTCCCACGTCAGAACAATAAAAATCGTCTGTGCCACTAGCACGGAACGATATTTCAGTCACTAGTTATAACTTGCATCCCCTTCTGCATTTAGGTAGTAAAGTCTCTTGATGGTTTTGATAAAATTGGCAAAGGGTTTAAATTAGATTTGTGTTTATCTAATATGTATGCTAAATTGTGCAGGGTCTATCAACTATAAAGGTTAACTTGACGTGGCCAAGGATTGTGATGGCTCGAGGTATGTGAGATCAACGAAGGATGATGCATCCAAGGGATCACATGACGAGAAGCATTGAAGCATGGCAAATTGAGGAGGAGAACTACGTGAAGGATGATATGGGAAGAAGCCAAGAGCTTCTTGCATCGAGGGACGTGAAAAGACCTAAGATTTAGATGAACTATACGTGAGAAGTGAAAGGAGTGAATTGTATACGGGGTGAAGGGTAGACAAGCAAATTAGGTAGACTCGACCTTAGAACTGATTGAAGTCAAGCGACCAGTTGAATAACTGATGTTGGCATCGAGTCAATTAGTGGTTCAATTATCCTAAGTTTTGTTTGGGGTATTCGAGTTGGATCAATCGACTGATAGTTAAGACCTTGACAAACAAATTGAAAGTTATCTAGTCGACTAGCTAGGGTTCATTTAAAACAAACAAAATATCCTAGAGTCGACTAGAGCAATCGACTGAATTCTTTTTGAGCTACACAGAATGTCCTAGAGTTGACTGGAGCAGTCGATTAAGCACAGATCGGTCGACTGTTGGTACGTTCAGTCAACTGATACTATAATGACCAATTCAAACGAAGAGGGGAATCAATTGATGATTGCAAGATCAGAAAATGGCAAATGACAGGATTCGAGGTGAAGGCTATATATGAGGCTCAAGAGGCTGCGAGATCAATAACCCACCTAGTGCAAATTATACCCACATTCTGCCCTCCTAGGTTTCATTTGTTTGTTTTTACTTTTATTGTAATTATTTCTTGTTCTTGCCAAATCTATAAGAGGTTTCTCCATCTCCAATGCTTAACTAAAAAGAAGAAAGATAGTGCACATCGTATGCATAGGCCGTGGGCATAGCAAGTAAGGGTTGTGAACTACATAAAATCTTGATATCATATGATAGTCACCCCTCTAGCGGTTGTCACCGATCCCAACAAAGAATACTTGGTTGTTTCAAGTATTTTGATGATAAATAGATTTCAGAAATAAAAATCATTATCAATGTAACATTTGAGAATCAATTTTAGAGGGTCAGCAAGAAAATCACAAAGCCATGGGACTCTTTAATTCTTTCATTATATTGAAAGATTTACAAACCAGAAGATAGAGAGTTAAGAAAAAATTATATATATATATATATATATATATATATATATATATATATATATATATATATATATATATATATATAAACTGTATTTCGCGTAAGAAAAAATCAAGTGAAAAAAAAAACATGATGGAAGGTGTTGAAATTCTGACAACAACAATCACCACAACCAAACTTTATCCCACTAGATGGGGTTAGCTATATAGATCATTTACGTGACTCTATCCCTTACTATATCATCATCTATACAACAAAAATAATCAAGCTTTATCCCACTAGGTGAAATCGGCTATATGAATCTTTTTACACCATTGAGCTCTATCTCCTACTATATCATCATCTATACTTTATTGTTAATAACCAAGTATTTTTTGGTCTTCCTCGTTTCATATGTGTGTTTGTCATAGTTTCACATCGCCTAACAAAGGCATTTATTGGCCGTCTAAGTACATGTTTGTACCATCTTAAACGTGTCCCTCGGAGTTTTCCCTCAATAGATGCAACTCTGACTTTCTCTTTAATTCTCTCATTTCTTATTTTATTCATCCTCGTATGTCCACACATCTACCTTAATATTCTCATTGTTGGAACTCCAAGGTTGTTTTGGTGTGAACAACAAGTTAAGTTAGGTCCTGTGTGTATCTAACCTTGTGTCTAAGTGTGCAGGAGCTTAGGAACACAGGTAATCGAGCGGAAGACGCAGCTAGCGAGAAGGACGGCAGTCCGAGGGACGAGGTGCTGCGGAAGAGTACACCGGCGGACGAGAAGGAAGCGTGCGGTGGTTCCGAGGGACGAAAGCCGGAGAGGAAGATTGCTCGGGGAGCAAGAGACGCAGCTAGCGAGAAGGTCGACGACCGAGGGACGAAGACTGCGGATGAGTACGCTGGCGGACGAGAAGAAAACACGCGGCAATTCCGAGGGACGAGAAGCCGGAGGGAAGCACGCTCGAGAATACCGGAAGTTGGGTTCGGGTGAGCCCTATTCCGGATGTCAAAGATCACCCAAGCAAAGCGGAGCCGGAGCAGAAAGACCCGGACCAGAGGCGAACTGAACCGGAGAAGAGAGCACGGACCAAAAGTCAACTGGGTTGACTTTTGGCTCCGGGGTGCCCGGAACTGTCCGGGGCGCCCGGAGCTGTCCGGGGCGCCCGGAAGTGACTTTTTCACAGGATCGAGCTTTGACTCGATCCAACCGTTGGGGGATAAATTTTATCCCCCCAGGGCGCCCGGAACCCTTCCAGGCGCCCCGACCAAGGCTATAAATATAGCCTTGGTCCAGAAGCTTTTCATTAGTTCAGAAATTGTAACAACACTTGTGTGCTTCCACTGCTTTGATTAGCTTCTTTCTTTTTGTGCCTACACTGGTGTAAACGAGGCTTCTCCGCCTGAAGGAGTTCTTAGTGCAACCATCTTCCTTGGATTAACAACCTCCCCGGTTGTAACCAAGTCAAATCCGGTGTCTCGTTTTTATGCTTTATTTTCTACTTAATCTATTTTTCAAGTGTTAGCTTAATTGTTCGGGAAAGGGTTGTGTTTTTATTCAGGGCTATTCAACCCCCCCTTCTAGCTGACCCAACGGTCTTACAAGTGGTATCAGAGCCGAGGCACTTCAGGAGGACTAACCGCCGAACGAAGCAACGTCATGGCCGGACCAAGCATCCACCCGCCGAAATACGAAGGGGACTTCGCTACGTGGAAAAAACTGATGCAGGTATTTCTTACAACAGATATTGAACTATTTTTAACAATGAAATTTGGCTTTGAAGCTCCAGAGGACAAGGAAATAGATAAATGGACAAAAAAGGAGCAGACTGACTTCGTGGCGAACGGCAAAGCAGAGTACCATCTGCTAAGCGTTCTTCCGCCTCAAGAAGTCAACAGGATCGGTAAATACAACTCCGCAAAGGAACTTTGGGAGAAGTTCCTCGAGCTGCACGAAGATACGTCCGAAGCCAAACTCGCTAGACGAGATCTGCTTCGCAATCAGCTCACCAGCCTGCGACTTGGGGAAGATGAGACAGTCGCACATCTGCACTCCAGAATAAAAGAAATCATCACCGGACTCACGAATCTCGGAGAAAAGGTAAGTAACCGAGATTCGCTCAGGTACGCCTTAAATTCATTTCTAAGAAATTCAAAATGGGCATCACTAGTAGATGCTTTTTACATTTCTAAGGACTTCGAAAAAATTTCATTAGAAGAATTTTTTTCAACATTTGAAGTGCATGAGTCGAGATGTGCAGGAATGAAGGAGCCCAAGAACAACGTCGTCCTCAAAGCTTCGAGAGGCGAACCTGAGTCGGAATCTTCTCTCGACGACGAGGAAATGGTAATGATGGTAAGAAGATTCAAGAAACTTTGTAAATCCAGATCTACTAACCATCCGCAGGAGAAGAAAAAAAGAACGATCCGCTGCTACCATTGTGACGAAGAAGGGCACGTCAAGGACAATTGCCCCAAGCTGAAGAACAAGAACAAGGAAAAGGGTAAGAAACCTATCCAAAAGCGAAAAGCCCTAAAGGCGACGTGGGACGATACGTCGTCGGAGTCGGAAGTCGAGGCATTCTCCGGGCTTGCTCTAATGGCAAGTCATCAAGACGACGACTCCGAGTCAAGCTCTTCCGAAATGAGCATCGAGAGCATCGATGAAGGGGGAGCTTCGTCAGAAGAAAGCAACAGTTCAGAGGGAGACACAGAAAACGAACTCGATAAGGTAAGTCAGGTACGTTCTCTTCCTCCCGATAAACTTTATAAATTTGTTAAGTTATTAACTAAAGACTGCTGTAAATTAGAAAAAGAAATAAAAAATTTAAAAATAATTTTAGCTAAGTCTTGCCCTCTAGAAGAATTAGATAAATCAAAATTGGAAAATGAAAAATTGAAACTTGAAAATAATGATTTGAAAATTCAAGTAGATAATTTGAAAAACCATGCATGCTCATCTAATTCTAGAAAGTTTAAAAATTTAAATTGGTATTATAGATATCACCCGGGACAAATTAAGAATATCTCTAGAAAATATGTCCCTAAGAAATTTTTAATCAATCCAGTAAGCTGGAACCTTTATTGGGTTCCTAAATCTTGCTTAGTCTAAATTTTAAAATTAAAATTAGCGCTTTTCAGTGAGAAAATTAAACAATAAGTTTCTCTATAAGGCTTTGTCTAAGGAAGTGGTTGTTGCTCCAATAACCAAGAAGGCCTAGTGACTCGCCACGACCTGGAAGTCAAAATATTGAAATAAATGTTTACTTAACTTTCTGTCAAAGCATTAAAATTAGAATTAATTAATGCAGTCAAAGTTTTTTTAAACATTTTTGTTCAAAATTTTTATACTTAGAAAAATACTTTTTGCCTAAGTCAAATTCTTACTTAAGAAAAATTCTCAAAGTTTAAAAATTTATTTCAGAAATTCTTACTTAAATTCTTTTTAGAAAGATTCTCAAAAATCATTTTTTTTTAAGTTAAGAACTTTTTTCTTGAAACTAGAAATCTCAGCTTAAATTACTTAGAAAAATTTTCTAAATCTCTTAAAAACTTAGAAATTTTTTTTAGAAATACTTTTTCTAAGTCTTTAACCCTTAGATTGTTTTTCTTGGAACCCCATTTTTTTTATGATCAAAGGGGGAGAAGGGAAAGTATAAGTCTAGGGGGAGGTAGGTAGATAGATTTAATTTTTTCTATCTTTTTGTACTGAGGTAGATAGATTTAATTTTGTTTCTATCTTTTTGTACTTAAATTGCAAATTAAGTTAATTTACTTAATTTCATTTAATGTCTATTTTAACCCTAGCTTAACTTGGGTTGATCACACCAAAAAGGGGGAGATTGTTGGAACCCCAAGGCTGTTTTGGTGTGAACAAGTTAAGTTAGGTCCTGTGTGTATCTAACCTTGTGTCTAAGTGTGCAGGAGCTTAGGAACACAGGTAATCGAGCGGAAGACGCAGCTAGCGAAAAGGACGGCAGTCCGAGGGACGAGGTGCTGTGGAAGAGTACACCGGCAGACGAGAAGGAAGCACGCGGTGGTTCCGAGGGACGAAAGCCGGAGAGGAAGATTGCTCGGGGAGCAAGAGACGCAGCTAGCGAGAAGGTCGACGACCAAGGGACGAAGACTGCGGATGAGTACGCTGGCGGACGAGAAGGAAACACGCGGCAATTCCGAGGGACGAGAAGCCGGAGGGAAGCACGCTCGAGAAGACCGGAAGTTGGGTTCGGGTAAGCCCTATTCCGGATGTCAGAGATCACCCAAGCAAAACGGAGCCGGAGCAGAAAGACCCGGACCAGAGGCGAGCTGAACCGGAGAAGAGAGCACGGACCAAAAGTCAACTGGGTTGACTTTTGGCTCCGGGGTGCCCGGAACTGTCCGGGGCGCCCGGAGCTGTCCGGGGCGCCCGGAAGTGACTTTTTCACAGGATCGAGTTTTGACTCGATCCAACCGTTGGGGGATAAATTTTATCCCCCCAGGGCGCCCGGAACCCTTCCAGGCGCTCCGACCAAGGCTATAAATATAGCCTTGGTCCAGAAGCTTTTCATTAGTTCAGAAATTGTAACAACACTTGTGTGTCTCCACTGCTTTGACTAGCTTCTTTCTTTTTGTGCCTACACTGGTGTAAACGAGGCTTCTCCGCCTGAAGGAGTTCTTAGTGCAACCATCTTCCTTGGATTAACAACCTCCCCGGTTGTAACCAAGTCAAATCCGGTGTCTCGTTTTTATGCTTTATTTTCTGCTTAATCTATTTTTCAAGTGTTAGCTTAATTGTTCGGGAAAGGGTTGTGTTTTTATTCAGGGTTATTCAACCCCCCTTCTAGCCGGCCCAACGGTCTTACACTCATCTCTACAACTCGCATTTTCTGCTCATGTGCTCAAATCATAGCCAACATTTAACTCCATAAAACATAGCAGGACTAACTGTGATTTTACATAACTTTCCTTAAAATTTTAGAAGTACTTTACGGTCACATAAAACACCCAACGCACTCCTCCATTTCAACTACATGCTTGTGTTTCATGTAAAATATCTATCTCAATCCCTCTATTGTTTTGCAAAAATGATCCTAAATATTTAAACCTCTCGGTTCCGGGCAACTCGTCATCTCATATCTTAACGATTGTTTCATTACCTCTAATATTATTAAACTTAAATTCTACTAAACTTAAATTTCATATATTCTGTCTTTATTCTACCAAGTCTAAAATCTTTCCCTTCTAGTATTGCCCGCCAAAATTATAATTTAACATTTACTCCTTCACGTGTTTCATCTATCAAAACAATATCATTTGCAAACAACATGTACCATGATATTGTATTTTGAATGTGTGCAATGAATTCATCCATAGTTAGTATAAAAAGATAGAGACTTAGAGATGACCCTTGATGTAACCCTATTTTCATTAGAAATGTTTCAGTTACTCCACCAGAAATCTTTACTCTGGTCGTTACATTCTCGTACATATCCTTAATTAGTTCAATATATGTTATGCTAACACCTCTCTTTTCTAGAATTCTCCATATAATTTCTAACTCTATCATAAGTTTTTTCTAAATCAATGAATATCATGTGTAAATCTTGCTTTTGCTCCCGATATTTTTCAATTAGTTGTCAAAAGAAAATGTATAGCTTCTATTGTCGACCTTCCAGGCATGAACCTAAATTGATTTTCGGTCACCGTGATCTCCTTAATCTTTTTTCTATTACTTTTTCTCAAAATTTCATAGTATGACTCATTAATTTAATACCCCTATAGTTTGCACAATTTTGTACCTCTCCCTTGTTTTTATATAAAGGAACTAGAGTACTTACCCTCTATTAATCAGGCATTTTTTCATTTTCAATATCATGTTAAATAATTCTACAAGTCATTCGATATCTTATTTTCCTAGGCACTTCCATACCTCTATCGAAGTATTATCTAACAGTTTTTCCATTGTGCATTCCATTTAAAACTTGTTCTACTTCTAAAGTTTGAATTCTACGATAAAAATCTAAATTTCTATACTCATTTAATCTACTTAAACTATCTAAGTTAAGTTGGTCACCTAAACTTTCATTAAAACGTTGATGAAACTACGTCTTCCACCGCTCTTTTATTTCTCCATCGTTTACTAGTACCCTATTATATTTATATTTAATACATTTTATTTAGATAAGATCTCATCTTCCTTTCTCTCCATATAGTTATTCTATAAATGTCTTTTTCCCCTTCTTTTGTATTCAATTTTTGACATAATCATTCAAAAATTTTATTCTTTGCTTCATTTATTACTTTCTTTGCCTCGTTCTTGGCTATTGTATATTTTTTTAAGTTTCCTCATTCTTACAAATATATAATTCCTTATAAGTTATTCATTTTTCCTTCACTTTCTCTTGTACTTTCTCATTCCACCACCAATATTCCTTCTTTAGTGGTGCATGTCTCTTTGACTTACCGAGTACACTCTTAGCTACTATTTTTAATTTTGATATCATCTTATCCCATGTCGTATTAGAGTCACCATATATTTCACCTAATGCTTGTATTCATATCTTCTCCTTAAATATATTTTGCTTTCCATCTTCACCACTTAGAATTGTCGTATATATTTTCTTTATCTTGATACTATACTTGAGACGTATATTCAACATTACTAACCTATGTTTGGTAGTTAAGGTTTCTACAGGATGACCTTGCAATCTTTACAAATCTTTCTTTCATTTTTCCTAATCATAAGAAAGTCAATTTGCGATTTATTATTCCCACTTGAACGTGACTAAGTGTTCTTCTCTTTTCTTAAAAAAAAATGTATTAGCTAATATAACGTCATATGCTATCGTAAAATCTAATATAGTTTTCCCTTCTTCATTTCTTGTCCTAAACCCACCCATGTGCCCTCTTATATTCCTCATTTTTCACTCCGACATGCCCATTTAAATCACCTCCTATTAAAATCATTTCATTTGGCGGAATGTTTTGTAATATTTTATCTAAGTCGTCTCAAAACCTTAATTTGGCAGCTTCATCTAATCCTACTTGTGGTACATATACGCTAATTATATTTATAGTTTCTTTAGTCACTATTATCTTAAGGGTTATAATTTTATCCCCTTTTCTATCTACTCCTACAACTTCATCATTTAACGAACTATCTACAACAATGCACACTCAATTTCTTGCTTTACTTTTTTTTTGTATATCATAACTTAAAACCCGAGTTCTCTATCATCTTTGTCTTCTCGCCTACCCATCTTTGTCTCTTGTACGCACAAAATACTAATTTTTCTCCTAATCATCATATCTACTACCTCCATTGATTTACTAGTGAGGGTTCATATATTCCATGTTCCAAATCTTAGACTATTAACTTTCCTATCATATTTGTTCTTAGTCAACCTATGGTATGAGAACTTTTATATATTTAACACTACACACAAATTCTCATAGAGATGTAGTGATCATTGACAATACATTACATCAAACCCTGCAATATAAACTCTTGCATATTTGCACTACACCAGAGTTCTGAAGATATAGCGGTCCTTGCCAAGACGTTACAATCGAATCTTGTAATGCGTTTCTTTCGGGGAACAACCTACCATTAGCACAATAGTTTAATGAATCCATTCATTGAACACTTGTCATAGTTTGAATGTTGTTCATCATGGGCGGAGTTCTATATCATCATTTATACATAAATAAATTTTATCTTGTGAATCAAAGGAACGTGCTATCTTATGAATCATTGGACAAATAAATAAATTCAAAATTAGAAAAGGAAAAGTTTATAAAACTGTTAGAAATTGTCAATATGTTATGAATCAAGCAAGGTATTGGATATTAGAAAATAACATGTAAAAAAATAAATAAATAAATAATATAGTAGATATGAGAATGTATTTGTGTGGCTGATAGAAAGGATAAAATAAAAAAGAAACAAAAAGAGGTTGAGATGGTATAAGTTATTCAAAGACAATCAAAAATTCTATATTTAGACAAACCAATTAGAATGGTAGAGACCAAAAGGGATTAGTTGATTTAATGATTGGAGTATTCTTAGTAATATATCCTTAAATAATATTCAATGGGAGGATAAGGTCAATGTAGATGATATAATATGGTTGAGAGAACAATGACTTGGTGATGATGATACCAAGGAAGGAAATCTCGAACTGTGCCGTCTGAGACAGACGTTCCGACACTTTACCGGCACTGGCACAGCAAGGGCAACAATTTCGAGTGCATCATCATCGCGTCATGTGTGCACAATAGATATGGTTGAGAGAACAATGACTTGGTGATGATGATACCAAGGAAGGAAATCTCGAACTGTGCCGTCTGAGACAGACGTTCCGACACTTTACCGGCACTGGCACAGCAAGAGCAACAATTTCGAGTGCATCATCATCGCGTCATGTGCGCACAATAGAAGGAAGAAGGAAGAAGGGAGAAGGAATCAAGACTTACTTGGAAGCATCGGGCTCAGCAAAGCCACTAGTGAGAGATTAGTGGTGAGGCAAGGCGACGGCTAAGCAAGGCAAGGCGGCGGCTAGGTGAGGCGGCGAGGAAGCGATGGCATGGCGACGAGGAAGCGATGGCATGGCGACGACAAGGCAACGACAAGAAAAAATTACAAAGGGGGAGGAGGCGGATCACGAATCGCGAATTTGAGGAAAAGTTGGATTTGTTAAAAGTTTTAATTAAAATCATTAATACATATAATTTATAATTAATTATTATATAAATTATAATATATAGTAAATACATTAGTAATTAATTAATATAATAATATATAATTTATTATTTTTATTAAAAATATTTAAAAAATAAAGTAAAAAAAAAAATAATTTATATAATGTATAGTTATATAATTTAAAATAATTTTAAAATTAAACTTTAATTTTTTTATAAATTAAAAATAGATTAAAATTTTATAAATTATTTAAAATAATTTTAAAAAATAATAAATAATTTTAAAAATTAATAAATAATTTTAAAATTTTATAAAAAAATTCTAAAATTTTATTTAAAAATTAAAAATATATAAAGGACAGCTCGGTGCACAAAGCTCCCGCCATACGGGGTCCCGGGGAAGGATCCATTGTACACAACCTTACCCTGCTTTTTGCAAGAGGTTGTTTCCATTATATAACTATTTAAATTTTTAAATAAATTTAATTTTAAAATGCAATATATATATATATATATAAACTACAATATTTAATATATATTATTTAGAATATTTATAAATTATAATTATATAAATATATATTATATAAATAAATAAATAAATTATATAATTATTATATATAAATTAGGATTTTTGTGTTAATTTAAATAATTATTATAGATGATATTTTTTTTAATGTTAGAATTAATTTGAGATTTGGAATCATGAATATTAACATACTTTTTATGCCTAAGAAATACTTTAAATTAACTATCTTTATATAAGAAGTTTTGATAAAGATATATTATCAAGTTAGGTAAAATTAATATACAACTTATATATATATATCGAAACAGTATCGGCACGGCATAATATAGTACTGAAACTGTATCGTTCCGATCTCAGACCGAAATCTCGGCACGGGTCAAGATTTTAAACCTTGGATGATACTTATGGTGTAATTCTTCAATTTTTTAATTAATCCAGTTGCTCTTTTGCTTCCTAATAAATCAGACTAATCCTATTTGATTGCACATATTCAAAGATATTTGACAAATTCCTGAGTGATTATATGATAACTCAGAAACATTATAAAGGAAACCTCAAGTCTCTAATTGCAACTTTAATTTGCTACATCATTCTTAGAAAATGATCTCATCGTCATTTTTGACAGCAAGTTGTATTGGAACAGCAGGGTTAGGTGGACTCTACAGCCAAAAGACCTTCAAGAAACCATTGGGCCTGGATGATGATGTGCAAGTCCAAAAAAGGAAAAAAACATAAGGCAATAAAAATAAATTAATGTGATGGCTTAGAAATTGAAAAAAAAAATGAAAAAAAAAACACTGAATTAGAGAATCATGTCCTAGTTTTCTTTATGATATACATTCCGTCTACCAATTGTGGTGCATATTTTTGATTCATTGTCATAGAAAAAGGATTTGGAATAAAGTGGATTCTCGTATTTTTATATACATCTAAACATGAATAAAAAAAAAAGTAAACTCAGATTTTGTTTTAGTTTATGAGATCCTCGCCAATTAAATTACCTGAAAAGTTGCATCATGATCTGACCAAGGACGTCCTTCAATTGACACTGGAATTCTAGTGTTCAATAATAAACTCTCCAACTTGTCAACAGTGATGCCAACACGTTTTGCTACCTCTTCATTTGTTGGAAGATGGCCTTCTTGAATGCACAATCTCCTCGCATTTTTTATATTTTTCAGTACTGCAAAAGCATTCTCCTGCAATGATAATTGATAATGCAACTTTATATGACTTCAACCTCTCAGGAAGAGACACCAAGCGAAGAGAACTGAAATAGGCTCTAAACCAAATGTTCAACATGCTTTCATTTGACATAGTAGACAGAGGATCTGTGGATTTTCTACTATTAGGTAACCTTGAAAGCAATTCTTTTACATTGATAATGTTAAACTGTATCAATAAAAGATTTGAAATTAGAAGACCTATTCCATAAATCTCTTTGTATAGATTATACGTTAAAGGCTTCAGAACCATTTTATGAGAAGTTTGGTACACAATGGAAACATACCATGGATTGTACCCACAACCTTGGGCATACATAGACGCTCTAATAACTGAGGTAGCAGATGGGGGCTCCATGTCATGTTGGATAGCATTTAGAGGAAGATCAAGTTGAGATAGATAGTATAGGGTTCAATTTCTAGTTATTCACAAAGCCCGTGTAAGAATGTCAGGGGAAGAAAAGAAGAAATAGTTGACAGCAGTGGACTCCCTTGGACAAAAATGAATACGAAAGAAATAGCTCTCAGGGAAGAAAAAAATCTTTATTCAACTTGGACTCCCACACATAAGATCTTTATACATCATGAACACAAAGGGATATATATAATCTTAGACATATAGGAATTTGATTCTAGCAAGCCAACTTGATTTTGTCAGCATCAAGGCAATGGCAAATGACAATTTCGATTTGAATAGCATGAAAAAAAGTGATTCATGAATTAAGTTTTATTTTCAACATCCCCTTTCCCGTGCACTTTATAATCCTTATTTACTGATTCTGATCCCATCAGTCTGATCTATACTTGGGTTTCTAAACTAGGTATTGATAGTACCAACTATGATGTATACTGTCTTAGGTATATAGAAACAAGTTTAATTTCTAACAGTGAGGAAATAAAAGAGAGGAAGTGCTAGTGAAAGGGTCGTGAAAAGAGAGAGGAGTTGAGATGAACATTTTGAGAAAGACAGGAGAAACAAAGGACAGAGAGTAAGGGGTGGGTGGCAAGAGAAAAGTTGGAGGGGGTTGATGCCAAATGTAAAATACAATAACTTAATCTGAAAGTAATTAAAGTACGAAAAAAGCAGGCTGCATGTAGATGCACTAGATTATCGAATTTGCAACTTAAATTATGTAAAGGTTTCAAAATAACATAAAATTGTAAGGCCAAAACTCAACTGGTATTCGAATTGTCCGAGAGTTCTGGAAAATGGCCTTTTTAATTGAATGTCTTATCCACCAGTATGCATAAGTTGGAAACCTGGATCCAGCTCCTGGCTTGAACTTCTCAAAACTCTTCATAAGACCCTTGCTTCCTTCCTACAAAATACATATCATATAGAAACACTGAAGAATGTTAAAAGAAGCAAATTGAGTAGAATTCTGACATGCAAATTTGGAGTTGAAATCAGAATGTGAAAATGATAGACTGAGCTAGAAATCCAATCAAAGTAAGAGTTTAATCATTTTTCTTTCTTCTTTATACTTGTACGCCATGCTCTTCAGCTTATGCATACTAAAATAACATACATTAAATATACCAATTACTACTCAACTGTCAGTTATGACAATAGGTCATATGGATGTCCTCAATGTTTGAGTCAACAATTATGTATTGTCAAAATGAGAAATCAAACAGCTTATGAAGAATCAAGCAGGAAGTTCAACATGTGCCAAGCAATTCTCATGAGAGGGCATCATTTATAAGAATCAGGAGAAGAAGCTGCCAATCATATCATCTGATGAATTGTAGTAAGAAAAAACATGTAAAGAGTCTTAACCTGCAACAGATCCTGAAGGTCAAGGCCCTTCCCTTCATATTGTCTTGCAACATGTACCACAAGACGTAAATTAGCAGAAATCATTTTGTCACGACTGTGTCTCCCAGAAGAAAGGCAGGATTGCAACCCATGGCAACTAATTCCAACTGCTTGAGCCCATTCAGCCAATGTTGGTTCACGTTTAGTTTGCAACCGAAGTCTTTCTTTAACATCTTCCAATCTCATAAGGTCCTATTTAACATATATATACACACAAGGATCAATACCTATCAATCCCAGACAAATATAGGCAGAAATTTCATGCAAATATTGACAAAAGGCATGCCTCTATCTGAGTAAATAAATCTTTTTCTTCTTTAAATGTCAATAATTGTTTTGTTTCAGGACCCTTTAAGAATAAACTGAGTCGGTCATTGGAATCAATGATCTTCTTGATATGATTTGTAGCCCTTGAACTAGGAACAACATAGTCAAAATTGTCTGATTTCTTCGACACCTTGCGCATCTTGGACCGTCTCTCCAATAGTCTTCCTGATCTAATGGTTACTTGTTGATTGGTAAAAGTACCATCAACTGGCCTTTCATCCAAGCTGATTAAGGGAACTGTTAGAATTTTCAAATATTGATATCTGAAACAATTCCCACTGTTAAGATAAAGATGAAGATGACATCTAATAAAAAGAAACGAACCTGAAAAAGTGTGACTTATCAAATTCAATATCTGAGATGTTTGATTGGTCCACTAAAAATACTGGTCTTTTTGAGGCTATCATAGCTTTTGTAGAAAGTTCAAGAACATCAGTTGGTGCACCAGAGCCAGAGTGTGGAGTATCTTCAATTGGTATGGTATTGTTGTTTCCACTTATACTGGTAACTTTGGCATCTACTTCCACAGAGACTGGTAATGAGTGCTTTTCCATATTATGAGGGAATCTAGAGAAGGAATCAGGATAGAAATTTAAGAATAAACAAATCGGTCTTACAAAATGGACTAGTATCACTAGGAGGAGGAAAGCCAGATTATCTTACAGATACCACAAATCATGCTCATGAAGCAACTGGCGTTTGAGATATTTCAAGCATTGGTCAAACTCATGCTTTTCTCTCTCTTTAGAGTATTCTCTATTAGCCGTTGCTAAGACTTTATCTGGTATTGCCTTCAAAATTTGGAAACAAAACTGTCAATATCATTAGCTATCTAGAAACATGAAAAAAAAACAAAGTCTAAGAATGCACAACAATTCATTATTATACCAGCCTAAGAATTGAACATTCAAGTATGCTATTAAAATTGAATTAATAATCATAAAACTGATGGCTCCCTTTTTTGCTTGCACTCCAATATGGGTGTGGGATATGGGCATCAAAGTTATATCAAATATGAAATTGTTATTCAAGAATGTGAAAAGCTTTCAGACTCTTCTAAAATCATTATGTGCCATATTGGATGACACATTTGAAATATATTCATGTGATTAACTATTGATAAGAGACATGTAATTTCTCCTGTATCAATCGTGTTATAGTGTATTGTACTATGCCAACATCTGAAGCTGAATTCAAGTAAGTTTATTATTTTTTGTAATAAATTTTTTGGATTTTAATTCAATTTATTATCTAATTGCTAAAATTTTATTTGTAAGGTAAACAAGTGTAGATGATTAAATCTTATATAACCTCACATGTCTATCAATTTATTATATTGAATTGATTAATCCACATGTATATAAATATATCTTGGTTGACAACTAAAAATTATTTAACATAACTAGAACTAGAACTTGTAATTGGCATAACAATTTGGGTAGAAGTTTATGACTTAATTGTTCTCCAAAGTAGTAAGAAGGTTGTTAGAATGATATATTTTAATCATGGTTTGAGATGAACTCGGAAAGGGTTATACATACTTGTATTATATAGTTATTGGCATATTAAAGTTTTTAATTGACACAAACTTATATGTTTAATTGAATAAGGATATAGAACTGTATTGAAATTATGTTAAATCTAGTAAACATGACTTAGATCAGGTGGTTTTACAAGGGTTAAATTTATCTCACTCAATGTGGGCCAAAATCAATGTTTGTATCACCCATGTGTGTAAACTCGGACATGTGAGAAACATGTAATTTTCTCCATGCCGATTGGTTTTGATTTTGGTACACAAGCAACATGAATTTCCAGATTATGATGGGAATATATCCATATTGAAAATTTTAAATTACATGGACCTTATTTTTTTTCTTTATTCCATTTGTTAACATAATTTCCATATCACTAACTGGAAACTTTGAAGATTGCATCAAATTTGAGAGTTTGAATTACTTATCAATGATCGTATCAATTCACGGATTATAAAGATACATCAAAGATGACATGACATAGTAAATATGCAAAGTAAATGTATGCGCAAGGTGAATACCTGTACAATTTTGGTTTTGAAATCATCTCTCTGTTGACTTGGAAGTGACGTTGAGTATTGGTGCACTTGCACGGCTGATACATTGTAATTAGGTTTTCTTGCTTGTTCGAATATTATTGAAACTGCAACAAAACTCTTCTATTACTTTGACTGATATCTCAAAAGAGGTATACTAAGAAAGATTCAATTCTATGAATGAGTTCCATAAGAATGATTTAAAAAATTGGTTACTACTAGAGAGCGCGAGTATTCTCATATAGAATTTATCCCAGAGTCTAAGTGCCCTACATTCACCAATTGGGTTATTCAAATTTAGCCACTTATGCTAGACTGGCATGAAAAGTAGCAGCACGCCGTATTTAAATCATTCTAAGGAAATCGCAAAACAGGTCTTTAGGACAAATGGTATTCCTGTGCAAGACTCCTTTCATATGCTTCTATTATGAATATATAAACCTGGACTAATAGTATGACTCACACACACACACACACACACACATTACAGATACTTTACCTATTTTGGCATGTCTTAAATGCTCAAAAATGTATATACATTTGCATGCAAGACTAGCAATATTCTTTACTTCCCAAGCCAAATGGCAAATTCCACACATGATCGATGTCATAAGACATCCACATGATTGTCATATGATGAATAGATTGGACATTGGCACAAGAATACCATAGAAAAAAAAATTCTAAGCCCAACTTGATTGTAATGTGGTTAGCATATGGATTTATGGACACTATATTCGTACCACATGGTGCTGATTGTTAGTCGACTACTTCACCTTATGAAATGGTTTGGGGGAAACTGAAGATAATCTTGAAATCTTAGGAGAGAAATGATAATCTGAAAGTCCAAGACCGTATGTGTAGTGAAGGTGTCCACACTGGCTACTTGTGGCCAAATCTTCCTATGTGCATCAGGTTCTTGTGATTCGTGAATCGCCAAAAAAGGAGGCGCTAGAAAACGAATGTTAATTCCTATGCAATTTCATTTGTAAGCTCCATGTTTGAGTAGCTAAACCTTAAACAATGGAACTATAGTGGAAAATCCGACATAGTTGATCAATAAAAAGGAACCACAAATCACAAGCCAAATAGGAACCACATATTGTAGATATCATCCTAAGACCCTTCCTCGACACACAAGAGTCTTCCACAAAAATCTATTGTACTTTGCTGGACTTTGAAGGAGTTCCACAAGGTTTTTTCTAGGTTTCAGAGGAAAAAGAGATCAGTGTACTTCTATAGCCTAATTGACGAAGCAATGAATCTCTAATCAAGGAGACCCAATAGTGGGAAATGCACAACAAACACCATGCAAAGGTGCAAAGGGAGACATGTTGCGGACAAGCAATGATTGCCCATTGTGGAGAATGCATGGTGAACAACACACAAAAGAGAGCAACATGCAATGGAATATGCATGGTGGACAACACGCAATGGATGATCCACGAAGAAGGAAGAGTAGCATCGCAGTGGGCAATGCACAAAGAGGAGAGATTGTTGATGGATCAGTTAAACCTCAGAGCATTTAGGCTTTAACAACATGTTATCATATACACTGCCTATATGTAGATATTATTAATCGAGTATAGAATATTGCAAATATCCCCTCCACAGTTTATATACTCACACATGTCATTACAGTAATAAATTAATGTTTTCATAGCATTTGCAAACTACCATACGCAAAGCTCACTAAACAAAATAATGATGAGTACATCGCACATCTTGGTATGCCAAGACCTCTGGTTCACAACAATACCTTTAAAAAAAAAAATTTTTTTGAAACTAGAAAAACTAGTACTAACTAGGTTAAGACGGAACACGAGTTCATCAGGCACGCAGCCTGCCCTCTACATACACCTAAGCGACCTTAAGAAAGTCTCATCGGAAAATATATGCAAACACCACAGGTACTTGAGCTGCAACGACTTCATAGAACTCGACACCATTTAAATCAAGCAGAAAACCCGCCAAACAAAAGTTTCTCCATCAAAATAAGGCTGAGTAAAAAAAAGGCAGCACCTACCATAATTCAAACCAAGACTTCCGAGGTGCGTTTTGGGAATGACGGGGGACGGGGAAGGTGAGAGGAGACCTAGCCGGAAAGCGTCCATTGGAAGAGCAGATGAGGAAGCGGGGAGGGTGGCTTTGCAGTTGGAGCGAGGGGCTCTAACAATGGCCACGCGGGCACTGAAATGGGAGATGGGGAAGAACAAGATAACGAAAGAACAGACGCTAGTGGGATATTTGTGTAGGGATGAGATGAAATGACTATGCTACCCTTATGGCTAGGGAAAAAAATTAGTATGTTTTTTGTAGTGAGGATAAAGCATAATGAAATATTATTGATTTAATAAAAATTTATTTATTTAAAAATTTTAATAAATAATTTAATTTAATATTTTACTATATTACTCTCATTAATTATGATACCTTTTTATATTTTTCATTTTTTTTAGTTTTTTTAAATTATTTTACATTTTTCTTTTCTTATTTTTTTTATGTTTTTCCTTTTTTTTTTTTTTAAATTTTTTATGTTTTTTATATATTTTTTTATCTTTTTAAGTTTTTTATTTTTTTATATTTTTCTTTTTTCATATTTTTCGGGTATAAAATATTACTCAGGAATTATCGATTATCTAAATCAAATAAGATTTTTATTGATAAACTTGAATAGATAATTAAAATTATTATTAATAACCCCCAAATAAATGCACCTTAATATTTCACCAGAATCACAAATAGGAAAACAATAATCATATTGAAGCATAAAAAGGAGTATGAATTTCAAGTTTTTGCGAATTTATGTTAGAAATCAATATTATTAAAAGGTCAAATGCAATTTTTCTACGTGTAATTAAATATCAAAAGATCGATCTCGGATTTTTTTTAAAAAAAAAATTATCTATACATTTTTCAAAAATTCAGATTAAGATTTAGTTTTTAATATTTAAGTGTCAATAATACTTTGAATGAGCCTAACGTATTATAGGGGTAATTATTCAGATAAAATTAAATCGAACCAAATAAATTAATCTTTTTTAAATAACAAAATTGACCGAATTTAAAAAAAAAAACAAACAAACTGAACCGATTAAATATTGATTAATTTAATTTTTGATTAAATTAACTGAATTAGCCCAATAATTTTAACTCTAATTTGATTTTATGTTTGTTTATATGTGAATCTATTTTGACCACAATAATCAAATTGCCGAAAATATATCTTAGGACTATTTCATCTTACATTGTCTATTTTTTATAAGCTTTTATTCATTACTTATTAGTTTTTATTCGTTACCTGATCTAATGGATCGGATCAAATGCACACATAGTCTTGGTGCCAATTTAGATGCTATTGAACCATTCAATCTTAATTAACATGATATTCTACTCAGTTTTCAAATTTAACACCCGACTCACTTTCCACTAAAACATCGTTCAAAACATTTGTCTAAAAAATAACTAAAAAAATTCTCAAGATAACTGAAATTTGATCGTGAAAACCACACCACAATAGGAGAAATAATAACTCTAAGGACCAAAAGTACATATGACATATTATGTTCACTACTGAGAAGTTCATCCAAAACTTTCACATCATGTAGAAGCTAGAAAACATACAATTTCCTAAAATTTCTCTTCTACTTCATCTGGACGATTCCTACGATCACAAAAAAAAAAAAAATATATGGAACCGTCACATCAGCGACCCCCTAGAGTCGGTCCCATAGATATGGAGGGAGGTAAATACAGATACACAGCTGAAAGCGCATGACCGAGACGCTAATCCCAGACAATGACACCCCGAAGATCGAATATTAAATCTCTCGATTATGAAACCATACGCCCCAGCTGTGCTACACCCTGGGGACCGATTCCTACTATCACAAGTTATTATATCTTGTGCATCACCTGAGGGTTCTTAAGGTGATCTTGTGCTATCTTTGGATTTTCTTAGAACTGGAAATCAATCAAAGACCTAAAAGGTAAACAAATTTAATAATTCCACTTGGAACTAAAAATACAAATGATATGAATAAATACGGAAACTAAAAAGTACTAGTTGAATAACATGGTCGGTTAGAATATGCTTTGTATTTCTAGGTCCTGCAAAGTCTTTGCCTGGAATTAAATTTGAGTAAATAACATATACAAAAGTGAAACATTTATGACAATAAGTGATGTACTAACCTGTTTGACTTACAATTCCTCTGGACTAATTTCCCCCTTGTTGGTCTTATTATCTGTTCAACGCTCCTAAAACAAGATAATGATTATTATTGCTAGTTTCAAGCAAAACATAAAAAAAAACATTACTGAAGTAAGGACTTTGTTATTATCAAGAACAAAAATAGTATAGCCAAAGTAAGAACTTTGCAATAGCATACACTTTCATAAGGAAATCAATTGCACCTTTCCTTGTGTATCCTTTAGAAAATGATGGATCTAGCTCAATGCACTTCTCAACATCTTTAAGACCTTCAAGCAAAGCACTCAACTTTGTGTAACATGCTGCCCTATTGCTATAAACCTTTGTTGGACCCGGTATCTTCCGGAGAGCGCAAACTGATATGGATCGTCGAGGCTAGTGTTCGACACTATCTCCATAAACGATATTGCTCCGCTACGGTACTAACGGATAGCAACAATTCGTTCCCAAGATATAACGACGAACGTCTCGGAATCGTAGCACTCCGAATTCCGAGACCAGCGAACCTTCTGGTAGGCTTTTTGGACTCTTTATGCACAAGATGAGATGAATGTTCAAGAGAGAGTAGAATAGATGAATTCGATGATTCGAATGAATTTACCAGCATCTGGAGGGTTCTATTTATACCAATTGAAGAGGTTGAATGTCTTTTGGGTGAGTGGATGTGTTCTTTGGGCTAAATCGATCTGGATCGTCCATTCTGAAGAGTTATAACCCTTCACATATCCCACTTTAATCTCATCCATCAGATCTGAAGAGTTGTGACCCTCAGATCTCGCATATTGTCATCAGCCATCGGATCTGAATCTACTGATCCATTCGATCTAACGCTTCAGATCAAGTATCATCCCAAGTGGTTAGATCATGACTCTTCACGATCCAACGCTCCAGATCACATCACCGGCGATCTATTACACCTCTTTGATCAACGGTAGCCATCTGTTTGCCTCAATCAACAGTGCAGTCATCTCTTCTTGCCCACGTGGATGCCACATAGGCATTGCCATGTCAGATACTCTGATACGTCACCCGAGTGCAGGCACTGCAATGTCATCTGGAGCCTAAATTTAAGCTCCTGAATGCTCCTCAATATGCAAAGTGCAAAGTGCGCCTACAAAGCGCTCATTGCGCACATGGCGGGTGGCGGGCTCACAGGTGCGAGCACTTGCTCGTCCCTGAGAAGAGAGCACCTAGTCTTTTTCTGAGTTAACTCCATTAACACAGCATCATTAATAAGCAAAGAATGCACATCGAAAATTTCCGATGTGGGACTATTCTCCCATGCATTTCCTTATATATCATTAATGAGTAATTAATGTGTATTTGGGCCGACTTTAAACAATTAATTTCTCATTCATCTTTAATCGATTTTGAGCAAATTAATAGTCTAAATCTATCTACGCGAAACGTAGATTTCAATTTTGAAGTCAATTATGACTTCTATCTATTGATGGCATTCCGATTTTTCCATAAAATCGATATTGGTCCATTAAGGCTCCAATATCCAACAATCCCCCACATGAATGGAAATTAATGCAATGCGTGTATGCATGCTGACACTTTACAAGAATCCAATCGATAAGTCACTGCATCGGGAGAGGTAGCTTGTGGCTTTGAACCTTCCGTAGTGGAATGTTATCGAGTATACTAGGCTGCGCAGTGAACGTAATGTCTTGAATTGCTTAGCTGTTGGTGTATACTTAGACAACAACACCCACACAGAGACCTATCTCACCTACTTTAGGTTCTCATGGTTGGTTCCGTTTCGGCCATGGACACCATCTTGAATTCATGAGTGTTTCATTGAAGCAGCCTATCTTCACACTCATATAGGTGACACTTCTATCAGGAGCATCCTACCGTACTCTACCTTATAAGGTATAGAAGTCACTAAAAGCATAAGCTTAACCTCACTACATGAGGTAGGACAGCACAAATTTATCCTAGGATTTGGGATTCATGTGCTGTAACACAACTTCTGTAACTTCGTTGTCCCTTTGAACCAAGATATTGGGATCTCCAGTCAACAAGGTTGGGTTACCGCTACAGTCGTTTTTAGTTGTAGATTTTTAATCTCATTCCTCTTGATGAGCAGTATACTTGATCTCGACTCAACCCTTTTGTAAGAGGATCTGTCAAATTATCTTTGGACTTAACATAGTCGATTGTAATCACTCCATTCGAGATCAATTGCCTAATGGTATTATGTCTACGACGTATATGTCGTGACTTCCCATTGTACATATTACTCTGTGCCCTTCCAATCGCTGATTAACTATCACAGTGGATCAGTATGGCAGACACAGGTTTTGTCCAGCTCGGAATATCTTCCAAGAAATTCCTCAGTCATTCAGCTTCCTTAGCTGCTTTGTCTAGTGCTATAAACTCGGATTCCATAGTTGACCGAGCAATGCACGTCTGCTTAGTGGATTTCCAAGATACTACTCCCCCACCGATCGTGAAAACATATCCACTAGTGGATTTGGAGTCTTTTGTATCTGATATCCAATTAGCATCACAATATCCCTCCAGCACAGCGGGATATTTTCCATAATGTAATCTATAGTTCATAGTATATTTCAAATATCTAAGAACTCACATCAATGCTTTCCAATGGGTGTTGTTTGGATTACTAGTAAAATGACTCAGCTTGTTGACCGTACAGGCAATATCCGGACGTGTGCAGTTTGTGAGATACATCAAACTGCCTATTATCCAAGAATATTCCAACTGCGATAAGGTCTCACCATGATTTTTCGCTAAGTGTTGACTTAGATCCATAGGTGTTTTTACTATAGAGAGATCGTACGCATTGAATCTTTTCAATACTGAATCTACATAATGGGATTGTGTCAGAACTATCCCTTCTGATGTCCTGAGAATTTTAATTCCCAATATAACATCTGCTTGACCCATATCTTTCATATCAAAATTTTTTGTCAACATTTTCTTTGTAGTCATGATTATATCATGATTACTGCCCATTATCAGAATGTCGTCTACGTATAGACAGATGATTACATAACCTTTAGGTGTGTCTTTGACATAAATGCATTTGTCACATTCATTTATTCTGAATTCGTTTGACAGCATTACTTTGTCAAATTTTTTGTGCCATTGTTTAAGCGCTTGCCTAAGTCCGTACAACGACTTAACAAGTCGACACACCTTTTTCTCATTTCCTGGAGCCACGAACCCCTCGGGTTGCTCCATATAAATTTTTTCTTCCAACTCACCATTTAAGAACGCAGTCTTAACATCCATTTGATGTATTTCAAGGTCATACAGTGCTGCAATGGCTATTAGCACTCGTATGGACGTAATCCTTGTCACCGGTGAGTAGGTATCGAAATAATCAAGGTCTTCCTCTTGCTTGTACCTCTTGGCTACAAGTCTGGCCTTATACTTGTCAATTGATCCATCAGCTTTATACTTGCGTTTTAGTATCCACTTACAACCTAATGATTTATTACCAGAAGGAAGGTCTACTAATTTCCAAGTATGATTATTCATGATGGATTCGATTTCACTTTTGACAGCTTCTTTCCACATTGGAGCATCGGGACTAGAGAGAGCTTCACTTAATGTTCTTGGGTCCATTTCCGATATGAAAGTCATGAAATCTGGCCCGAACGATTTCTCAGCTCTAGCCCGTTTGCTACAACGTGGCCCTTCGCTTTGATCGTCAATAGTCCTTTTATAACAGCTAAGTTCGGTAACGTCATTTTTGTTTGAACTTCCGTTGTTATCATTTTCAACGTTTCCCTTCTTATTTGGGAATTCGTTTTCAAAGAATATCGCATTCCGAGATTCTATGGTTGTTCCCACATGAATATCAGGAATGTTTGATTTGTGAACTAGGAAACGATATGCACTACTATTATGGGCATATCCGACAAATACCGTATCGAACGTTTTAGGTCCGATCTTTACTTGCTTTGGTTTAGGTACTTCGACCTTTGCCAAGCACCCCCACACTTTCAGGTATTTGTATGATGGCTCGCGGCCTTTCCATAGTTCGTATGGAGTTTTATCACTTTTCTTATGAGGGATTTTGTTGAGAATGTGATTTGCCGATAATATTGCTTCCCCCCACAAGTTTTGAGGTAAGCCTGAATTTATCAACAAGGCATTCATCATCTCTTTTAGTGTTCGATTTTTACGTTCAGCAACACCATTCAATTGAGGTGAGTAAGGCGTCGTTGTTTGATGGATAATGCCAGAATTTGAACAAAATTCATCAAACGGTGCACCATATTCTCCACCTCTATCGTTACGAATTATTTTAATTCGTTTGTCAAGTTGATTTTCAACTTCTGTTTTATAGGTTCTGAATGCCTCTAAGGCTTCGTCTTTACTTCTTAAAAGAAAGACATAACAGAACCTCGTGCAGCCATCGATAAAAGTAATGAAATACTTTTTACCTCCTTTAGTTTGCACAAATTTCAAATCACATAGATCACTATGTATTAATTCTAGAGGAGTCGTTGACCTTTCTACCGAATGGAAAGGTAGTTTCATCATTTTAGCTTCCACACACACTTCACATTTGTGTGTTTCGTCAAGATTGACGTTCGGTAATAAATTTAGTTTGACGAGACGTTTCAGAGTATTATTATGCACATGTCCGAGTCAATCATGCCACAAATTAAAACACTCAACCACATAGCTGGAAGCAATTATTTTATTACCATCAAATTTTCGGAGTACAGTCATTACAACCATTTTGAATAGACTTTGTTCTAAGTACCCCTTTCCTACGAAGACACCATTCTTCGTAAGGACAAATTTGTTGGACTAGAACACTAGTCTAAACCCAGCCTTAACAAGTGTCGATCCAGAAACTAGGTTCTTTCTGATGTCGGGAACATGGAGCATATCAATCAGAGTTAGCTCATTTCCAGACGTCATCTTCAGAACAACTTTTCCGAGTCCGACGATCGGAGATGTCGTGGAATTGCCCATATAGAGCTTCCTTCCATTTATCGGAGTATACTTGGAGAACATCGCTTTATCTGAATAGATATGACGAGTTGCTCTAGTATCGATCCACCACTACTTCGGGTTATCCTCCACTGTATTGGATTCAAACACGACCGCAGTGAGATCCAAGTCCTCAAGAGAGGTTGTGACGTGGTTTGCAGCATCTTTTGGCCCCTTGGTCGGCTTCTTCGGGTGTCTGTAGTCCTTGGACATGTGTCCTGACTTTCCACAGTTGTAGCAAGAGCCCTTGAACTTCTTTACTTGAGCCTTCTTCTTGAACTGCTTTGGCTTTTTGATGTTTGGCTCGACCAGGTTGGACATTTCGTCAATAGTCCGCTTGGTTCCTCTAGAGTCGGATAATTTTCGATTATCCTCTTCTATTCGTAGCCTCAGGATCAAGTCTTCCAGTCACATCTCCTTTTGCTTGTGCTTGAGGTAATTCTTGAAGTCCTTCCATGACGGAGGGAGCTTCTCAATTACTGCAGCTACTGCGAATGACTCGTTCAGCTTCATGCCTTCGGCGTCCAGATCATGCAGTATTAATTGCATATCTTGGACTTGAGCTGAGACGCTTTTAGAGTCCATCATCTTGAAATCCAGAAACCGCCCGACGATGAATTTCTTCAATCCGGCATTTTCGGTCTTGTATTTCTTCTCAAGTGATTCCCACAAAGATTTCGCCGTCTCCAATGAACAATACACGCTATACAGCGTGTTGTCCAAGGCGTTGAGAATATAGTTGCGGCACAGGAAATCTCCGTGTGACCATGCATCGCAGGCAGCCTTACTACCTTCCGAAGCGGCTGGCGGGTTTTCCTGCAAAAACCGTACAAGGTTTAGCGTCGTTAGATAAAACAACATCTTCTGCTGCCATCTTTTGAAGTCGGCTCCGGTGAATTTCTCTGATTTTCTCCGTGCGGAATTGATGTTGGCGGAATGGCGGTCGGAACGACCGTCGGAACATCGTTGGAAGTAGCCATATCAGATTGCACAATATCGTTTACGACTGTTGGACCCGGTATCTCCCGGAGAGCGCAAACTGATATGGATCGTCGAGGCTAGTGTTCGACACTATCTCCATAAACGATATTGCTCCGCTACGGTACTAACGGATAGCAACAATTCGTTCCCAAGATATAACGACGAACGTCTCGGAATCGTAGCACTCCGAATTCCGAGACCAGCGAACCTTCTGGTAGGCTTTTTGGACTCTTTATGCACAAGATGAGATGAATGCTCAAGAGAGAGTAGAATAGATGAATTCGATGATTCGAATGAATTTTCGAGCATCTGGAGGGTTCTATTTATACCAATTGAAGAGGTTGAATGCCTTTTGGGTGAGTGGATGTGTTCTTTGGGCTGGATCGATCTGGATCGTCCATTCTGAAGAGTTATAACCCTTCACATATCCCACTTTAATCTCATCCATCAGATCTGAAGAGTTGTGACCCTCAGATCTCACCTATTGTCATCAGCCATCGGATCTGAATCTACTGATCCATTCGATCTAACGCTTTAGATCAAGTCTCATCCCAAGTGGTCAGATCGTGACTCTTCGCGATCCACTGCAATGTCATCTGGAAAATAAATTTAAGCTCCTCAATGCGTACGTGCGAAGTGCAAAGTGCGCCTACAAAGCTCTCATTGCGCACGTGGTGGGTGGCAGGGTCACAAGTGCGAGCACCTGCTCGCCCTTGAGAAAAGAGCACCTGGTCTTTTTATGAGTTAACTCCATTAACACAGCATCATTAATAAGCAAAGAATGCACATCGAAAATTTCCGATGTTGGACTATTCTCCCATGCATTTCCTTATATATCATTAATGAGTAATTAATGTTTATTTGGGCCGACTTTAAACAATTAATTTCTCATTCACCTTTAATCGGTTTTGAGCAAATTAATAGTATAAATCTATCTACGCGAAACGTAGATTTCAATTTTGAAGTCAATTATGACTTCTATCTATTGATGGCATTCTGATTTTTCCAAAAAACCGATATTGGTCCATTAAGGCTCCAATATCCAACAACCTTTAAATGCTCGAGTCATCAAATGTCAAAATTCTATATAAAAAGTTGAGCAAGAGTTAGAATTACTATTAGCAAGTGAGTATTTTTGATTGTACAAGACAATCTAGGCAAAATTACAATGAGCACAAAAGGTTCTAGGTAGAATTATAATTGTTATCCACTAACAAATCAGATACTTGTTTGATGTTGGTTAGTCCTAAGAAAATCGTACCGGTTCCACTGTATAAAAATTTTTTGTACAAGTGTCGAACCTTTCCTTAAATAACCTATTGTGTTCTTTAGAAGTTAAATTAGGAATCGCAGACAGAACTTAACATCATTGATTCCAAATTTAACTTATCTGTTCTTAATGGTTTAGATTTGAATCGCAAGCGGAACTTAACACTATTGATTCAAATCTACCTAAGTTATTAATTCCATAAATATTAATTTTCAAAATTGGCTTCCAAGACTACATGGCGAGGCACATGGCCTTCTTGGATATGGGAGCAACCACCACCGCCTAAGCAAAGCCTTTTAAGGAAAGCTAATATTTATTTCCTTAAATAACTCTAGGTTAACCAAAAAGAACAATCGAATCACAAATTCGAAAAAGAAGAAAACACAAACTCGAAAGAAAAAAAAACTATTTCGAAAAATCTAGAATCATATGCCTCTTGTGTTTGATATTTCCATAAATAACTATACAAAGAAAACTAGTATGATGCGGAAAACAATTACTAGTTATACCTTTCTTTGTAAGCAAAATAACCTCTTGATCTTCTACCGTATTCCTCTTCTTATCTCGAACGTTGTGTGGGCAACGATCTTCCGAGACGAGAACCACCATGCTCCTTCTTCTCCAAGCTAGATTCGGCCACCAAGAATTCTCCATGAGAAGTAGAGGTCCGGCCACCACCACCAAGCTCCATGGGATGCAAGAAACAAAACCTCCTTTCTCTCCTTCTTCTTCTAGCTTGAACCGGCCACCATCAAGAGCTCCAAGAGGGGATAAAACCGACCACTAGAGAAGAAGAGAAGAGGAGAGGGAGAACCTCTAAGGGCCGGCCATGCCAAAGAGAAAAAGAGAGGAAGAAAAGAATAGAGTTGTTCACCATGAAGGCACCTCTACCCCCTCTTTTATATTCCTTGGTCTTGGCAAATAAGGAAATTGTAATAAAAACTTCCTTAATTCTTTTGCCATGAAAAGGAAAATTTATTTAATTAAAAATAATTTTTTCTTCTCCAAATTATTTGGCCGACCACTTTTCTCCCCAAAACAAGGAGAGTTTTAATTAAATTAAAACTTCCTAATTTGTTTCTGGAAATTTATAAAAAATTTCTCCAATAATTTTTTCCTTCATGATTGGTTAGTAAAAAGGAAATTTTATAAATTAAAATCTTTCTTTTAAATATGTGGATAATTTCCAAAAAGGAAAGTTATCTTTAAAAATTAAAATCTCTTTTCAATCTACAAATAAGGAAAGATATCAAATCTTTTCTTAATCTTTTGTAGAAACTAATAAAAGAGAATATTTAATTTTTTAAACTTTCTTTTAAATCATGAACATGGTTAAAAAGGAAAGTTTTCTCAAAATTAAAATCTACCTTTCAATCTACAAATAAGGAAAGATTTCAAATCTTTTCTTAATCTTTTGTAGAAAGTTATAAAAGGAAAGATTTAAATTTTAAACTCTCTTCTAAAACCATGATATCCACATAAGAAATAATTTTAATTAAAAATAAATTCCCTTTTAATATGGCCGACCAATCAAGCTTGGGCTCCAAGCTATGGCCGGCCAATTAACTTGGCTCAACCTTTGGGTCTTGGCCGACCCTAGCTTGGGTTCCAAGCTAGCTTGGCCGGCCACCAAAGAGTGGGTAAGAAGGTGGGTATGTGGTGGGTATAAATCTCTATATACAAGAGGCTACGATAGGGACCGAGTAGAGGAATTGGTTTTGGTCTCCCGATGAAATTAAGCATCCCGTGTTCGCCCTGAACACATAACTTAATTTCATCAATAATAATTCATTCCACTAAAGAACTATTATTGAACTACCGCACCAATCCCAAATTACATTTTTGGGCTCCTTCTTATTATGAGTGTGTTAGTCTCTCTGTGTTTAAGATGTCGAATGTCCACTAATCAAGTGAGTTACTGACAACTCATTTAATTAATATCTTAGTCCAAGAGTAGTACCACTCAACCTTATCGTCATGTCGGACTAAGTCCACCTGCAGGGTTTAACATGACAATCTTTATGAGCTCCTCTTGGGGGCATTATCAACCTAGATTACTAGGACACAGTTTCCTTCTATAATCAACAACACACACTATAAGTGATATCATTTCCCAACTTATCGGGCTTATTGATTTATCAAACTAAATCTCACCCATTGATAAATTAAAGAAATAAATGTCAAATATATGTGCTTGTTATTATATTAGGATTAAGAGCACACACTTCCATAATAACTGAGGTCTTTGTTCTTTTATAAAGTCAGTATAAAAAGAAACGACCTCTAATGGTCCTACTCAACACACTCTAAGTGTACTAGTGTAATTATATAGTTAAGAAAAACTAATACCTAATTACACTACGACCTTCCAATGGTTTGTTCCTTTCCATCTTGGTCGTGAGCCACTGTTTATAATTTATAAAGAACCGATAACACCATCTTCTGTGTGTGACACCACACACTATGTTATCTACAATATAAATTAATTGAACATCTATATTTGGTATATATAAATATAGACACTTGACCAATGTGATTCTTATAACTAGATAAATGTTTACACCAAAAGCTAGGCTTTTAGTATACACTCTAACAATCTCCCACTTATACTAAAAGACTAAGCTGTCATATCTGCTGCTATACATCTGATTCCCAACCCTTCAACATGCCCATCAAGAGCTCTTGCCTTAAGGGCCTTAGTGAAAAGATCTATTGGTCATCATCTGATGCAATCTAGGTGGCAACAACTTCTTCTCGTTTATACGATTTCTCGTATTGGGTGGTACTTGCGCTCTATTGTGTTTACTTGCCTTATAGACTCATGGTTTCTTCGAGTTTGCTGCTGCACCACTATTATTATAATAAATTGTAATAATCTTTGGACAAACTAGAAATCATATCTAAGTCCATCTTGAGGTTACTGAGTCATTCAGCTTCTATGACTGCCTCAGAGGCTGCCACTTACTCAGCTTCTATGGTTGAGTCCGAAAAAACACTTTTGCTTATCATTCTTCAATAGTTATGAATTTATCTTCTAAAGTAAACACAAAACCCCGAGGTTGACTTACTATTGTCCCTATCAGATTGGAGGTCAAAATCCGTGCAACCCACAGGGACCAAATTATCCGCCTTGTAAGATAGCATATAATCTCTAGTGCCTCTAAGGTGTTGGTGCAACATCCCTCAGGTCAAGGTTGACCTGGGTGACCAAGCTGAGTCTTGGTTTGAGTTTAGATGTTTGACAATAAGAAATTGATTGAAGAAGAGTCAAGTAGGTCAAGGTTGACCGGATACTTGACAGGGAAGTCCTAGTGAGTGAAGCTAGGTGAAAGTCCTGGTGAGTGAAGCCAGGCAGAAGGAAAACCCTAGTGAGTGAAGCTAGGTGAAAGTCCTGGTGAGTGAAACCAGGTGAAAACCCTAGTGAGTGAAGCTAGGTGAAAGTCCTGGTGAGTGAAGCCAGGCAGAAGGAAAACCCTAGTGAGTGAAGCTAGGCAGATGGAAAACCTTAGTGAGTGAAGCTAGGTGAAAGTCCTGGTGAGTGAAGCCAGGCAAGGGAAAATCCAGATGGATAAAGGATGATCGGACATCTGGTGTTGGGAAGTCCAAGTAGGTCAAAGGATTGACTGGATACTTGGCACGAGGAAATCTGATGGAAGTCCAAGTAGGTCAAGGGAGTGACCAGATACTTGGCATGAATAGAAAAGTCTAAGTGGGTCAAAGGGATTGACCAGACACTTGGTGGGAAGTCCTAGCAGGTCAAAGGAGTGACCAGATGCTAGGCATGATGTACCAACAGGTCAAGGTTGACCGGATGTTGGTTTGAGAGGGTTGGAACTTGGTTTTGGGCAAAAACCAAGTGTTGGACCGATCAGTGGATCGATCCAGGAGCTGGATCGATCGATCGATCGAGAGTCCCAAGCGAAATGGTCGGATCGATCGGTGGATCAATCCAGAGGTCCCAATCGATCAGTGGATCGATTGGGAGCTGTTGTTTATGCGCGATAAGCCCTGGATCGTTCCACCTATCGATCCAGGCTATTCCAGAGAGCACAGAGGCGCTCTGGATCGATCCGTGGATCGATCCAAAGCCTCCCCGATCGATTGGGAACATTCGAATCGATCGGGATCCGACCGTTGGCGTCGATAAAGGCCGCAGGCGTTCATTTCCTTCGGCATCTCTTCTCCGATTCACTCCAGATTTCTCGCCAGCTCCTCCACAGCACTCACAAAGCTCAGATCGCCAGTTCTTGAAGGATCTTGGAAGTTTTCCAAGTCAAGAGGCGGATCAAAGCCAAGAAGAGAAGCTAGGGTTAGGGTTTATACTCATTGTAAGCTTGTAAGCTTGTATTTCTTGTATCCTTTCCCTCTCTTCTTGTATTGAGTCTTGTAGGGCTTCTCCGCCCTTGGTAGTTACCATAAAGGAGAGTTTTATTTAGTGGAGGGTGTGTGTGTTGGTGTGGATCCTTGGATTAGTCACCTCTTGTGAGGTGGATACCAAGTAAACCAACCGTGTTAGCGTTGTGTGGTTGTTTCTTTGTATTTCCGCTGCACATCTTTGAAGGAACGAGCAACGAGCGAACGCGACGAGCTATTCCCCCCCCCCCCCCCCTCTAGCTACTTTTGGTCCTAACAAGTGGTATCAGAGCGAGGCCGCTCTTCACCGGAATCATCGCCGGAAGGGTCAAGCATAACAAGAAAAGCTAGAGGGGTGAAGAAGTTGGAGCAAATTCTTCAAGTTCAAGATTTTATCAAGCTCAACTTCAAGATGAAATTCCAAGATGGACTTGGATTTGACACAAGGGTGGCTCCACCATATTCATCTACAAGCTTCGATTCTTGGAAATCAAGAATCGAAAATTTTCTTATGATGGAGATAGAGCAATGGTTTGCTCTCATGGAAGGTTTTGAAGCTCCCACAAATTCCAAGGGCAAAGTACTCAAAAGGAGCAAGTGGAGCAAAGACCAAATCCAAAGATGTGAGGCAAATGACAAAGTGACCAAGCTTTTGGTCAATTTATTGCCAAGCAACATCTTGGAACAAATTGGAGAGTTTGAAGATGCCAAGGAGCTTTGGAGCAAATTGGCAAGAATTCATGAGATCCCCTCCACTGTACCAAATCAAGGAGAAACCAAAGAGGGCGACTCATTGGATCAAGACCAAGAGGAAGACTCCGAGGTTAAGAGATGCTCAACCTCCGAAGAAGAAGTTCAAGAAGAAGCTTCATCTTCAAGGGAATGCAACGAAGGGAACAAGGAGGGAGCATACTCCTTGTTTCATATTCAAGATGATGAAGCCTCCACCTCTAGGATTGAGGGGGAGCAATCCTTGGTGACACCGGATCAAGAAGAAGGAGAAGCTTCTACATCCGGGTCAAGAGATGAAGAGATTGAAGAAGCTTCTACCTCTACGAGTCAAGAAAAATCAAATGGAGGAGAATCAAGATCGGATCAAGAGGAAGCTTCTACCTCCGGATCCAAAGGGAAAGATGCCACCCCTACAAGCAAAGGTATAAATATTTCAATTAAAAATAAAAATCATATTATATGCTTTGAGTGTAGGGAACATGGGCACTACACGAGCAAGTGCCCTAAATTGGCCAAAAAGAAGGGCCAAGTGGCACAAAGGGCAAGGCGAGCCCAAGGAGACCATCCTAATAAAAGGAGCAAGGAGCACATTGTGTGCTTTTCTTGCAACCAAAAAGGGCATTACCGAAGTCAATGCCCCAAGGGGAAGAAGATGGTCAAGGCTCAAGGAGGCATTCGTCAAGGGGGAGCCTCCAAGGTAAAGAAGAAGGTAACATTTATTGAGTCTACCCCTTTACATTATGGTAAAAAACATGATAGTTCTAACTTATATCATTTTAATGCTATTTACCATGAAAATAGAAAGCATGATAGCGTTAAAGAAAAACATATAGCTTTTCATGCTAAAACTACTACACCTAAGGCTAGGAATGTAAGTAAAAGTCTAGGCAAGAACTCTAAGGATTGTATCTACAAGCCTAGGCACAAAAATGCTCATGAACTTAATGGAAAACCAAAAACTAAGGACTTAGTGATGGAAAATCAAGTCTTGAGGTCAAGACTTGATAAAATGGAAAAGACCCTAAAAAGGATGGAAAATATCCTATTAGGGCAAAATGAGCATAACCTAGGTTTAGGGGTACAAAAGCCATCCAATGGCCATAGAGGTTTGGGATACAAACCAAAGGCTAAGAAGGATGTGCCCTCTTACCATAGAGTTCCATATAGTTATGGAACAAACCCTAGGTCTAGTGGTCAAGCCAAAAATACTAGGGAAGTCATCCCTAAGAGTATTTTTGCAATAAATGTGACTAAGACTTCTAAGAAGTCTAAGAAAGTCACAAACAAGGTCACAAGGGAGGTTATCCCTAGAGTTGACCTAGAAACTGTGACCAAGGCTTCTAAGAAGCCCAACAAGGTCACTAGGAAGGTATTTAGGGAAGTTATCCCTAGCGAGTACCTAGAGCATCCAAGGAGCACCAATAGGTGTTGGGTTCCTAGGAGCATCTTCTCTACCCCATAGATGGGTTAGAGAGTGTCAACTCCGATTAGAAGGGTAGTTAACCTGACTTTGAGGAAATTGACACTCAAGGAGCATTTTCAAGGTTTTTGTTAACCTTTGAAAATGAAGTGGATCTTTGTTTACTCCTTGAAAGAGTAAAATGTGCCTAATGGTGGAAGAATTGATTTTAATCTAAAATGGCACAAATTGGGAAAACCTTGAGAAATACCAAGTTGGGATTTTGGTATTCTCTTGGAAATTTAAGGCAATCCGGGCCTTGATTTATGTAATCACTCTTGAGGAAAAATGGAATATGCCAACATTTGAGGACATGTTTATTTTCAATTGGCATACATTAAATCAAGGAAATTAGAAATGCCAATTTAGGCTTTGGCATTCTCTTGTAGCACTTTAGGGCAATCTAGGTTTAAGTTGTAAGTTTAGCTAAGACTTTAAGGATACTTAGATAGTTAATCTAGGTATATTTTATTTATGCTAAATCTTGCCATGATTGTTTGCCCATCATATGCCATGACATCATGTCTAGTTTTGCATTCATGTTTTATTATGAAAAATCCAAAAATATCATGTCATGACATTCATACATCATGTAGTAATAGGATATTTTCTTTTGAAAATTATTTTCTTTTGATGTATGCCATAACATAATCATGCATTAAGTTTAATTCCTTGTAATTAAGGACGAATGGCATTTAACGACACTTATTGACAAGTGACATCCTAGGTGGATGACTAATATTTCTAAAATGCCTAGATAGATATGCATGATCCCTAGATTAGGGCAAAAACCAAAATCTACATCTCACAAAGACTATAAGGTGACTTGTATGTGATTAGTGCACATTAGATACAAGTGAGATGTTAGGATGATGAACAAAACTCAACATGTTGATTTAGTGCATTCTTTTGAGTTTTAGGTTCATCAAAACACATAGTTATGTGTTTTCCCATCATTGGGAAAGCTAATGTACAAGTCATGTGCATTATGCCCAAGGAACATGATGGGATATTGGTTTTGAAAATATTTTTAAAATGTTTTTGGAAAACCTTGGTGAAGGCTATCTTTTGATAGTAATCACCATTGAATAGTTAGACACAAACTTGAAGAAAAACACTAAAGTTTTTGCAAGTTTTCAAGTTTGTGTCAATCTTTGAAAATATGATGTATTTTCATATAAAGCTATTTTTCCATGATTAAGTATGCCCTAAATAATGTCTACACGAAATTTCATAATTTTGGATTTTTGTAGAATTTTCTAGGGTTTCTGGAGTGAAATGGAATTTCAGCAACTATCGAACTCGATCGATCCATGGATCGATTGAGTGCCGAATCGATCCGTGGATCGATTCGAACATCTCCAATTGGGAGGATTTGGATCGATCGACCGATCGATCCGGTAGTCTGAATCGATCAGTGGATCGATTCAGAAAGGTTCAATCGATTGGAACCCAACTCCAATCGATCCAAGTTGCTGATTTTGGCTGGGAAGGTTTGATTTCAGCATCTTTGAACCTCTTTGAGTCTAGGTAACCATTCCAAACCCCTAAAATACATTTGTATACACACAAAGGGTGTTTTCATGTGAAAACAAGGATGGATTGGTTAAGGAAGGCTTCATTGAAGTTTAGGTTGAGGTTTGTTTCAAATTTTGAGTATTTGAACCTCAAAACTTCTAAATTTGGGTTTCCTAAAGAATTAGGGATTCCAAGTCATTGTTGGTGCAATGACAGAAGTTACCGCCATGTCTTTAGGGGGAGGGACTCTTTAAAGACATGAAAAATTACTTTTCATGAACCTTGGAAGGTGGTTAACCTTCTTTAAAGAAAATGCTCATGTATGAGCTTTTGAACTTGAAATGGGGAGTGGATATCCTCATTATTTCAAGTGGGAACTCAAGTGGTTAGATAATGCTCAAGGTTGGGTATTTGTCTACATTGAGGGAGAAGTTAAGGATAAATGAAGGGTATGGAACCTTCATTATCGTGTTGATCACAACGAGTGATGTTGTGAACACCAATGAGTAACTCTTCAGGGGGAGAGTCGTCAACAAATGGATTTGTTGATGTGTACCCAAAATTGGGGCATGGGTTGATGTGTGCCCAAAGATGGGTTGATGTGTGCCAATAGGGGGAGAATGAAAGGACCTATGAATGAGTGTAAGTTAGGCTTTCATTACCTAGAGGGAGTGTGCCCTCGTAGGGGGAGAATGAAGAGCTTAATTTATATGTTCATTACCTAGTGGCATGAAGATTGAGGCTATAGGATTAGCCTAACTTACATGTGGTATTGTAAGTGTTATTGTGATATTGTCAAATATCAAAAAGGGGGAGATTGTTGGTGCAACATCCCTCAGGTCAAGGTTGACCTGGGTGACCAAGCTGAGTCTTGGTTTGAGTTTAGATGTTTGACAATAAGAAATTGATTGAAGAAGAGTCAAGTAGGTCAAGATTGACCGGATACTTGACAGGGAAGTCCTAGTGAGTGAAGCTAGGTGAAAGTCCTGGTGAGTGAAGCTAGGCAGAAGGAAAACCCTAGTAAGTGAAGCTAGGTGAAAGTCCTGGTGAGTGAAACCAGGTGAAAACCCTAGTGAGTGAAGCTAGGTGAAAGTCCTGGTGAGTGAAGCCAGGCAGAAGGAAAACCCTAGTGAGTGAAGCTAGGCAGATGGAAAACCCTAGTGAGTGAAGGTAGGTGAAAGTCCTGGTGAGTGAAGCCAGGCAAGGGAAAATCCAGATGGATCAAGGATGATCGGACATCTGGTGTTGGGAAGTCCAAGTAGGTCAAAGGATTGACTGGATACTTGGCACGAGGAAATCTGATGGAAGTCCAAGTAGGTCAAGGGAGTGACCAGATACTTGGCATGAATAGAAAAGTCTAAGTGGGTCAAAGGGATTGACCAGACACTTGGTGGGAAGTCCTAGCAGGTCAAAGAAGTGACCAGATGCTAGGCATGATGTACTAACAGGTCAAGGTTGACCGGATGTTGGTTTGAGAGGCTTGAAACTTGGTTTTGGGCAAAAACCAAGTGTTGGATCGATCAGTGGATCGATCCAGGAGCTGGATCGATCAGTGGATCGATTCAGGCTTCTCCTAAGCGAACAAAGAGCCTCTGGATCGATCCGTGGATCGATCCAGATGTTCCAATCGATCAGTGGATCGATTGGGACGCGGCTGCTTCGCGTGATAAGCGCTGGATCGATCCATGGATCGATCCAGGCGCTTTTCCATAGCACAGAGGCGCTCTGGATCGATCCGTGGATCGATCCAAAGCCTCCCCGATCGATTGGGAACATTCGAATCGATCGGGATCCGACCGTTGGCGTCGATAAAGGCCGCAGGCGTTCATTTCCTTCGGCATCTCTTCTCCGATTCACTCCAGATTTCTCGCTCCACAGCGCTCACAAAGCTCAGATCGCCAGTTCTTGAAGGATCTTGGAAGTTTTCCAAGTCAAGAGGCGGATCAAAGCCAAGAAGAGAAGCTAGGGTTAGGGTTTATACTCATTGTAAGCTTGTAAGCTTGTATTTCTTGTATCCTTTCCCTCTCTTCTTGTATTGAGTCTTGTAGGACTTCTCCGCCCTTGGTAGTTACCATAAAGGAGAGTTTTATTTAGTGGAGGGTGTGTGTGTTGGTGTGGATCCTTGGATTAGTCACCTCTTGTGAGGTGGATACCAAGTAAACCAACCGTGTTAGCGTTGTGTGATTGTTTCTTTGTATTTCTGCTGCACATCTTTGAAGGAACGAGCAACGAGCGAACGCGACGAGCTATTCACCCCCCCTCTAGCTACTTTTGGTCCTAACATAAGGTACTTTAATATATGCTTTACTGCAGTCCAATGTCTTTGTCCAGGGTTACTTAGATATCTGCTAACTATGCCTTCGACAAAACAGATTTCTTATCTCGTGCATAGCATACATTAGGCTTCCGACAGCCGAAGCATAAGGAACTGCCTTCATTTCCTCTATCTACTTTGATGTCTTCGGAGACATCTCTTTAGATAAAGCTACTCCATGCCGAAAAGGTAAGAAACCTTTTCTTGGAGTTCTGCATGCTAAAACGAGCAAGGATTATTTCAATATATGAAGCTTGGGATAAGTAAAATATATTCTTTTCTTGCGATCCCTTTGATCCGAAGAATATATGCATTCTCCTAAGTCTTTCATATCGAATTGTTTGGACAACCATACCCTTACTTCTGACAACACTTTGATATTGTTTCCAACTACCAAAAATGTTATCTACGTATAGTACAAGAAATACCACCACGTTTCCATCACACTTCTTGTATACACAAAACTCATTCGGTTATAAAATAAATTCACAAGTCTGGATTACTTTATTAAACCGGATGTTCCAAGACCTTGAAGCTTTACTTCAGTCCATAAACTGATTGAGCTTACACACAAGATGCTCTTTGCTCTTTGCAATAAACTCTTCTGGTTGCTTTATATGGATGTTTTCTTCAAGACTTCCATTAAGGAAAGTTGTCTTGACATCCACTTGCTAAATAGATAAAAGAATCCGGATAGACTTAAGCATGACTACCGATAAAAGGTTTCCCTTTTTCAACAAGCCTTGCTTTGAAAGTTTCCACTTTCCTGTCTATTCCTCTTTTTCAACAGGTCTGGACCATGCTCGGGCACCCGGAATCACCTGGATTCTAAGCACTCGGACCAGGTCCGAGCGCCTAGAACCCAAGTTTTATCACTTTCGATGTGGTCTTTGACCGTTGCATCGGGGATAAGGTTTTATCCCATTCCAGGCACCTGGAATGCTTCCAGGTGCCCCGACCAGGGCTATATAAATAGTCTTGCTCCCAGAAGCTAAACAACAATAAGAAATTGTGAAACAACACTTGTACACATCCACTATTCTATTTTAGCTTTCTATTTCTGCACTTCCATTGCTGTAAAGAAGCTTCTCCGTCTGAAGGAGAATTTTAGTGCACTTTAACTTTCTTGGATTAACAACCTCTCCGGTTGTAACTAAGTAAAACTTCGATGACTCTGTCTCTTAGTCTTTTTAGTATTTCTTATATGCAAGTATTATTTTAATTGAGTTATTTGTTCGAGAAAGGTTGTTTTGCTTAATTTGTGCAGGGGCTATTCACAAGTGGTATCAAAGTCAGGATGCCTCAGAAGGACTAACTGTCGACTGAAGTAACGAGACGATGGCCGGACCGTGTTAGAACCCCAAGGCTATTTTTGACGTGATCAACCAAGTTATGTTAGGTCCTGTTTTGGTTTGATCCCTGTGTCTAAATGTGCAGGAGCTTAGGAGCACAGGAAGTTGAGCAGAAGACGCGGCTAGCGAGAAGGACGGCACGGGAGAGAGCCGACGGGCTCGATGCGTCCAAGGGATGAGATACTGCAGAAGAGTACACCAGTGGACGAAAGGACGTGCGCAACGTTTGAGGGATGAGAAGTCGAATCGGAAGCCTGCTTGAGAAGAAGGCCAGAAATTGAATTTTGGTGAGCCCTATTCCATTGGCCGAAATCACGTAGGCGATCGAAGCAGCGGAAGAGCTAAAGTGGAGCTATGGAGCTACTAGAGGCACCTTCCACAGGAGTTGAAGGCGCCTCCGCGACCTTCAGGCAGAAGGTGCCTTCAATTGTTGAAGGCTCCTTCAACCAGCCATGGAAGGTGCCTTTGATAGGAAATTCTGGCCATTACGGAAAGGATAAATTTTTATCCTTTGGCCTCAATGGAGGCACCTTCCAGCCCTATGGAAGGTGCCTTCAACCTGAGGATAAGTTTTTCCAGGGGCTATAAAAAGCCCCCTGGACCTAGGAAAAATATAACAACTTATGTATTCATTTCCTAGCAATAGTCTGAGCTATTAATGAGTATAAGATGCTTCTCCACCTTTATCGAAGAGACTTTTCAAGAGCTTTCATTTGTCTTGGATTAACAACCACCTAAGTTGTAACCAAGTAAATTCTGGTGCCTCTTTCTTCAGTTTCTTATTGTTTAATTTTAATTGCTATTGCTACTAACCTGAGTTGAAAGATCGAGAATGTATTGTTTTAGTGTTTCAGGCAACTCAACCCTCTCCAACCGGCCTACCCGGTTCTACAAGTGGTATTAGAGTCTAATAGCTTCAGGAGGACTAATCGCCGAATGAAGCACACGAGATGGCCAAATCAAGCATTCACCCATCAAAGTTCGAGGGGGATTTTGCCAATTGGAAAAAGAAGACGGAGGTATTTTTTAAAACTGATTTCGAATTACTTTTAATAATAGAGTTTGGTTTTGTAGAACCCGAAGGTAAAGAAAAATACCACTAGACTAAAAAGGAGCAGGTTGATTTCATGGCAAACGAAAAAGTAGAGTTCCATCTGCTAAACGTTCTACCGCCACAAGAAGTCAATCGGATCGGAGCCTACGAGTTTGCGAAGGAGCTCTAGGAGAAGTTCCTAGAATTACACAAAGGAACTTCAAAGGCGAAACTCGTAAGACGGGATCTGCTCAGAACCCAAATCAACAACATCAAACTGGAACAAGACGAAATCGTTGCACACCTTCATTCAAGGATCAAGGAGCTCATCACTGGACTCATGAATCTTGGAGAAAAGGTAAGTAACTGAGATTCACTAAAGCACACGCTTAACGCATTTCCTTGAAATACTGAATGTGCATCATTAGTAGATGTTTATTACATATCTAAGGACTTAGATTCAACTACTTTAGAAGAATTATTTTCTACTTTTGAAGTCCATGAAACGAGATGTGCAAATCCAAAGAGCCGAAGCACAACATTGCCCTTAAGGCAAAGATAGACGAACAAGATTCAGAATTCTCTCTCGACGACAACAAAACGGTAATGATGGTAAGATAGTTTAAGAAATTATTTAAATCTAGAAAAATTAACCATTTGCAAGGTAGAAAGAAAAGGACAATCAGATGCTATCACTACAATGAAGAAGGGTATGTAAAAGACAACTACCCTAAATTGAAGAACAAGGACAAAGGCAAAGACAAGAAGCCCGTCCAAATGAACAAACACAAGACCCTTAAGGCAATGTGGGGCAAAACATCGTCCGAATCAGAGGTTGAAGCCTTTCCCAGACTTGCGTTGATGGCAAGTCATCAAGAAGACGAATACGAAGCAAGCTCATCTGAAATGAGCATCAAGAGCATCGATGAAGGGGAGCTACATCAGAAGATAACAGCAATTTAGGGGGAGCTACAAATGACAAGATCGATAAGGTAAGTCAAGTAAGATCTCTTCCACCTGACAAGTTAGTTAAATTTGTTAAATTATTAACTAAAGACTGTTGTAAACTTGAAAAAGAAAACAAAGAATTAAAAATAATTTTAGTCAAATCTTGTCTGTTAGAAGATTTTAAAAAATTAAAAATTGAAAATGATAAATTGAGGACACAAGTAAAAAACTTAGAAAATCATACATGTTTAACCATTCAATCACAAAATTTTAAAAGACTAAGCCGGTATCTTAGATTTCACAGGGGTCAAATTAGAAAAGTTCTAAAAAGTTATGTACTCCCCAAATTTCTAACTAACCTAGTAGGAAGAAACCTATATTGGGTTCCTAAAGAATATTTGAATTGAAATTTCTGTTAGGTTTTCAAAAAGTAAAATTAAATCTTTAAATTCTTTAAGAGGTTTTGTCTAGAAGTAATTGATGATCCAATAACCAAGAAAACCTAGTGCCTCGCCACAGCCTAGAAGCTAATTACTGAATTGAATATTTAATTGATAAACTGATAAACATGTAATAATTAATTAAAATAATATTTTCAATCTTTGTCAATTTCATAACTTAGATTTTTTTTTAAACATAAAGTTTATAAAAATATTGACGTTATACTTTTCTTTAATAATTTTTTTTTCAAAGTTTGTCAAAAGATTCAAAATTATTTTGTCAAAAACTTGATAAGTTTTTTCAAATTTTTTAAAATCTAAATTTTTTCTGATAAGTTACCCTTATATTTTTTTTGTACCCCAATTTTTATGTGATTAAAGAGAGAGAAGGGAAGATTAAGTCTAGAGGGAGGTAGTAGTTCAAATTTTAAATTTTAAGTTAAATTTGAAAATTTTGTTTGCACTTTATTGCATAATTACAATTTTATTATCTTTACTTTATGGTTAGTTTACCCTAACTTAACTTGGGTTGCTCACATCAAAAAAGGGAGAGATTGTTGAAACCCCAAGGTTATTTTTGGTGCGATCAACCAAGTTATGTTAGGTTATATTTTGGTTTGATCCCTGTGTCTAAATGTGCAAGAGCTTAGGAGCACAGGAAGTCAAGCGGAAGACGCGGCTAGTGAGAAGGACGCCACAGGAGAGAGTCGATGGGCTCAGTGCATCCGAGGGACAAGATGCTACGAAAGAGTACACCGGTGGATGAGAAGGACGTGTGCGACGTTCGAGGGATGAGAAGCCGCAGCAGAAGCCTGCTCAAGGAGAAGGCCATAAATTAGGTTCGGGTGAGCCCTATTTCGTTGGCCGAAACCACCTAGGCGATCGGAGCAGCGGAAGAGCTAAAGTGGAGCTATGGAGCTATTAGAGGCGCCTTTAACAAGAGTTAAAGGCGCCTCCATGACCTTTAGGCAGAAGGTGCCTTCAATGGCCGAAGGCGCCTTCAACCAGTCATGGAAGACCTCTTCCATGGGTATGGAAAGCGCCTTCGACAAGCAATTCTGACCGTTGCGGAAAGGATAAAGTTTTATCCTTTGGCCTCACTGGAGGCGCCTTCCAGTCCTATGGAAGGGACCTTCAGCCTGCGGATAAGTCTTTCTAGGGGTTATAAAAACACCCCTGGATCTAAGAAAGATATAACAATTTGTGTATTCATTTTCTAGCAATAGTCTGAGCTATTAATGAGTGTAAGAGGCTTCTTCGCCTTCACCGAAGGAGACTTTTCAAGAGCTTTCATTTGTCTTGGATTAACAATCACCTAGGTTGTAACCAAGTAAATTCTGATGCCTCTTTCTTCAGTTTTTTATTGTTTAATTTTAATTGCTATTGCTGCTAACCTGAGTTGAAAGATCGAGAAGGTATTGTTTTAGTGTTTCAGGCAACTCAACCATCTCCAGCCGGCCTACCCGGTCCTACAGACTGAGCATATACCCACTAAAGTTTGAAGGAAAATTCGCGAGCTGGAAAAAGAGGATGGAGGTATTCTTTAAAACTGATTTTGAATTACTTTTAATAATGTAATTCGATTTTGTAGCACCCAAAGGTAAGGAAGAATATCAGTGGACAAAAAAGAAGTAGGCTGACTTCGTGGCAAACGACAAAGTAGAGTTCCATCTGCTGAGCGTTCAACTGCCACAAGAAGTTAACCGAATCAACGCCTACAACTCAGCATAGGAGCTTTAGGAGAAGTTCCTTGAGCTACACGAAAAGATGTCCGAAGCCAAACTTGTGAGACGGGATCTGCTAAGGAACCAGTTAAGTAACATCAAATTGGAAGCAAAAGAAATCGTTGCATATCTTCACTCAAGAATGAAGGAACTAATCACCGGACTCACGAATCTTGGAGAAAAGGTAAGTAACCGAGATTCGCTAAGATACGCGCTTAATTCATTTCCTAGAACTACCAAGTGGGCATCATTCATAGATGCTTACTATATATCTAAAGATTTAGAATCTGTTACCTTAGAAGAAATGTTTTCAACATTTGAAGTCCATGAAACGAGATGTGCAGATACAAAGAAGGAGTCGAAGCACAACATTGCCCTTAAGGCAAAGATAGGCGAACAGGATTCAGAATCTTCTCTCGACGACGACGAAATGGCAATGATGGTAAGACAATTTAAAACATTAGTTAAATCTAAAAAAAACTAACCATCTGCAGGGTAGAAAGAAAAAAACAATCAGATGTTACCACTGCAACAAAGAAGGACACGTTAAAGACAATTGTCCTAAGTTAAAAATCAAGGATAAGGACAAAGGAAAGAACAAGAAGCATATCCAATCGAATAAATACAAGACTCTAAAGGTGATGTGAGACGAAACGTTGTCCAAATCGAAAATTGAAGCTTTCTCTGGACTTGCGTTAATGGCAAGCCATCAAGAAGATGAACACGAAGCAAGCTCATCCGAAATGAGCATTGAGAGCATTTATGAAGGGGAACGACATCGGAAGAAAACAACAGTTCAGCGGGAGCTACGAATAACGAGATCGACAAGATAAGTCAGGTACGATCTCTTCCTCCCGATAAGTTATTTAAATATGTTAAATTATTATCCAAAGACTATTGCAAACTAGAAAAAGAAAATAAAGAATTAAAGTTAATTCTAGCCAAATCTTGTCTATTAGAAGATTTTGAAAAATTAAAATTGGAAAATGATAAATTGAAAATACAAGTAGAAGACTTGAAAAATCGTGCATGCTTAAATATGAAAAATCAAAATATTAGGAAATATAATAATTTGAACTGGTATTTTCATTACCACACGGGACAAATTAGGGAAATTTCTCAGAAATATATTCCTAAGAGATTTCTAATTAATCTAGTTGGAAGGAACCTGTATTGGGTTCTTAAATCTTGTATAAATTAAACTTTAATTAGACTTAGGGCTTTCAGCGAGAAAATTAAATATTTGATTTCCTTAAGAGGTTTTGTCTAGAAAGTGGTTGTTGCTTTAATAACCAAGAAGGCCTAGTGTCTCGCTACAGCCTGGAAGCCAATTAATGAAACAAAATGTTTAATTGACTAACTGATAAAGCATTTAATTATAATTAATAATACTTTAAATAGTTACTTAAACATTTTTTTGGTGTTTTTAACTTAGAATTTTTTTTCTTTGGAAATATCAGCTTTACTTTATCAAAATTATTTCATTAAATATTTTTTTTCATATTTGTTTAACTTAAGAAATTGTATTTGCAAAACTTAAAGTTTCTAAAATTATTTACGTTGCAAATTATTTTTAGATTTTTTCAAAATTTTTAAAAACTTGATAAGTTTTTTTTTTTGGAATATCAGAGTTCTTTAAACTAAAAACCTTTTTTTTTTTTTGAAAAATTACCCTTAGATTTTTTTGGTACCCCATTTTTTATGTGATCAAAGGGGGAGAAGGGAAGATTAAGTCTAGGGGCAGGTAGCTTATTATTTTTTTTTTTACTTTTTGCACTTTATTAAAAAATTTAATTCTTTTACTTTATGTTTATTTTCCCTAACGTAACTTGGGTTTCTCACATCAAAAAGAGGGAGATTGTTGGTACCCCAAGGTAGTTTTGATGTGATCAAACAAGTTAGGTTAGATCATGTTATGTTTAACCCTGTGTCTAAGTGTGCAGGAACTTAGGAGCATAGGAAGTCAAGCAAACGATGCAACTAGCGAGAAGGACGGCACGGGAGAGAGACGACGGGCTCAATGCATCTGAGGGACGAGGTGCTGCAGAAGAGTACACCGACGGACGAGAAGGGAGTGTGCGGTGTTTTCGAGGGATGAGAAGCCGGAGCGAAAGATTGCTCGAGGAGCAAAAGACGCAGTTGTCTGAGGGAAAAAAAGCTGTGGAAGAGTACACTGTACGACGATTTCGAGAGAAGAGAAGCCGGAGTGGAAGTTTGCTCGAGAAGGCCGGAAGTTGGGTTCGGGTGAGCCCTATTCTGGATGGCCGAAATCACCCGGACAGAGGCGAGCAAACCTGGAGTGGAAGACCCCGATGAAAAAAGTCAATTGGGTTGACTTCCTGGTTCGGGTGCCGGAACCAGATCCGGGTGCCCGGAACCGCTTGGACTCTGGGCGCCCGGAACCCAAGTTTTATCACTTTTGATCTGTCCTTTGACCGTTTCCTCAAGGATAAGGTTTTATCCCATTCCAAGCATCTGGAATGCTTCCAGGAGCTCCGAGCAAAGCTATATAAACAACCCTGCTCTTAGAAGCTAAACAACAACAAGAAATTATGAAACACCACTTGTACACATCCACTGTTCTATTTTAGCTTTCTATTTTTGTGCTTCCATTGTTGTAAAGAGGCTTCTCCACCTGAAGGAGAATTTTAGTGCGCTTTAACTTCCTTAGATTAACAATCTCCTCGGTTGTAACCAAGTAAAACTTCGATGTCTCTGTCTCTTAGTCTTTTTAGTATTTCTTATATGCAAGTGTTATTTTAATTGAGTTATTTGTTCGAGAAATGTTGTTTTGCTTAATTTGTGCAGGGGCTATTCACCCCCCCCCCCCTCTAGCCGTCTGCCAAGGGTCCAAACACTTATAATTATTTTTTTCGAATGTTGATATTTTGAAACCTTTATACAATAGTTTCATTATCAACTATTAGAAATATTTTTTTTTTACCTAGATAATAAGATTATCACTCATCCAATTGTACAACCTATCTTTCATAATTCTCATAGAAGAAAACACTCTCTCTATAGTTGCAGTCATAACTAGTAGAATTAATATCAATATCAAAGGCTTATATAAATCAATGGGTACACAATACTTTTCTTCGACATAATTAACTTCACTGAAAGAACACCAAAGTCTTTCAATCCTTGTAATGTTTTGTCAGAATTCATATCACATATATAAGTTTTAAGTTGATCAAAAAAATCAAACCTTGAGAATACTTATGGATAAACTCAGCTAGTTACATCAAATTTTTTTTTGTCAAAAGCCAAAAAAGAGTTTTATGAATACAAACAAGCTATATAAAGGAGTAACTCTGTATCTCCCTCTGAGAAACTATTATTTAACTCTTAATGTTACATATCAACTATAGAATTAATCAACATGATGATGTGCGTAAATATTATGATCATTTATGCATGTTTTAACGTACATTTACTTGCTTTATACGTATATATTCTTTGCATGATCGCCTCTTTTATCATGTACTCATCATATATACTCTTTTGTTCGGATATCTGCTCTTTGTTTGGTTTTGTGTTGGCAAGGACAATTTTCGGAGCAAAAACAGCGATTGTTGATGCACCGGAACGAGCCAGAGAACAAGGTCATGCAACCTCGCACAACCGTGTGGCCAAACAGGAGAGGAGAAGTGCACGACCGTGCAACCCTTGCACAATTGTGCAACCAACCCAGAGGTGGATCAAAGCATGGTCGTGCCCCCCATGGCCGAAGCCAAGCAAGGAACGGTCGTGCAACCCTGCACGGTCGTGCCCCAGGAATTGAGCCCGAAGCTCACACAGCCGTGCCAATTGGCACGGTCATGCAACGTGGCCAAAGACAAGAAAGGGCACGGTCATGCCATCCTTACACGGTCATGCCGCCGTAGTCGTGCCCTAGCCTATAAAAGGGTTTTAACCCTTTTCCTCAAGGGGGGAGAGCCGGGAAGCGAGCCGTCAGAGAGAGAATCGACTTGGTGTCGTTCCACGCTGTCCAGGACCTCCTTCCAATGATCCTTCATCACCACATCAACTCCAGAATCAAAGGATTGGATCTGAAGATCACTCGTCGTCGTTGGATAAGCGTCTTTTCTCTTTCTCTCTTATTGTTTGAGAATTGTATGCTTAACATTATGTCTTCGAGTTTTTCTCTGACATCTATGGAGTAGATTCCTTGTTCTAGGATGAGGGAGTAGTTGTGGATTGGTTTGATGTAGACTCATACTTTTGCCTCTATTTCATTGGATGATTTCACTTGCTTTATTTCGATCACTCGATCTCTATATCGTGTTAATTGATTGTGTAGGAATTGCCTATCTCGTAGAGAGAATATCCTAGATCATACACCCGAGGGGCCCTAGTAACAGGGGTAACTCATTCACGAACATCTAGGGTACTTCCTTGAAAGGAGAGACAACTCCTCCACAAGGAAGTAAGAGACCAAACTAAGCTCCTTATCTCTATCCTTAGTGACACCAATTAGAGTAGTGTTCTTGTGATCTACCGAGGCGCCCTAGTGACAGGGGTTAACCGTAACAGGATTTCATAGGGATCTTTTTTATTTGGTACCTAAGAATAGATACTTCAGCTTCCGGTGAATGCATGTTGATCGATAATGAGTAAAGGATAGAATGTGATACATTGATACCACCACAATGAAACCGAACCCCTAGGACTTTTCATAAACCAAGTCTATTACTTCTTCTTTGCTAATTCTCATTTCCATTTCTAAACCCCTTTTCTTTAGATAACTTACAACCATCAGTAGTTTAGCTAATCTTAAGTGAGCCATCACTAGTGCTTATAACCAGTTCTCGTGGGATCGATAATCTTTATTACTAATGACGAATCCGTGCACTTACAGAATCGTAACAGGTTTTTGGCATCGTTGCCGTGGATTGTGTCTATAACATTAGTGATAATCATATTAGATTAAACTAGACTTTATTTTTTTCTTTTTCTAATATTTTTCACTTAGAGATAAAAAGTTTTATTTTTGTTTCTCTTTAGTTTTTTTGCATTCTTATTAAAAATCTAAAAAAAATATAATATTTTTTCACTCTCTTCTTTATTATATTTCATATTTTGTTTTTGCATGCGAAGAGCTAATCTTTCAGGACAACTTCTACTGTTCGATCCAGAGATCGAAAGGACTTTCTTGAGAAGATCAAGAAACCTTCAAAAAGCATTTCAAGCAGTATAAGAATCTTCAGAGATGGCTGACAAACTGTTGAAGGATTACACAGCACCTTATGCACGAGGGGTTCGGTCTAGCATCACTCGACCGCCATTCAAAGCCAACAATTTTGAAATCAAGCCTGCAGTAATTCACATGGTTCAGCAGAATCAATTTGGAGGAGGACCACACGATGATCCAAACCACCACTTAGAGTTTTTCTACGAGATTTGTGGTACAATGAAAGTGAACAGAGTCCCTCCAGAATCAGTGAGGTTATTACTTTTTGGATTCTCCCTGAAAGATAGAGCCAAGCAGTGGCTAAATTCCCTTCCAACAAATAGCATTACATCTTGGGAGCAGTGTGAACAGAAATTCCTGGACAAATTCTATCCACCAAGCAAAACTGCTCATATGAGGAATTTGATTGCAAGCTTCAAACAGATAGACTTAGAATCATTATTTGAAGCCTGGGATAGATTCAAGAGTATGCTGAGACAGTGCCCCCATCATGGCCTTGAGAAATGGTTGGTTCTACATACCTTCTACAATGGAATCAACTATCACACGAAGGTATCCCTCGACTCTGCAGCAGGAGGAGCACTAATGAACAAGATCCTTGATGAAGCTGAAGAGATTATAGAAAATATGGCACAGAACCACCATCAGTGGACAACTGAAAGATCTGGTGGTTCTTTCTCAGGGAATCCAATAAAGGCGTCAGGAAAATTCGACGTAGATGCAATCACACTCATGTCTGCAAAGTTAGACGCTCTGACCAAGAAGTTTGAGGCCATGGGAAGCAACATGGTCAATGCAATAGTTTGTGTTTGCAAAACTTGCAGAAGTACAGATCATGCTCAAGATACTTGCCCCCTAAGGCCAATACAAGCACAGATAAACCAACTTGAGCAATGCGATGCAATAGTTAGCTACAACCAGAAGCAAAACAATCTATATTCCAACACATACAATCCAGGATGGAGGAATCACCCAAATTTCTCATACCGGAATAACCAGGACCAAGGGCCAGTAAAACAAAGCTATCAACCTGGGCAACAGAGCTACCCATATGGACAATAGATTTATCAACAGCAACCTTCACAACTGTCCAAAATTGAAAAGATGCTTGAAGAAGCCCTCTCAGAGCAAAAAGAGATGAAGAATGAGATCAAGCAATTGACTCAATGACTAGAAAACTCTGAGAAACATTAGAAGATGCAAGACAGCTAGATAGCCCAGTCTTTTTCAAGAGCACAGGGAACATTTCTAGGAAAGCCTGATATAAAACCAGTAGAACACTACAACCGTATTGAGCTAAGGAGCAGACGAACTTTGGGAGACCCCCAAATCACTATTCAGAAAGGACCTGACTCAGAGGAAGAGCCCTCTCCCCCACTGCCCAATCAGATCCAGAATAGTGATGGAGAGGAGATCACCAAGAAAGTTGAAGGAACTCTTCAAGCTTCCTCGTAAAGTTAGACAATTCCTTTCCCTCAAAAATTGATAACATCCCAAAAGGATGAAGAGTTCAACCGATTCCTGAAGAATATTAAGGAAATTTGCGTAGAAGTACCACTGATAGATGCACTGCACCAAATGTCGAAGTTCGTAAAATTTTTAAAGGGAATTTTATCTAACAGGAGGCAAAAGGGTCACTTCGAGACCGTAGCATTAACAAAGAATTGCAGCGCTCTACTTATGGCAAATATCCCACCTAAATTTCAGGATCCAGGAAGTTTTTTCATACCTTGCAAGATTGGTTTTGAACTCATACAGAGAGCTTTCTGCAACTTGGGAGCCAGCGTTAGCCTACTTTCGTGCTCCTTATGTAAGAAGCTTGGACTCCAAAACATTAAACCGACCATTATGGCACTGCAATTAACTGACCATTCATGTAGATACCCAATGAGAATAGTGAAAGACGTGCCAGTAGAAGTGGATGGATGTATCATTCCCACAGATTTCATTATCCTGGATATGGAGGAAGATCCCAAGATACTGATCATCCTTGGAAGATCATTCCTTGCCACAGCTGGAGCCCTCATTGATGTGGAAAGCACAAGTTATCCTTGGAGATTGGCAAAGAAAGGATTAAATTTGATTTATCTGATTCCTCTATCTAGACCCCTCTTCTTAGGGAAGTTCTAGCAAAATCAACATGCACAAAGTCGTGGAGCGCATTTTCCATGAGAGTTCCCCTCCAGCGAGCAATAAGAAATGTATTTGTCCCGCACGAGCGAAACTAAAGGCACAGACTGGAGCATTAACCCTAGGAGGAGAGTCATGCTTCCACGGGTTTAGTCCACATTAACTAAAACGAGGTCGAGCTAAAGACCTAAAACAAGCACTTCTTGGGAGGCAACCCAAGGGTTTTCTCATTTTTTGTTTGTTCATCATTTTGTTCATCGTTTTATTTCTCTAGTTAGTTCAAGTCAAGTACTTTTATTATTTCTTTATTTTTGGGTATTCATTTTCAGGATGTGCAGAGCCTCTATGAGCTGGTCGTGAGCATTTCATGGGCGTGAAGTCGTCAGAGGAACCAAAATGGCGAAAGGCGAGTCACCGTGCGCTTAAAAGAGTCGGGCGTGTGACCCCACACAACCATGCGAAGCCGACAGAGAGACCAAGGCCACGGGTCGTGCAACATTGCACGGTCATGTGGCCTATGTAGAAAAGAGGAGAACACAGGCCATGCCAATTGGCACGGCCGTGCAAGACCGCTAGAGAGGAAGAAGACTCAGGTCGTGCCAATTGGCACGACCGTGCGACCTATGCAGAGAAGAAGGAGGAATGGACCATGCCAACCGGCATGGCAGTGCGACTTTGGCCGAGGGGAGAAAATAGGAGGGCGTGGCAATCGACACGACCGTGTAGAACCCCACCTAACCTAGGCGTGTCTATATGACACGGTCGTGCCCCTACCCGTGTGCGCCGCCTACTCCTCAAAAATCCCTAATTTCCATCTTCTTCTCTTCCAAAAAGCCTTCTCCTCCCCACTACACCTCCTCAAACCCTAATTCCCACCTCTAGAGTTCATTTTTGCTTAGATCTACATCTAGATCTAACACTTCTTCAAGCCACAAATCCGGAAAGAGAGAAGCAACTCCCATATTTTCCTTCCTTCTCCTCCTCTCCCATCCTTAAGACCCATCTCCACAAGAAATTCCTCAAAACCTTGCACATCATGTCGCAGATCTTGAAGAGACTTCGTCGAGTAAGCAGTGGATCTGGCAAAGGAGATGCACCGGGAGGCGACAAAGGTAAAGGGAAGGCGTCTTCTTCAAAAGGTAAAGGAAAAAGGGTGACATGCGACGAAGGTAACGAAAATGAGTTCAATATTATTTTTAAAAATCATGAACAAAAAGCTAGATATGATATCATTGTCGCTAGAAAAATTATATGCACTAAGTATATGGATCCCATTACTATGGATATGCTAGAAATTAGGGATGATGTAGATTGGATGATTAGTTCTTTAGATTGGAATGATATTATGTAGGCTCATGCACCGACTTACCTCCGCCTAGTCCTTGAATTTTTGAGCTCGATTGATGTTAAATTTTCTTCTGAGGATGACTACGTAGAGGTCATAACTTTTAGGATGATGAATAAAGAAGTTCAGTGGACTTTTAGTGATTTTAATAATTATTTTAGTTTACCCATTGGTGGTGCCCGTGGATTTGATGATGAGATTAGATGGAATGAATTTTGGACGTCAATAACCGGATCAAAGGACCTTTATGAACTCTCTAGAGCCAAGGCATCCCGCATGCAAAACCCGACCTTTAGATACCTTCACCGAGTGATGAGCAAAACGATCTTTGGTCGAGGAGAGAGTGATAGGGTGGTTAGAAAGGTAGAACTCTATTCTCTTTGGGCGATGTTGAATAAAGTAGATTTTGATTCCGGATTTCATTTTTTGCAAACTTTGTTGAGGGCAGCTAAGGCATCTTTGGGGATGATAGTGTTTGGTGGATTGATCATCCAAATAACATTCAATCTGGGTTGTGAGCTTGATGGATTAGAGGTGATTCATGGTAATGACAAGATCGATATCGATTCTTGTCTTGCTATAAAGATGATTTGTCAGGATGAGAATGTGTTTGCCTTCCCTAGGAACAATGGTTTTCCATTACCCCTTCCTTGCCCCGAGCGCACTTCAATTCGCAACCCCGCGAACTAGGTGATTACTGATTTACACCCCGAGAATGTCCCCTCCATTATAGAAGAAATCGAGTACCACCAAGAGCCCTCGTCATCAGGATTCCCGCACCCTTCCGGACATCCAGAACCTCCTAGGCACTCTTTTGCCTATAGTACGAGACCATCTAGATTTGATTTTTCTGACTTCCGTGCCTCTTTAGACTCCCTTCATGAGAAGCAAAATACCCAACAATGATTGTTGGAGGGTCGCTTCAAGTTATCTGACGACCAGTTTAGGGAGGTATAGGATCATTTTCAGTTTACTAGGGACTTCCATAGTCAGGTGACAGGGTTCGTTCAGGATTATGAGGTTGACCAGGAAAGAATGAGAAATTTTATGTATGATACTGATATCACTAGACAACAAGTAGATGCCCTTTATCAATATCATCAACACCTTGGTCATCTTCCTGGTATGCCTAGATTTTCCCCTGGCACACATCGGGGACCCCCTTCCCACCCCTGCCACCGTATTGATTTCATCGAGACGATGAAAAGTCTAAGTCTGGGGGGGTGTTGTGTCTGTCTGCACAACCTAAGTCGAGTCGAGTTTTTCTTTTCTCTTCGCATATTTTATTCGCATTTTATTAGTTTCATATTTCTATTTGCATCTCATTTGCACTTTGCTTTGTCTATTCGTTTCATGTTTCTATATATATAAAAAAAGAAAAAAAATAGGTTTGAGGCATACTTGAGAACATCAAACCTTCTACTTTTTCTGCTACTTGTCCGATAGCAAAATAACTAGCATTTTCTTAAGTTCATGTGTTGTCGAATAGTGTTAGTATGCTTGGTGTATCTCCTTTCTCTATTTTTAGTAGCATGAAATAAACTAAGTATTGTATGGAGTTGGTATAAGTCTTGGCCTAACCTTAAGGATCTTATTTTCACTACACTTAAGTACTTAAGCTTGAATAGTAGAAATATTTTTAAAATAGTTATGATTCATCCAAATTGCTTAGTACTTTTGTTCCCATAGTGATTTCTTATTTACATTTTGGTTACTAGATGACCTCGGATCATGGAAGCTCATTTGGAAAAATCTAAATCCCAACATATGCATTTGTGACTAGTGCTACACCTCTTTAGCACCAAAAAAAAAATATTGAATAAGGGATAAAAAATAGTTGTCGTGAGTGGAAACTAATAATTCACCCCTTTGAGACCGAGTTAGGTTACTGGGGAAATGAATGTTATGTTTCTCTTGATTCCTAGTATCCTTTGAGACCTTGTGTAATTTAAGGAAAACGAACCAAGTGTGTAGCAGGTAAGTGTCTATCACTGGAAATATTAGGAACTCAATTGTATGACGACTTAACTAGGTCAGAAAATTGAAACTTGAAGAGTTTGAGTTACTTATTACATCGAGCACAAAGAACTTATGATTAGGTCATACTTAGGTTACTTCACAATTGTGCTTATCAATGAAACTAGTTGATAGAGTTAGGCGAATGCACTAGGGATTATGAAACACTATCAGACGCTCATGAACATATTTTGCAACGTTTTGCTTGAGGACAAGCAAAGGTTAAAGTCTGGGGGTGTGATGTGCGTAAATATTATGATCATTTATGCATATTTTAACGCACATTCACTTGTTTTATACGTATATATTCTTTGCATGATCGCTTCTTTTATCATGTACTCATTATATATAATCTTTTGTTCAGATATCTGCTCTTTGTTTGGTTTTGTGTTGACAGGGACAACTTTCGGAGCAAAAACAACGATTGTCGACGCACCGGAACGAGCCAGAGAACACGGCCATGCAACCTCGCATGACCGTGTGGCCAAAAAGGAGAGGAGAAGTGCACGGTCATGCAACCCTTGCACGGCCATGCGGCCAACCCAGAGGCAAATCAGAGCAGTACCTACATACTTGCACGGTCGTGCCCCCCATGACCGAAGCCAAGCAAGGAACGACCGTGCAACCCTGCATGGTCGTGCCCCAGAAATCGAGCCCGAAGCTCACACAGTCGTGCCAATTGGCACAGTCATGCAACGCGGCCAGAGACAAGAAAGGGCAAGGTCGTGCCATCCTTACACGGTCGTGCCGCCGCAGCCGCGCCCTAACCTATAAAAGGGTTTTAACCCTTTTCCTCAAGGGGGGAGAGCCGGGAAGCGAGCCATCAGAAAGAGAATCGACTTGGTGTCGTTCCACACCATCCAGGACCTCCGTCCAATGAACCTTCTGTTGGGAATTTCGGGCTGCGAAAATCGTATTTTCGTGTCGCGAAAACCCCGAAAGCCCCGTCACCGGATCCGTGCAAAGTAAAAATAAAATAAAAATTCGAGTACAAGTTTACTAAAGCCTAGATCTACATTAGGAGAAGATCTTTACCCTTGGTGCGAAGCCCTTCGCGTATCCCGCTCTTCCAAGTGATTCCGGATCTCGAGGTTGTCAAGTGTACAACCCTCTAGAAGTATTCACACGAACAAATAGGTGGAGAAACCTAACACAAAGGTGTGCTAGTACCTTGGTAAGGTTCGGCCAAGAGAGGAGAGGGAGAAAGGTTGAGAGCTTGAGGAAGAAGATGAGTTGAATTGGCTTGAATGAAAAATCAATCTCATTCACTCACAAAAGTGGTCGGCCACATGTGTAACTCCTTCTCATTTAATGTGGCCGGCCACATTAAATTGAAAGGGGATTTGTAACCTCCATGAGGTGGCACACACATGTGCTAGCCTTGATGATGTGGAACATCATCATTGGTTCTCCTAATGCTAACTCACAAATGAGGTGACAAATGGTCAAGTCAAACTTGACCTTTCATCTTCCTTCTCAAGTCAAGTCAAACTTGACCAAATCTCTCTTATGGTTGATCTAATCTAACCATTTGATTCAAACCAACTTAATATAATGAATCTAATTCATTTAATTAAATTGATTCAATGAGTCATAATCTAAATTAGACTCATTGAACACATGAATCAACTTGAGTCCAACTCAATTAGCTCAATTAGGATTACTCTTAATCCAATTTAATTCATCACATGAATCTAATCCTCTTGGTTCATCATATGAACCTAATCTACATCTAATTGTCCTTTATGTGTGGCCCTATAGGTTCTTGTAACGTTGGCAATGCTTCTAAACCCATTTAGAAGCATAAGTAATGAGTGGTATCTAGCAACACATCATTGCTACCCAAGTTACAAGAATGTTGAGATCCAACATCACCTTGTGACTACTAATTGTGACTCCTCACAAAATAAGACAAGTGTCCTTCTATCCTTGACATCTAGATTGATCAATGTGAGGCATAAATCATGTCATCCTCTAATCAATTTAAATCTTGAACTCCAAGTAGACTCACTCAATCAAATGAGCTCAACATCTCATATTGACTCATTTGGGCATGACCATGCACTTAGTGGTCTCACTCTATCAAGAATATCGATGTCGCTCCCATCATATAGGAGGGATAGATCCCATATACATCACTCACATCCCTCTGCATAATTTGTTACATACTTAGTAATTACCTTTATAGTCCACCCAGTTACGGGTGACGTTTGACGAAACCAAAGTACATAACTCCTTATGTAGGGATCCATGGTGACTTCAGGTCCAAGGACTAGTAGTCATACTAATAGCCACATGAGAAAGTATATGACACTCATATAACGATCCATGATACTTTCTCATGGCGGGTCATTCAGTATACATTCTCCAATGCATACCCATGTGTCAACTTGATATCTCTATATCCATGACTTGTGAGATCAAGTCATCGAGTTGGCCTACATGTTAGTCTTATTGCATTAACATTGTCCCTGAATGTTAATACTCGATTAGGAATGATTAAGAGTAGTGTTCCCTATATCATCTGACTATCGATTCAACCAATCGATTGATATAGGTAAGAACTTTCTACTCAAGGACGCTATTATACTTACTTTATTTGGCACCAATACAAGTAAGTATAATAACCAAAATAAATGCCTTTATTTATATAAGAATATGATACAACAAGTCCATAATATAATCATCAAATGATTGGCTCTAGGGCTCTAACTAACAATCTCCCATTAGCACTAGTGTCAATCAGTGTAGGCTCTAAGCCCCAATGACCTAGTGTGACCATCATGCTTTCTCTGTGCCAAAGCCTGGGTCAAGGGATCTGCGATGTTAGCCTCTGTGCGTACTCTATAAATCTTCACATCTCCTCTCTCGATAATCTCTCGAATGAGATGGAAGCACCATAGTATGTGTTTGGTCCGCTGGTGTGAGCGAGGTTCCTTCGCCTGTGCTATAGCTCCATTGTTGTCACAATAGAGCTCAATGGGGTCAGCGATGCTAGGAACCACCCCAAGTTCAGTGATGAACTTGCGGATCCAAACTGCCTCCTTTGCTGCCTCTGATGCAGCGATATACTCGGCCTCTGTTGTAGAATCAGCAACTGTGTCCTGCTTCGAACTCTTCCAGCTCACAGCACCACCATTTATGCAAAACACGAACCCCGACTGCGATCGATAATCATCCTGGTCGGTCTGGAAGCTGGCATCATTGTAACCCTTTACAGCTAGCTCATCATTGCCTTCATATATCAAGAAATATTCTTTAGTCTTTCTTAAGTACTTAAGAATATTCTTGACCGCTATCCAATGACTTTCACCTGGATCAGACTGGTATCTGCTCGTCATGCTCAAAGCATACGAGACATCAGGACGAGTACATAGCATGGCGTACATGATAGATCCTATGGCTGAGGCATAAGAGATCTAATCCATGCGGTCTCTCTCCTCTCTAGAAGAGGGACCTTGAGTCTTCGAAAGACTCACGCCATGTGACATTGGCAGAAATCCCTTCTTGGAGTTCTGCATGGCAAACCGTAGGAGTACCTTGTCAATATATGTACTCTGACTTAGGCCATGCAATCTCTTAGATCTATCTCTATAGATCTGTATCCCTAGAATACGGGATGCCTTACCTAAGTCATTCATTGAGAAACATGTCCCTAGCCAAGTCTTGACAGACTGTAGCAAAGGGATGTCTTTCCCAATGAGCAGTATGTCATCCACATACAATATGAGAAAGACAACTATGTCCCCTACAACCTTCTTGTAAACACAAGGCTCATCTTCATTTTTGATGAAACCAAACTGTTTGATTGCATCATCGAATCAAAGATTCCAGCTCTGAGAAGCTTGCTTTAGTCCATAAATAGACCTATGCAGCTTGCATACTCTGCTAGTATGTTGTAGATCTACAAAACCCTCAGGTTGTGTCATGTACACATCCTCGAGCAGGTTTCCATTCAGAAACGTGGTTTTGACATCCATCTACCATATCTCATAGTCATGGTATGCTGCAATAGCAAGCATGATCCGAATGAACTTAAACATCGCTACTGGAGAAAAGGTTTCATCATAGTCAATACCATGAATCTGCTTGAAATCTTTAGCTACCAAGCGACCCTTATAGATAAGTCCATCCATGTCAGTCTTTCTCTTAAAGACCCACTTACACCCTATGGGTTTTACCCCTTCAGGTGGATCAACCAAAGTCCATACTTGGTTGGTGTACATGGATTCCATTTCGGATCTCATAGCCTCTAGCCATTTCTCGGAATCTGGTCTCATCACAGCTTCCTGATAGGTGGTAGGCTCATCCTCTATGAGCACAACGTCATCATGGTCAGACAAGATAAATGAGTATCTCTCAGGCTGACGACGTACCCTATCAGACCTGCGAAGAGGTATGTCTACTCGAACTGGTTGTTGTTCCTCAACTCTTTGTGGAACAACATCATCCACAACATTTTGTGGTTCCAGTTCAATTTCCATCGAGGCTTCAGTGCTATGGTACGCATCTTGAACTTCTTCAAGATCGAACGTACTCCCACTAGTCTTTCTAGAAACAAAGTCCCTTTCTAGAAAGACCCCAGTCTTTGCCACAACTACCTTGTGTTGACTGGGAATGTAGAAGTAATATCCCTTAGTTTCCTTGGGATATCCAATAAAGTAGCACTTGTCGGATTTGGGTCCTAACTTGTCTGAGACTTGACGTCGAACGTAAGTCTCACAACCCAAAATCCTCATGAAAGACACCTGGGCATCTCTCCCAGTCCATATCCTATATGGTGTCTTTATCACGGCCTTGGATGGAACTCGGTTGAGTATAAAAGCTGCCGTGTCTAGAGCATAGCCCCAAACGAATGTCGGAAGATCTGTGTGACTCATCATAGATCATACCATATCTAATATGGTACGATTCCTCCTTTCGGATACACCATTCTACTGTGGTGTTCCAGGAGGAGTGAGTTGGGATAGAATCCCACACTCAGCTAGATAGTCTCGAAACTCATGGCTAAGGTATTCTCCACCTCGATCTGATCGAAGTATCTTAATACTCTTGTTAAGCTGGTTCTGTACTTCATTCTTGAATTCTTTGAACTTTTCAAAGGATTCATATTTATGTGTCATCAAGTACACATAACCATATCTACTGAAGTCATCAGTAAATGTGATGAAGTACCTATAACCGCTTCTAGCAGCGACATTGAAAGGGCCACATACATCACTATGTATAAGTCCTAACAAATCAGTCGCTCTTTCGCTGTGCCCACTAAAGGGAGTCTTGGTCATCTTGCCTAGTAGGCATGACTCGCATGTCTCATAAGATTCAAAATCAAATGAGTCCAGCAAACCATCCTTATGGAGCTGGGATAAGCGCTTATCATTTATATGACCTAAGCGACAGTGCCAGAGATAGGTTTGATTCAAGTCATTTGACTTGAACCTCTTGGTATTTATGTTATAGATAGGGCTTTCAAGGTCTAGAATGTAGAGTCCATTCATCAGAGGTGCACTACAATAGAACATATCTTTTAAATAAACAGAACAACATTTGTCCTTAATTATAAAAGAGAAACCTTTCTTGTCCAAACAAGAAACTGAAATTATGTTCTTAGTTAAAGCAGGCACATAACAACAATCATCCAACTCTAGTACAAGCCCAGAGGGCAGAGATAGAAAATAAGTCCCTACAGCAACAGCAGTAACCCGTGCTCCATTGCCTACGTGTAGGTCCACCTCGCCCTTTGTTAATGCCCTGCTATTTCTCAGCGCCTGCACATTAGTACAAATGTGAAAAGCACATCCGGTATCTAATACTCATGATGAAGAAATAGATAGATTGACTTCTATAACATATATACCTGAAGTGGAAGTCTCACTTCGCTTCTTCTTAAGATCTTCCAGGTACACCTTGCAGTTCCTCTTCCAGTGTCCGGTCTGACCGCAGTGGAAGCAGGTAGCATCCTTGGTGACCCCTCCTTTAGGCTTCAGTGCCTTGCCTTTGCCCTTGGCTTGGGACTTTCCTTTGCCTTTGGGCTTGCCCTTGCCCTTGTGTTTCTGAACCATCAGAACAGAGTGAGGCTTAACCTTCTTAAGGTTCAGCTCAGCAGTTCTTAACATGCTAAGCAGTTCGAGCAGTGGCTTGTCAATTTCGTTCATGTTGTAGTTTAGAACTAATTGACTATAGCTATCCGGCAAGGATTGCAAGATTAGGTCAGTGGCCAGCTCTTGGCCAAGCGGGAATCCCAACCTCTGTAGGTTTTCTATGTACCCAATCATTTTGAGTACATATGGACCTACGAGAGCCCCATCTGACATCTTGCACTGAAATAGTGCCCTTGAGATTTCAAATCTCTTGTACCTCGCTTGTCCTTGATACAGTTGACGAAGATGTTCAACCATATCGTAAGCGTCCATCAACTCATGTTGCTTCTGAAGCTCAGAGTTCATGGTCGCTAGCATTAGACAGGACACATCTAATGCGTCATCTTGATGCTTCTTGTAAGCATCTTTGTCTGCTCACGTGGCATTGGCAGGAGGAGCCTCCGGAATGGGCTGCTCCAGAACGTACAGTTTATGTTCCTGGGTGAGAACTATTCTCAGATTCCTGTACCAGTCCAGGAAATTTGCTCCGTTGAGCTTGTCCTTGTCAAGGATAGAACGTAGAGAGAAGGTGTTCGTGTTTGATGTCATGATTATCTACAACAGAAAAATGCAGAAAATAAATATCATATTCTTTTAAATCATTTAATTAGGTCTTTAACTAAATGATGCTCCCACTGAATTCTATAATTCAAGTGGAACAAGATCCACATCATACTAACCCTTGAGTTAGCTTTGGCTAATACGCTCAAGATTTAGTATGATCGGTAGGTAACGATTTGCCAATTACATCTCTATGCAACTCTTGTTTATAGGATCATTATCCACAGTTATATTAAAACTTGAGTTAGCTTTGGCTAATACGCCCAAGAATTAATATAAATGTGATTTATGTCCTATCTTTCCAATCGTTGGAAGAATGCCTATAGTTAAACTCGATTTAACTAGTTGTACTCAATCAAATTGAGTCTCTACTCACCCATACGTTGATAGGCGGGACCAAGATTGTCCCTCCGTACCCTACCAAGATAATATGTGTTGCTATGCTTTGGCAGATTCAACAACACATGTGATCGAGGTAGTGATAGCTATCACAGCATGGTAGGCATTTGAGTTGACGCGATTGAGATCTAATCTAATCGAGAGGGTGCATCTTGTACACGATTTAGATCTAATCTAATCATTAGGCATTAATTAATTACTAATTATGCATCACATACACACAAGCAATTAATTAAATCATTTATGATTAGTCATGGCCCTACTACGATCTTCTCAAGCCAGTGAGAAGATTGAATGGTCAACCTAGGGTCAACAGCTTCTCAAGCTCCTCCCTTTGACCACCTTGTGTTACTCGCGCCCTCCTCGTAACTCCGTCTCGAGTGGACCTTCCACGGCTCTAATTTTGTACATTACAATTTTGAAACTTGAGTTACATTCGAGTCTAAACTAATTTACAACAAGAATATAAAAATAGAGAAAGGCACGACGCGCAGGTCGCGAATCAAATATACAACACGCACATCACATGACGGCACGCAGGCCGTATTATGAATCGCAACACATTTCCAATCAGATTGGGTCTTTTGGGCCATGACTATCACAAAATAATACATAATTCTAAATTATGTATTTTCTATAATTTTTTGTAATTTTTACTACAATTTTTATAATTTTTATGAGTAAAATTCTCGGCGGTTCCGTTTAGCGGGTTTTCGGGCGTAATCGCGGAACGAATCCCCTTGCGGGGCCAAGGGCAGCGCCCCTAACCGTGATCTAACCATCGCGAGTGTTCCTTAGCGATCCTACAGTGCCTTAGCCCATTGTCCCAAAAAGATTGGAGGCTAAACCTTGCCGTTTCGGAAAAATCTTCTCGGTAATCGAAGCCTACAAGTGTCGAAACACTTGTGCTTCGCTTCTACGAGAAAAATACCCATAAAAACTATAAAAATAGGAAATTTACAGAATATTACAGAACTGCTATTTTTCATAAAAATACAAAATAAACTCGTACAAGACTTCGCACGTGGCTCTGATACCACTGTTAGGAATTTCGAGCCGCGAAAATCGCTTTTTCGCGTCGCGGAAACCCCGAAAACCCCGTCACCGGATCCGTGCGAAGTAAAAATAAAACAAAAATTTGAGTACGAGTTTACTAAATCCTAGATCTACATTAGGAGAAGATCTTTACCCTTGGTGCGAAGCCCTTCGCGTATCCCGCTCTTCCAAGTGATGCCGGATCTCGAGGTTGTCAAGTGTACAACCCTCTAGAAGTATCCACACGAACAAATAGTTGGAGAAACCTAACACAAAGGTGTGCTAGCACCTTGGTAAGGTTCGGCCAAGAGAGGAGAGGGAGAAAGGTTGAGAGCTTGAGGAAGAAGATGAGTTGAATTGGCTTGAATGAAAAATCAATCTCATTCACTCACAAAAGTGGTCGGCCACATGTGTAACTCCTTCTCATTTAATGTGGCCGACCACATTAAATTGAAAGGGGATTTGTAACCTCCATGAGGTGGCACACACATGTGCTAGCCTTGATGATGTGGCACATCATCATTGGTTCTCCTAATGCCAACTCACAAATGAGGTGGCAAATGGTCAAGTCAAACTTGACCTTTCATCTTCCTTCTCAAGTCAAGTCAAACTTGACCAAATCTCTCTCATGGTTGATCTAATCTAACCATTTGATTCAAACCAACTTAATATAATGAATCTAATTCATTTAATTAAATTGATTCAATGAGTCATAATTTAAATTAGACTCATTGAACACATGAATCAACTTGAGTCCAACTCAATTAGCTCAATTAGGATTACTCTTAATCCAATTTGATTCATCACATGAATCTAATCCTCTTGGTTCATTATATGAACCTAATCTCCATCTAATTATCTTTTGTGTGTGACCCTATAGGTTCTTGTAACGTTGGCAATGCTTCTAAATCCATTTAGAAGCATAAGTAATGAGCGGTATCTAGCAACACATCATTATTACCCAAGTTACAAGAATGTTGAGATCCAACATCACCTTGTGACTGTAGGAACGTTGCGGCCAGCTAGAAGGGGGAGTTGGATAGCCTGTAAAACTAAAAAACAAACCAACCCTTCTCGAACTCTTAGACTGACGCTTACATAAAATAAGAGAAATAAATAAAAGCAGAAAAGTAAAAGGCACACCGAGATTTACTTGGTTACAACGGGAAGGTTGTTAATCAAAGAAAGCGTAGCACTAGTATCTCCTTCACGCGGAGAAGCCTTTTACAGCAATGAAGCGCACAACAGAAGCTTAAAACAGAAAAGCGTACAAGTGTAGAAAGAATGCTTGAGTTCTCAGTTGAATTTTAAGCTTCTGGACCAAGGCTATATTTATAGCCTTGGTCGGGGCGCCTAGAAGGGTTCCGGGCACCCTGGGGGGATAAATTTTATCCCCTAACGTTCAGATCGAGTCAAAGCTCGATCTGGTTAATATTCAGGGTCCGGGCGCCCGGAAGGGCTCCGGGCGCCCCGGAGCCCAAAGTCAACAGACGTTGACTGTTTTGTGCGGGACCTCTTCTCTGGTTCAGCCCCGCCTCGGTCCGGTTCTTCCGCTCCGGATCCGCTCGCTTGGGTGATCTCAGCAATCCGGAAAAGGGCTCACCCGAATCCAACTTCCGGTCTTCTCGAGCGTGCTTCCCTCCGACTTCTCGTCCCTCGGAATTGTCGCGTGCTTCCTTCTCGTCCGCCAGCGTACTCATCCGCAGTCTTCGTCCCTCGGTCGTCAACCTTCTCGCTAGCTGCTTCTCTTGCTCCCCTAGCAATCTTCCGCTCCGACTTTCGGTCCTCGGAACCACCGCGCGCTTCCTTCTCGTCCGCCGGTGTACTCTTTCGTAGCACCTCGTCCCTCGGACGCACAACGTGCCGTCCTTCTCGCTAGCTGCGTCTTCCGCTCGACTACCTGTGCTCCTAAGCTCCTGCACACTTAGACACAAGGTTAGAAACAACGCAGGACCTAACTTAACTTGTTGATCACACCAAAACAACCTTGGGGTTCCAACAATCTCCCCCTTTTTGGTGTGATCAACCCGAGTTAAGCTAGGGTCAAAACTAGACATAAAATTAAAACAAGTTATTGCAATAATGTGCAACAAAATTAAATTTGGAAAACTTTCAATTTTCAATTTCTACCTTGGTATTAAATTTTGAAAATTTTTAATTTTCAATTTCTACCTCCCCCTAGGCTTATACTAATTCTTCTCCCCCTTTGATCACAAAAAAATGGGGTTTCAAGAAAAAAAAATTTAAGGGTTAAGGACTTAGAAAATATTAAGATTCTTAAAAAAAAATTTCTAAAAAGCTTTAAGCAGAAATTTTCAATTTCAAAACGGCTTTTAGTTTCAGGAAAAAGTTTTTTTTTTATTTTTTTTAACTTATAAGATTGATTTTTGAGAATTTTTCTAAGTTAAAAAAAATCCTAAAAAATATTTTTGAAATAAATTTTTAAAACTTTGAAAAAAAAATCCTAAGTAAAAATTTCACTTCAGCAAAAAATATTTTGAAAAAAATGTTTAAAAAAAAACTTTGAAAGCATTAATTAATTCTAATTTTAATGCTTTGACAGAAAGTTAATTAAATATTTATTTCAATATTTTAGCTTCCAGGTCGTGGCGAGGCACTAGGCCTTCTTGGTTATTGGAGCAACAACCATTTCCTTAGACAAAGCCTCATAGAGAAATTCATTGTTTAACTTTCTCACTGAAAAGCGTAATTTTAATTTTAAAACTTAGACTAAGCAAGATTTAGAAACCCAATAAAAGTTCCAGCCTACTGGATTGATTAAAAATTTCTTAGGGACATATTTTCTAGAGATATTCTTAATTTGTCCCGGGTGATATCTATAATACCAATTTAAATTTTTAAATTTTCTAGAATTAGATGAGCATGCATGGTTTTTCAAATTATCTACTTGAATTTTCAAATCATTATTTTCAAGTTTCAATTTTTCATTTTCCAATTTTGATTTATCTAATTCTTCTAGAGGGCAGGATTTAGCTAAAATTATTTTTAAATCTTTTATTTCTTTTTCTAATTTACAGCAGTCTTTAGTTAATAACTTAACAAATTTATAAAGTTTATCGGGAGGAAGAGAGCGTACCTGACTTACCTTGTCGAGTTCATTTTCCGTGTCTCCCCCTGAACTGCTGCTTTCTTCTGACGAAGCTCCCCCTTCATCGATGCTCTCGATGCTCATTTCGGAAGAGCTTGACTCGCAGTCGTCGTCTTGATGACTTGCCATTAGAGCAAGTCCGGAGAATGCCTCGACTTCCGACTCCGACGACGTATCATCCCACATCGCTTTTAGGGCTTTTCGCTTTTGCATAGGCTTCTTACCCTTTTCCTTGTTCTTGTTCTTCAGCTTGGGGCAATTGTCCTTGACGTGCCCTTCTTCGTCGCAGTGGTAGCAGCGGATCGTCCTTTTCTTCTTCCCCTGCGGATGGTTAGTAGATCTGGATTTACAAAGCTTCTTGAATCTTCTTACCATCATTACCATTTCCTCGTCATCGAGAGAAGATTCCGACTCTGGTTCGTCTCTCGAAGCTTTGAGGGTGACGTTGTTCTTAGGCTCCTTCATTCCTGCACATCTTGACTCATGCACTTCAAAAGTAGAAAAAAAAAAATTCTAACGAGATCTTTTCTAAATCTTTAGAAATATAAAAGGCATCTACTAGTGATGCCCATTTTGAATTTCTAGGAAATGAATTTAGTGCGTACCTTAGCGAATCTTGGTTACTTACCGTTTCACTGAGATTCGACAGTCCAGTGATGATCTCTTTGATTCTCGAGTGCAGGTGCGCGACTGTCTCGTCTTCCCCAAGTTGCAGGCTGGTGAGCTGATTCCGAAGCAGATCTCTTCTGGCGAGCTTGGCTTCGGACGTCCCTTCGTGCAGCTCGAGGAACTTTTCCCAAAGTTCCTTTGCCGAGTGGTAGTGTCTGATTCTGTTGACTTCTTGAGGTGGAAGAACGCTTAGCAGATGGTATTCTGCTTTGCCGTTCGCCACGAATTCAGCCTGCTCCTTTTTTGTTCATTGACATTTTTCCTTACCTTCTGGAGCTACAAAACTGGATTCCATTGTTAGAGTTAATTCAAAGTCTGTGGTAAAAAATACCTGCATCAGATTCTTCCATGTAGAGAAATCCCCTCCATATTTCGGCGGGTGGATGCTTGGTCCGGCCATTATCTTTGCTTCGATTGGCGGTTAGTCCTCCTGAAGCGTCTTGGCTCTGATACCACTTGTAGGAACGTTGCGACCAGCTAGAAGGGGAAGTTGGATAGCCTGTAAAACTAAAAAACAAACCAACCCTTCTCGAACTCTTAGACTGACACTTGCATAAAATAAGAGAAATAAATAAAAGCAGAAAAGTAAAAGGCACATCGAGATTTACTTGGTTACAACCGGGAAGGTTGTTAATCCAAGAAAGCGTAGCACTAGTATCTCCTTCAGGCGGAGAAGCCTTTTACAGCAATGAAGTGCACAACATAAGCTTAAAACAGAAAAGCGTACAAGTGTAGAAAGAATGCTTGAATTCTCAGTTGAATTTTAAGCTTCTGGACCAAGGCTATATTTATAGCCTTGGTCGGGGCGCCTAGAAGGGTTCCGGGCGCCCTGGGGGGATAAATTTTATCCCCAACGTTCAGATCGAGTCAAAGCTCGATCTGGTCAATATTCAGGGTCCGGGCACCCCGGACTGCTCCGGGCGTCCTGGAGCCCAAAGTCAACAGACGTTGACTTTTTCGTGCGGGAACTCTTCTCTGGTTCAGCCCCGCCTCGGTCTGGTTCTTCCGCTCCGGATCCGCTCGCTTGGGTGATCTCGGCAATCCAGAAAAGGGCTCACCCGAACCCAACTTCCGGTCTTCTCGAGCGTGCTTCCCTTCGCTTCTCATCCCTCGGAATTGCCGCGTGTTTCCTTCTCGTCCACCAGCGTACTCATCCGCAGTCTTCGTCCCTCGGTCGTCAACCTTCTCGCTAGCTGCGTCTCTTGCTCCCCGAGCAATCTTCCGCTCCGGCTTTCGTCCCTCGGAACCACCGCGCGCTTCCTTCTCGTCCGCCGGTGTACTCTTCTGCAGCGCCTCGTCCCTCGGACGCACAGCGTGCCGTCCTTCTCGCTAGCTGCGTCTTCCGCTCGACTACCTGTGCTCCTAAGCTCCTGCACACTTAGACACAATGTTAGAAACAACGCATGACCTAACTTAACTTGTTGATCACACCAAAACAACCTTGGGGTTTCAACAGTGACTACTAATTGTGACTCCTCACAAAATATGACAAGTGTCCTTCTATCCTTGACATCTAGATTGATCAATGTGAGGCATAAACCGTGTCATCCTCTAATCAATCTAAATCTTGAACTCCAAGTAGACTCACTCAATCAAATGAGCTCAACATCTCATATTGACTCATTTGGGCATGACCATGCACTTAGTGGTCTCACTCTATCAAGAATATCGATGTCGCTCCCGTCATATAGGAGGGATAGATCCCATCTACATCACTCACATCCCTCTGCATAATTTGTTACATACCCATTAATCGCCTTTATAGTCCACCTAGTTACGGGTGACGTTTGACGAAACCAAAGTACATAACTCCTTATGTAGGGATCCATGGTGACTTCAAGTCCAAGGACTAGTAGTCATATTAATAGCCACATGAGAAAGTATATAACACTCATATAACGATCCATGATACTTTCTCATGGTGAGTTATTCAGTATACATTCTCCAATGCATACCCATGTGTCAACTTGATATCTCTATATCCATGACTTGTGAGATCAAGTCATCGAGTTGGCCTACATGCTAGTCTTATTGCATTAACATTGTCCCTGAATGTTAATACTCGACTAGGAATGATTAAGAGTAGTGTTCTCTATATCATCTCACTATCGATTCAACCAATCGATTAATATAGGTAAGAACCTTCTACTCAATGACGCTATTATACTTAGTTTATTTGGCACCAATACAAGTAAGTATAATAACCAAAACAAATGTCTTTATTTATATAAGAATATGATACAACAAGTCCATAATATAATCATCAAATGATTGGCTTTAGGGCTCTAACTAACAACCTTCATCACCACATCAACTCCAGAAGCAAAGGATTGGATCTGAAGATCACTCGTCGTTGTTGGATAAGCGTCTTTTCTCTTTCTCTCTTCTTGTTTGAGAATTGTATGCTTAACATTATGTCTTCGGGTTTTTCTCCAACGTCTATGAAGTAGATTCCTTGTTCTAGGATGAGGGAGTAGTTGTGGATTGGTTTGATGTAGACTCATACTTTTACCTCTATTTCATTGGATGATTTCACTTGCTTTGTTTCGATCACTCAATCTCTATATCGTGTTAATTGATTGTGTAGGAATTGCCTATCTCGTAGAGAGAATATCCTAGATCATACACCCGAGGGGCCCTAGTGACAGGGGTAACCCATTCACGAACATCTAGGGTACTTCCTTGAAAGGAGAGACAACTCCTCTACAAGGAAGTAAGAGACCAAACTAAGCTCCTTATCTCTATCCTTAGTGACACCAATTAGAGTAGTGTTCTTGTGATCTACCGAGGCGCCCTAGTGACAGGGGTTAACCGTAACATGATTTCATAGGGATCTCCTTTATTTGGTACCTAAGAATAGATACTTCAGCTTCCGGTGAATGCATGTTGATGGACAATGACTAAAAGATAGAATGTGATACATCGATACCACCACAATGAAACCCTACCCCTAGGACTCTTCATAAACCAAGTCTATTACTTCTTCTTTGCTAGTTCTCGTTTCCGTTTCCAAACCCCTTTTCTTTAGATAACTTACAACCATCAGTAGTTTAGCTAATCCTAAATGAGTCATCGCTAGTGCTTATAACCAGTTCTCATGGGATCGATAATCTTTATTACTGACGACGAATCCGTACACTTGCGGAATCGTAACACATGATAATGATGCAAGTTTGTCACTTTTTGTGGATTATGATAGGGACGACCTCATGATTTTTAATATGTGAACATATCATCCATTTTGAGAATATCAATATAATGTTGTTGATAAAAATATTGAATCTTTTTTAAAAATGAATCTCAACCATCATCTCTCATACTTTGATGTTGGTGTTTACATATTTATATCAAATTCATTGTATTTACAATATTTTGATTTTTTTTTGTAATGTTGTTGATAATTCACCGCTAATCCCTAAGATATATTTTATCAAATGTAAATTGAATGCAAAATCAAATAAAAGTATTGACTCCAAAAAATTATATGTCTTGATTTTTTTTTATCAGTAGAACTAGAATTATAATCATTTCAAGAGTGTGAGCTTGGTTTTACCTAATTGTAACGTTATACTAAGTTCACCTATAGTACTTTATGTTATAAAGACTTGATAGGGTTTCATGTTAGACGTGTACCTAACTATAAAATTCTCTTTTATAAATTTCAATAAACTGGGATAATTTTGGCTTTACACTGAGATTGTCTGGTTAGTCTGTCAATACTAGGTTACAGGTAAATCAGATATTATTTGCTATTAGTCTAATTACATTGTAATACTGCAGATAACGAAAAGCAAGTGTACTCATGCTACATTGATTATACCAAGGCACTAATTATTGCATTGCTACAGTTCGAACATCACAGCACCTATGGAAATCAACCCAGTTTAAAATTTACTGGTCTTTTAGGGTATATTTGGTTTAAATTATCATGTATAATTTTAGTTATATGATTATCAGGTAATCACATAATCAATATTATGGGAAATAAAACATAACCAAATGTTGTTTGGTTCAATCTAAATAATGTAACAAAAATATATTTGTTTGAAAATTTTAATGAACAACCTAGTTTAGTATTTTACTAGATTACCCTTAATTACAAAATCAACTATACATAATAATAATAATAATAATAATAATAATAATAATAATATTATTATTATTATTATTATTATTATTATTTAAACTCTTTTCTATTTTACTATATTTTCATTTTTTTAAATTTTTATATATATTTTAATTTTTTAATTTTGTTTTTTTTTATATTTTTATATTTTTATTTTTTTAAGTTTTTTTTATTTTTTAGGATTTTTTACATTTTTCTATTTTTAATATTTTTAATGTTTTTTAACATTTTTTATTATTTTTTGCTTTTTAAAATTTTTCATTTTTCCTATTTTTTTCTTTTTTTAAATTTTTTTAATGTTTTTTTGTATTTTTTTTTTAATTTTTTAATGTTTTTTCTATTTTTAAAAGTTTTTTTACCATTTTTTATTATTTTTAAATATTTTTATTTTTTAAAAAAAATTACGTTTTTTATTTATTTTTTATTTTTTTTTATATTTTCCATTTTTTTCTTTACATTTTACTTTTTTTTCACATTTTTCTTTTATTTGAGGATATTTTGGGTAAAAAAAAATCGATAACCCCGGAATCAAGAAAAACCTCAGTTTTTCGAGATTTTCCGATTCCTGGTTGCATGTCCCTTTTGCTGACGTGTCGGACATGAGACATTACTCGGGAATTATTGATTACCTAAATTAAATAGGATTTTTGTTGATAATCTTGGATGGATAACCAAGGTTATCAAGGATAACCCTCAATCAAACGCACCTTTAAAGACTTAAAGTCATGTGTCGTACATTGGGTCTTGGTTTGTAAACGAGGGGGAAATACTATTGTCAATTTTAAAAAGAGCATGGGCGCGAAGAAATTGCATGAATTATATTACTCAAAGTGGATAATAATTTTATTTTATCATGTATCTAGATTTTACAATTTGATAAATTTTAAAATAGACGGTCCAATTTACATTTCGCTCATCAAATAAATCAAAAAATTTCATAATTATCCGTCCAAAACAGCTAATATCTTTAAAATTATCATCGTATTAAAGAAAAATATCTTCTCACTAAATCTTAAAAGTTTGTTTAACTGTTAAAATAACTAACCGCTGCATCAAAGCCAGGTAATGTAGATAATAATCGTTGTTTAATTCAATAGGTAGAAAAAAATTTTTACATCCGTCAACAGAAAGGATTATTTTGGAATAAAACTAGAGAAAAACTACAGTGGCACCCTTTTTTAACAATAAAACGAGATTATTGTGGAATTACTAGCTAGAATGGATGGGCTGAGAAAATCAGAAAAGCGGCACGATATAATTTATCAATTTCTGGATGGTCTGTAAAAGATAAAATTTTGATGGAAATGGAATTCGGGGAGGAGATCAAAAGTCAATTTTGTCGATGTCTCGTTGGGTTCGGCGAAACACAGTGAGAAGCGGTGTGCGAGCCAAGCCGCACAAGAGCGGCGTGCAATGTTGGAGGAAGAAGGCCGTTTGGAGGCCGTCAAGTCAATGATAGATAAGTAGTCAGGTAATTTGGCATCGAGTGTGGGAGTGATTTCTTGATGGCATCTGGCTCTCTGTCCTGATTCAAATTATAAACTAAAGAGACGATAAATTCAAAAAAATATTATAATTAATTATGATCAGATTACGATCATGATCTAACCACAATTATAAATGATTCTTACCTTGATTTACTTTTTTATCAATTAGAGGATCTAGGAGATGTGACCCCATCATGAAATCATTCAAAACTTTTTTAGTTATGTATAGTCCGTTTTAAAAAATTTACAGTAGTCATGGAGATGATGATATACGACTAAATTGATGATAATATTTTAATAAAATCAACACTAATATAGTGATATTTTGATAAAATCAACACCAAAAGTATTAACGAAATCAAGACTAATATAACTACATTTCACAAAATCAATATCAAATTGGTGATGTTTTAACCAAAATAGCAAGTAATTTTTATTTTTAGTAATTTAATTTTTCATATTTTAAATTTAATTTCATTTTTCTGGAAGTTATCTATTAAAAACTAGAAATAAAAAACTTTTATTAATTATTAATATTTCTTTAATTTTATAATTTTTTATTAACCTTCTTTTATATTTTAAAATTTTTATTTAATTTTTAAAATAAAAAATATAAATAAATTTAGAAGATTATTATGAGTTTAATAACATAAATTAAAAAAAATGAGGCTTTTAGAATTTTTTTTGGATGGTTCGGTTTAAATAAAAATAATAATTTATATTTATATTTATATTTAGAATTAATAGATGAAAAATCATTTTTAAAATTAAATGCATCCTATGATAAAATTGAAAGAAAAAAAAAAAATGCGAATTCCATAATTTTGAATGCGGCCTCCTCCGGTAAAACAGCTTCAGCTTCTTCACTCCTTTCGGTGATTAGCTGGTCGATTTCCTATTTTTTTAGTACATACTTTGAGTAATTTTGCCGTTCCAATACAACGCGAGACGGGCGCTTCTTATCGCCAACAATGCACGCTCGCCATTTGTTCAGTGGCACGTCCAAAAGGAATCATGATCTCTCGCAGGAGGTTGGTGTTAAGATTTCGTGCCTCTCATGTTTTTCTTTCTCATTCCAGTTTGGTAACTTCCGATCAGCCATATCCTTGTAATGCTTGTAGAACAAACAGAGAAGTAACAAATAGGTCAAACCTTAAGAGCAGAAATTTCATACGCCTCCTCAGGCTTTCCTTGAGATTGAATGACCACTTGCTAGGTAAACAGTTGCATTGCTTGACTATGAAATTTGGAGTTGCTTATGATGTCTTTGTTGGCAGTGCTCTGTCAAACATGTATTCAAAATGTCGTTTTGTTCGAGAGGCTCGTAAGGTGTTCGATGATATGGCTTCAAAAGATTTGGCGGTGTGGAACATAATGTTGTCTTGTTACTTATTGAATGATTATAAAAGAGAAGCTTTTAATCTGTTTCATTCGATGAGGACTGAAGGCTTTATAGGAGATGGTTTTACGTTCAGTAGTTTGATAAATTTCTGTAGCCGAATGATTTGTTATGATTTAGGAATTCAGACTCATTGTTTGATTATAAAATTAGCCCTTGAATCTGATTTAGTTGTTGGTAGTTCCTTGGTAGATATGTACGCCAAATGTGCAGTCATTAAGGATGCTCGCCATGTATTCGATAGAATGGATAATAAGAATGTTGTTTGTTGGAACACTATAATAGTTGGTTATGGGAAGTGTGGCGAAGGCAAAGAAGCTCTAATGCTTTTTAATAATATGCTTCGAGGCGGGCTAAAACCAGATGGATTAACACTTGCGAGTATTCTCAGCACTTGTGCTAATTTAGCATCTTCGAATGAGGCTACACAAGTTCATGGTTATGTAGTAAAAAATGGGTTTCAAGCATATTTGTCCATTGGTAATGCTCTTATCATAGCATATGCAAAGTGCGGCAGCATCGACAATTCTGCCCGAGCATTTTCTTTGATACCTTCACCTGATTGTGTGACTTGGTCTTCCATGATTTCTTCCTATGCTCATCATGGATTGGCAATGGAAGCCATTAATAAGTTTGAGGTAATGTTACATGAAGGTATAAAACCTAACAGAATCACATTTTTAGCAGTAATCTCTGCCTGCAGTCATGCTGGATTTGTGGATGCAGGAGTGCACTATTTCAGTACTATGATTAAGAACTACCAAATAAAACCAAGCTCGGAGCACTTTGCATGTCTAATTGATCTACTTAGCAGAGCAGGTTATCTAGATGAGGCTTCTGATGTCCTATCCAGCATGCCATTCGAACCTGATGCGAGTGTTCTTGGAGCCTTAATTGGTGCGTGCAATGTCCATCGCAATGCTAAATTGGCAGAATGGGTTTCAGAAAAGCTCTTCTATTTGGAGCCAAGGAAATTAGTTAATTATGCTCTTTTGTCTAATATATATGTAGCTGAAGGCCATTGGGAAAACGTGTTATATCTGAGGAGGAGGATGAAGCAAATGTGCAGTCTCAAAATACCTGGTTGTAGTTGGATAGAGATTGGTGGCAAAGTTCACACTTTCGTCTCCCATGATAGAATACATTTACAAGATCAAGAAATATATTGTATGTTGGATACAGTAATTTGGTCGATGAGAAATAGATATTACATTTGCGATACAATCACAGATTATATTTGCAGGTGATTATACTGAATTTTCTTACTTCTATCTGGGCTCATGTTCTGTAAGATGTTGGCTTTTATGAGACAGATTTCCTGATACATCCTGCAGCCTTGTGCTACATGACTAAACTTGGTGCTCCTCAGCGAGATTTAAACTGAGAGCTAGAGAACCAGACATTTGATATGTGAGTATCAGATCATACTAAACATTTATGGTTTTCCTTTCATCGGATCTATAAAAGATTGTTATAAATATAAATTGATATTCTACGAGCAGAATTGTTTCTTTGGTTATCTGATTGAACGAATACAGATTCTGTACTTTATATTCTGCCCATTGTGATGGGTTTCTTTTTCTCCTCTATTTGAATTTTCAGTTTAAAATTAGCTATTGTGTAATCTAATTTACCTGTCAAGTGTACAGGTATAAACTTGCAAGAAAAAATGGGAAAGACCAATTGGAGTTGCTAGGAATGAAGAGCAAATGTGTCAAATGGACCACACATTTAGCAGAGTCAAGTGGACTGGACATTTGGCATACGAGAAAAAGTCTAAATGGGGCAGGTGGACTAGACATTTGGCAAGAGCAAGAAGTCCTTAAAGACCGGATAATAAGCAGGTAAGAGATCATAGTAGGTCAAATATTAGACAAAGGAAAAAAAATTAGGAGAGAACCTTTTGGATAACTCGAAGTTTATCCAAGTTGGTCGACGCAATAAACAGTAGTAGTCGACTAAGTGCCCAATTAACAACTAGATAAAACTTGATCAACGAAGGTTGGCTGACCAAAATACATGGTGGTCGACTAGATAATATAGTTGGTAAATAAATTAGACAAAGTTGGATATCTGGCTTTCGATCTAGTTAACCAAAGTGTAGAATGTGGTCGACCAAAATAGTAAAGTTAGTCAACCAAAGTTAAAATAATTATTATTGCAGAAAACAATCGAATCTCTTAATTTGATCGTCCAGGATGACAAATGGTCGATCACATAATGCCAAACAGATACTACAAATAGACGTCTGTGTTGCACATCCCATACATGAAAAAAAACTAAGAATTACAAGAATCACTCAGAAAAAAGTTTGCATTCATTTCCTTCCAAAAGTTTTCTACAAACATCGACCATTCTGACAGCTCAGTATATTCATTTTAATATTATTCTTCTTAGCTATCAAATTACTTGACTGTTGCTTGTTTTTTATTTTTTGTACTTTACTGTAAATAGATTTGTAAGGCAAATTTTGGAAAGGTTTCTTTGCCTCTTAATGGCTTTCAATTTAACAAGGAGTGATAGGGAAAGTACCTAAGAGTTATCGAATCAAATTAAATCATTATATTATTTTTCATTCTTGCTTTTAACCTTAGCGTATTATTTTAAAACCTTAATTGATTTCAAATTAATTAATCTTGAAAATTAAAAATTTATTTTATGCAATAAGCCTTTGAAATATTTAAAAATTTAAAAGCTTTATTCATACTCTACTGCTCTTCTTGATCTTACAGCTGTGACCAGTAAATATTCGATCAATTGGAATTGTTTCAGATAAGCGCAACATGACATATGAAGATGGCAATTTGGATCTGGCTGGGTAAAGCATATAATAAAGATGCAGGGTGAATTTAGATGCTGCTCTTATAATTTCTAGAGTATAAGAAGAGAAGAGAAAAAGTAAGACTCAGTGGATGCATTATCTGAATTATCCATTGGACTTGCAGTTAATGTGAAACAGAAAGGAACGTGTTCTCTGTCATGTGCAAGGGAATATGGAGATATTTGTACATGGACAAGATACTCAAATTAAATCATGAATTTTTCACGTGTGACAAACCATGAGTCTTTCCTTCTCAGGAAGAACATCAATTGCTTAAAAAGAGGAAAAAGAGAATAATAAACCAGTTGCATTTGAGTCTGATGAAGCAAACAAAAAGGGCTATAAATTGAGACAGAAGTCAATCGAGAAACTGGTGCAGAAGTTCTAGTGGATATAGAAAGATTCAATAACCATAAGGTGGAACAACCAGAATCCTTATACGAAACTTTGTTAACAGCTGATGAAAGGCAGTTAGTGTTGCTTGAAGATGTCGAGGATTGTAATAATCTTCTGGGCTCAGCAAATAAATTCACAGCAATCAATGAGTGCCTTCACTCTTAGTGATAGAAAATCTAGATAGTTATGTTATGTTTGCGAATATTCTGACTCCAAATTGAATTGCTGCCATATAATTGAAATTTATAAGAGGTTTTGCAATACTTATATTTTACATATATTTTTCTGGATAAAAGAGTAATTTTCTTAAAATATTTAATAAAAATAAATAATTTTAAAGGTGGAGTTAATCTTAGAAATTTTGATATTTTCTTATATCTCGACTATTGAAAGTTGTTTAATTCATTATCGATAAATTGAATGCCATCTAGATTCACATTCGAAGTGAATATTTTCATGTCTTTCCGAGACTGAGATAAACTTCCTTCTATTAGAATTGAAGAATTGAAGTTGAAAGTGAGCAAGATTTCAGAATTCAGAAACAAGAGTAGAGAAGTTGGTGTAAATATTGGCGTAATCGATCTCCGATCAAAATTGACCAAATTGACCAAGATTGGTTGACCAAGTTTGAGTTGGCTTGAGATGAATTTCAATATTTGATTAATATGTTTGTTGATAAGAGCGAGACATTAAGTAGAAGGAGAATTTGTTAGAGAGAGAGATTATCGATGCAATCGATCTCGAGTCAGATTGACCAAGATTGATTTGAATGTGGATGGCCAAGAGAAAAGTTAAGTAGGTCAAGATTGATAGAATACTTGATAATAGAAAAGTCCAAGTCGGCCATAGTTGATCGATACTTGGAAGCCGAAAGTTCAATAGAGAGTTGTCAATAGAGAAGTCTAGGTAAGTCATGGTTGACTAAACATTTAATAGTTGGAAGTCCAACGAGGAGATGACATGAGAGATGAAGTCCAAGTAAGTTATAGAGAACCAACACTTGACAATTGAAAGTCCAACAGAGAGTTGGCAAAGGCGAACTCCAAGTGGACCATAGAGGACCAGACACTTAACATGAGATGTGAAATCCAAGTGAGTCAAGATTAATTAGACACTTGACAATGAGGAAAGTCTAAATAGGTCAAGAAGATCCAGATATTTGGCAATAGGGAAGTCCAAACATGTCATGAAGGATCGGATGTTAGTCATGAGAAGTGAAGTCTTGACAGGTCATGAAAGATCGAATATTAGGCATGAGAAAGTAAGTTCAAATAGGTTAAGGAAGATCAGATGTTTGCTAGTGGTGAAATCCTAAAAGGTCAAGGTTGATAGGATGTTAGACTATGATGAAGTTTTTACATATCAAGGTTGATCGGATAGTAGGCAACGAAAAGCCCTAGTAGATCAAGATTATTTGGATTTTGTGCAAAGAAAGTCTTGGCAGATTGAGATCAACCAGATACTAGGCAAGAAAAACTTTACGATTGGTAAGGCTGAAATAAAGGTATCAATTAACGACTTGGTAGTAGCAATCAACTAATGAACTCTTAAATCCTAAATTCAAAATTTGAGAAGGTGTAAGGGCGTTTGTTGAAGATTAGTCGATTGATAGGTATGGGCAATCGATTGATATTATAATGAACAAAATATCTGAAACTCGACTATTCATCATCAATTAATTGTTGGAGAATAACATTCAATTGTTGTCACTATTCTAGTAAATGGAAAGTTTAGAACTTGATTGGAAACTTGACTGTTTGACTATTAGTCGATTGATGGTGTTGAGCAGTCGACTATTATAACTATGGTAGCGAACATAATATTTCTACTCAACTGTGTGACTCGACTATTTAGGCAGTAGTCGATTGATGGTCATTACCAATTGACTGTTATTGTTAAAGTTATGTTGGAAATAGCCGTTCTCCAAATGCAATATTCAAATTCAATAGAGTAATTGATAAATGGATATATACAGTTGATTGTTAGATGAAAATCAGTCCAGATTTGAAAGTTATGAAAGAATAATTTCATAGAAGATTTCAACGTTGATTCTTAGAGACTTTAAAGAGAATATTATTGGATTCCAGACTTTCAAGAGATAATCTAAAGCCACCAACAATCATGAAAGCAAAGATTAATTATTATAGAGCGTTTCTTTTACATTATTTATATTTTTATTTGTATCTTGTTGTTGGGTAAAGAATAGGTTGCAAGAAGTTTCTGTTTCCAAAAAGTCTCCAACAAAGAGAAAATTATGAAGTAGGAATTAGAAATCACATAAAATCAGTATATTTTATGCTTATTTCAATTGTATTGTTTGATTTATGTTTTTCCTTCCGTTGAGTAATAATTTATTGTAGATGTACACATGAAATTGAACCAGCAAAATGAATTGTTATTCACTTCCCTGCTAGCAATTTCAACAATTGCCACCGTAAATACTAAAATGAACGACTTATTTATAAAATTTGAAAAATAACAATCAATTAATCCTAATCATTGATAAAAAAAAAATCAAATAATTTTAACTATTTAAAAAAACTTTTAGACAGTCGGGTCTGTCAGTGACTCAGTGCAAATCCAACCGTAATATATCAAAGATAATTAAACTGATTGTTCAAATCTATTTATAGGTCACGCAACCACAATGGTAATTTTAGTCAACTAAATCTGTCTTTAATCAACTACTCTTATAAAAACTTCTAAACTAGAAATTGTTATAAAAATAATAATTTTAAGTAAAATTATTTTCATTAGCTCATTAGTCAACTCAATCATCCATTAATTCTTACAAAAAATAATTAAAACACATTAGTTAACTATTTTTCATTAGCGCTTCAACCAACCACAATCTGATCATCAATCTAACTCATCAGCTAATCTTATATCAGTCGCATGACAAATTGAACTTGCATCAATATTAGCTAACCCAAGGATTTTACATTAATCTACTGGCACATTAATTCTGTGAAACAGAGTCGCACGGCAATATTTTGTCTTGCTCAATTGAACTAAGTTGGCTAGGTAGGATCACTATAAAAACTCAAAAATTACGAGCAACAACAAATTGGGTATGAAATCTAATTAAAATGTACATTCATTTATTTTTTTTGTGTAAAATCTATCGGATAAATTTAAAATTGTTAAAAGCTAGTGAGACCAGAATTGATAAACCATTGAATTTTGATGACACGTCACAACTGTAAAGCTCTGCATACAAATGACAAAATGTTCCCCTGGCACGCATTTATACGAGAAATAAGATGAAGTCCATCCTCAAAATCCAAGTGCAAGTTCGGTATGCTGCAGTATTTAAAATTCTACAATATTCATAATATGATGCCAAGTCTGCTGGCCTCAGGAGCAGATCTAAGGCAAATTCCATTGGTTGACATCTTTAAGGATGCTGTCTTGGATAAAACATAAATCACAATTGAATGAAAAATTGCCCCACTTAGAGTTAAATAAAACACTGAAAATTGCAAAATTTATGAAATATTTGCAAGGCTCATGGTTGTTCTGCAATAAGTTAGAGAATTTCTTAATAATCATCTGTTTAAGGCGGCCACAAAGAGAAATCATTTCCGGCGAATCTTTATATTTAAAGTCCATTGAAGCCTTCCTTCTGGGCGGGGGATTTCCCTGGGAAGGCGTAGGGGCACTTCGTGCTCACCTAGGGATGAGAGTGGGGATGGTAGGTGTAGGTTGTCTGGATGGATGTTCACAGAAAGTTGCCTCGCAACCTGCATATATGTATAGATGCTCGCTCCAGATAATTGAACAAAAATAAATTAATGTAGAGTGATTGTTCCATGCTAATATGACAAAATCAAAATACTTCCAGGACAACCATGCGAATTTATAACTATGATTTCATTTTGTAATTACATTTTCACAGGGAGTGGCGAACATGGATTTGTTGCAAGTTGAGTATACTTTCCTTTCAGAATTTCAAAAAGGTCATTCACATACGAGTTTAGACACTTTGAGCTGGCATTATAAAATGCATACTGATTAAAAGGATTGTCCACTAAGATATGAGCTTCACCTTTGCAACAGACAACGAATTCAGTACCTGGCATTTATTGTATGTGAAGAATATCTAACAGAATCAATGGGTAATAACTATCATTTTTGCTAACAGAAACTAGTGTATATGCACACATTCTACACAAAGGAACTTTGCAGCGTGCTGATTTCCAGATGTGTGCACTAGCATGGATCACATGAATATGCACAGATATGAAGAATATACACAAACAAGTGAGCTAATAAGAAGAATATAAACACAAAAACCGAGTTATATTTGTTGTACCTCAGCTACAATTTCATCCTTGGTTACAGGTGTTCGGATCTCATTGTCAACTTTGATGTATCTCCAAAAGGTCTACAGGCAATATTTGGACATGTAAATTTAGCATGTGTAATAATGTAATACATAACAGCTCAACTGGAAATCAGTAAAGAAAAATAAGTGTACATAGAATTCACAGGAATTATCTCCATCAGCATAAACACAGTTAGTTTTCAACAAACAACAAAATAATAAGATGAACTTGAGACAGTTAATACAGTTAACGATTTGCATGTATATACTAGTATATGAAGAATCCAAAATATCATACAGGAGGAATACTATCCTAGTAAACCTTGCCCAAGAGGATGATAATTTCAAATTGGTCACATGGTTCACCAACAGATACAGTCTGAATGGGGCAAGTTGCCAAAAAAATTTCTAGTTTTGCAACAAAATAATACTTCCAACAAGCATTCTAATCAGACATCATTATGGATCTTCACAAAAACAGTACTCACACTAAAGTGAATCCAAGCATCCGTATGAGAAGCGACAATACCCTGATATGACTTGCATGTGTAGGAGAAGTTTGCATGTTAAAAGACAATCTAATTGGCTACAACTATCTTAATGTAGGCAGCTCTAAAATGTAAAGTGCTATCTTTGTATTTGAAATTTTAGATATTTTGAACTATGAGCACCATGTTAGTCAATGAAGCTACAAAGAAAAATAGATCAATATTCTTGGAGATGTCATTAGTGAAAAACAGTATAAGCATACAGGTTTCTCCCATCAATCTCTTCTTGTGAGCATATACATGTCAATTAAAGCAAATAACTCAAAGGTTAAGGATTATAAACTTGTGTATTTGAAATATTCGACACTCATCATTCAGAATGCTTTTGTAGAATTAGCTCTTAATAAAATCCACATAAATAAACCTTACAAATACTGCAATAAAAATAAATTCATTTGATGGAGCTACAAACATCAGCAGATTGCACTCACAAGGCGAGCATTATCAAGACGCCTTGCCGCTGCCTGATATTCCTTCCATTTTTCTTGCTTTGCCTATTGAAATATATGCATACAGCAATTTTAAAAGATTGAAATATAGTACGACAAAGCTTATGGACTGCACTTGCATTGAGATAAATGGTAAGTGATTCATAAGAACGAGAAGTTCTATATACAATTTCCTGGGATTGGCACAAGAACAAGAAATGTAAGTTGACAGTTAAAGAATATTCTTCTAAATATACTGAGGCTCGGCAACAATTCACAAGAAATATAATTCAAAAAGTTATAACAACAACAACAACAACTAAGGTTTAAAATCTCGACCCGTGCCGAGATTTCGGTCCCAAACCGGAACGATACGATTTCGATATCGTATCGTGTTGTGCCAATATTGTTTCGATATTTTTTTTTATTTATATATACTAATTATTAAATAAATATATTTATTGTGTATAATTTAAAAATAAGTTGTATATTGATTTTATATAAATTCTCAATTATTGAACTTAATATTATTAGAAAAAATAATTAAATATAATTTTCTTTAAAAAAATTGATCTATTAATAACTTGAATTAAAATTGATACATCATAACATATTACCTTACTAATACCAAAAGAGTGGCGTTAAACATTGATTTTGCAACATTCTGCTTAGGTCAACTCCATAATTCTCCAACGTCTAGATTAAATATATACAATATTGATATTGATTTCTCCACATGTCCATCAGCGTATCTCGATTTATCACTGGATGTTAGATTTGAACTAGCACCACTGAAATCGGAATGGATACATGCAAAGGATAAGGATAAGCATATGTCCCCGAGCTCTGGTATGACAAATCACCATATGATGCATCAGGGTTATAATAAGAAGGTTGCGAGTATGATGCACTTTAACCAGAATCAATCTTAGTTAAACTCTCTCGCATCTCGTGATAATTATGAGCTTTCTTTTGTTTGTCACCCATATATCGACGTTGATATTGAACAGCGCTACTTCTAGCTCCATGATCATAATCTTGAGTTGCATGTGTGTGATCTATCTCACATGTCCATGGCTTCGGTGCTAGAGTAGGGGGAATATAATTTTTACCACTAGATGCATCACCACTGTCATCACTTCCATGAGTACTTGCACTGCTATCAACATCACTATTCTCATTTCAAACTTCTCGTCGGACTACCATGTTAGAAGGTGATGATGTTTCATCACTGTCATCGTGTTCTTGCTCATCAATTGCATCGAGTGGATTTTCTTTAATTTTCAATTGACCTATTTCGTAAAAGCAGGAGGTTTGCCTTTTTCTTTCATTTTAATAAAAGTTGCAGGAACTTTGTCTCTGCTTTTGCCTCTATCTATAGACTTTAGTCGGGTTTGGGTTTGGGATGTTTGAGAACATCTAGATCGAAATCCAGAAAATCGAAATTCTTGATAAAAAACTTCATCATCATCTTCTTTCTCATAGATATCTCCTCTAGCTTGTATTTTTTCAATTTGTTAAGAAATTGAGATAGTCGTGGTGGATCTCCTGCTTCATCAAGTAATGGATTCTCAGGCTCAACATGTTAGTATTAGCCCTAATACCAATTATGAGATGATTGTAAAGGGCTCCTTTTGTATCATATTTTATTATTAATAAAGGCAAAGTTAGTTATTATATTACTTCAATTCAGTGTCAAATGAATAAGTATAATAATGTCCTAGAGTAGGAGGTTCTAATCTACAATATATCAATTGCATAAATTGATAGTGAGATATTGTATATATATATAGAGCATTACTCTTAACTATTCCTAGTCAAGCATTAATATGCAAGGACAATATTAATGCGTTGAGATTAGCATGTAGGTTAACGGATGACTTAATCTCACAAGTCATGGATATGAAATCTCAGGTTGACACATGAATATATATTAGAGAATATATACTGAATGACCCGCCATGAGAATGTTTCATGGATCGTTATATGAGTGTCATAAACATTCTCATGTGACTATTAGTATGAATAATCCTTAGACTTGAAGTCACTATGGTTCCCTACATAAGGAGTTGTACACTTTAGCATCGACAAACATCACCCGTAATAGGGTGGACCATAAAACCGATCACTGAGTATGCAATAAGTTATGCGGAGGGATATGAGTGATGTAGATGAAATCTATCTCTTCCATATAACAGAAGTGATATCTGTGGGCTTCTTGATTAGTAGGACACAAGAATGCATGACCATACTTAAATGAGTCAATATACGATATTGAGCTTATTTGATTGAGTGTGTCTACTTAGAGATCAAGAAACATAAAAATTGATACGAGAATGACACATCTCATTAATCAATCTAGATATCAAGGATAGAAGGATTGAGTCATACAAGATAATAACCACGGAAAGGTTAAGTTGGATCTCGACATTCTCGTCACTTGGATAGTAATAATGGCTTGCCAGATGTCACTCATTGCTTATGTATCTAAATGTTGATTTGGATACATTCCCAACGTTATAAGAACCTATTAGGTCACACACAAAGAACAAGTCAATAGAGATAGATTCATATGATGGATCATTGGATTAAATCTAATTCAAATTAGACTCATTGAGTTAGACTCAATTGGATCAACTATTGGATTGAGTCCAATTCGAATTAGACTCATTTAGTCAATTGGATTGATGATTAATGTGTTGAACTCATTAAGTGATTTCATGAATTTGAATTCATGAAGAAAGAGTAGTGTACAACTTGAATTACTCATACATTGGATGAAGAGTGAACAATTTGAATTGCTCATGCATTGGATGCATTGGATTCATTGGATGAAGACAAATATTAATGTCAATTAAGGCAATTGATATTAAGGCATGAGGTAATTTCATTAATCTATAAAAAGGGATTTTTGGATTCATTTTCATGATGAGTTTTTAGTGTTCTTGCTCTTCTTCCTCCTCTCTTCCACTTGGCCGAAACCCCCAAGAAGGGTTGCTAGCACAACCTTTGGTCGTTTCATTCTCCACTTTGTGAGTTTGTGAGACAAACGAGGCTTATTCGTGTGGATATCACAGAGGCACGATCACTTCATCGCGTTAAGATCCGCATCTAAAGAAACGTTACTGTCGAGATTGCGAAGGGCACGCAACAAAGGTATAACTCCCTCTCATGTAAATCTTAGTATATGGTTCCCTTTCACATGGATCTTCTGGAGAAACTAGATGTTTTCCGCTACGCTTTCGCGTGTTTAGCATCCTAGTTCCTCACAAAACAGTGCTCCACAAATCCATTATTGGATCATTCTCAATTTAAACAAATTCAATATCAAATGGATCTACATCATCAGACTCTTGTTCTTCATTCTCTTCTGTTATTGCTCTTAGTTGAAGATGCATATTATAATGAACGTAGACCATCTTCTCCAAGTGACGATAAGAAAAATGATTTCGTACTTTTGTATGAATGAGGAAGAAAGTTACTAATTTCTTTTACAACCCATTGAAGACGTTGTGCAATCTTTTTCAAATTTGGAGTTGATCCTCCATATCGCAACCACCACTCAACTGTAAGATAAATAAGAACAAAATTAAAATAGTATTTATATTTGTTGACAATAATTAGTAATAAATTTTACTATATTTACCCACACCCATTTTATATATGAATAACACTGTAATAGGATTGCTAAAAGAAACCATATGCCTCTTGAAATAATCGATCATTAATAGTTTCAGCAATTGATTGTCTATTTATATGTAGTCTTAATATTACATGTGGCCACTAATAAATCATCATTTGTGCCAAGATTATAACGGTATTGATATACCGAATTGAGATAATAACCTACAATAATTAAACATATATAATTATTAATTAACAATATTAAAAATTCTTTATCATTAAAAAATATGTATCGGCTAAATGAATATATTTTCCCATTTGATCGTCCCATCTTGTAGTGATTATATCAATGAAATGTTGATACTTGGTTGATGATTATAGATGCCTCTTAATTTCCTCTTTTGCTTCATGAATTAGGCAATAGATGTTGCCCATTTGTGGCTTCTTGTCCATATCGATTTTACGTAGAACAACGTACAATTGTTCTACTATTATAAGAATATCTGCGATATAGTCCCAAAATCTAACAGATATAATAATTTTTTGCACCTCCTTACCTTCGATCGTGTTAGAATATCGAGGGCCTTCTCAATCCTCAAAAGAGAACATGACCTTCAATCCGACTTTCTTCTTATTCAACAATTTTAACAGAAAAAAGTGAGTAGTAAACCTAGTTACTCTTGGTCGCAGAATCTCCCCATAAATAAATTTTTTCATTAATCCATGAACCCAATGATGATTATAGAGGAATTTTATTAAAGATTGACCTTTTTTCACTACCTTCTATATCGAGCTTACCGATATCTGTCATCATCAAATTGATACAGTGTGTTGCGCATGGTGTCCAAAATAATGTTTGATACTTTTGCTCCAATAACTCTCCAGCACTCTTAAAGTTGGCACCATTATCTATAATCACCTGCACTATATGTTCGACACCTATCTTTTGAATTACACTATCCATCAAACGATATATGTAGGGTGCATCATGATAGTTTATAGTTGCATCAATAGATTTATGAAATATCACCTTTTTATTGCAGTATAGTAGAAAGTTGATAATACTCATTCGTGTAGATCCTGTCCCACCATCATATATCAACATAACCCCATATAAGCTCCATTGCTTTTTGCATGATAGGATCCAAGTCTTGATCTCCTCCACTTGTTCATCTAAATATGGACCCGCAATTTTATATGCAATCGGAAGTTGAATACCAAGACCAAATTTTTGAATGTTGGACACCATAGTACAATAGTATGCGTTGTTTGCTGCATTAGGGGGAATATGATAAAAATGAAAAAAATTTAGCAATACTTTTACCGATTGATTTCTTCTTCTCTTTTAAATATGCATCATCAATCCTAGTCTGTTTGCTAGCTTGGTTTGAGAATGTTAGTGGATCAGTATCAGCAATATCAGCTGCATGTCTTCGTCCCATAAAAGGAAAAAAACGACCAATATCGCATATTTTGGACAGCTGCATGACTTGTATTAAAGTAATACAAACACTTGCACTCTTTCCTAATGTTGCTGCAGTAGTTGAGCCACTTCCATGGACACCAAAGCCACTTCTATGTCGCATATTTTGCTCATAGTCATATTGAGTTCGAGAGATACTAAGAGTTACTAAAAAGTCTTCGTCATTTGGAACTTCACCATGACCTTCAAATTCATCATAGATTGGTTCTTTAGAGCTTCGTCTATCAACAAGCTCACATTGTCGTTGTTTATACTTTAATGTTTTTTTGTCATCAAATTTCTTTTTCATTGCACGACGAACTTCTTGAGAAACTTTTAGACAATTAGAAATATCTGGATATCCACCCGTAAAATGTTGTTTTAGGTGTGTGACCCCACTATCACATCCAATCATATCGCAATGCAAACATTCCCAATGGAATCAATTTTCTAATCGACGTGCGTATCTCAAAGCAAGATGATGAGATTGTTGTTTCGATGTCATTACCTATGCATTATAAAAAAATTAAGAATAATATACATTTCCAAGTAATGGTCATCATTTTATAACGTTAAGAATGTATTTATCATTGTAAACTTACAAATTAAGTATATAAACTATAAAGTGCAACTTCCTGAAATATGAAACAATCTCCTAAAAATATTAATTCACCTTTTTCAATTTAGAATGATCAGAACTGCACAAGATTATAAGTATTTTATTAGGAATCATAAACTTTATAGCATACCTTTATCAAAATTTCTAAAATAAAGGACATGTAATATTTCCTAAACATATCAAGTAAAGACATTTTAAGACAAAAATATATATGATAGATCAGTAGAAACATTCTTTGACAAAAATATATATTTCATATATTCAGGAAGAAAGAATCATAAAAGTACAAAAGTTAAATATGTTAATATTCATGGATCCAAATTTCAAATTAATTCTAAGTTAAAAAAATATTATCTATAATAAATATATAAATTAACATAAAGATGTTACTTTATATATAATAATTATACAAATTAATTAATTAATTATTATCTGTAAAAATATAAAATAATAAAAATATCAGAATATAAATTTAATTTATTAGATTTTTTTTAGAATTTTTAAATTTTTTTTAGAATATTAGAATATAAATCTGAATTATTATAAAATTTTTAAATGAAATTTAAATTAATAAAAAAATATTAGAATATATATCTGAATTTTTATAATTTTTTGAATTTTTAAATGAAATTTAAAATAATAAAAAAATATTAGAATATAAATCAGATTTATTATAATTTTTTTAAATGTTTTAAATACAATTTAAAACATTAAAAAATAATTTTTCAGAATATTAATTAAAATTTTAATTTTAAATATATTTTTTATATATTTTATTAGGATAATTTAATTAGGATTTATAAAAGTCTGTTTGGAATATCACACCTACTTGGGAATTGTTTAAATTAATTAAATCAAAATTTTAATTTATTTACTCAAATCTAGGGCACAACAGCGGCGGATTGCGGGACGACAGCGGCGGATTGTGGGTGGATCGTGGGGATCCGGTGGCGCTGAAGGCGTCGCGGGACACCTCTGGCGGCAATTTCGGTGTTGTCAGAGACGTCCGACGACAATTCCGACGGAGGCATCCAGTGACTCCTCCAGCGTCACCCGTGGCACATCCTATACGGGGATGCCGACAAATAGGGGAAATCATACCTAGTCGCCGCTCGTGCTGCTGCCTCCTTGCTACTTGCCTCGCCGCTGCCGCCTCGCCGCTTCTGATTGATTGCTCTCTGGTGCCATTTTATAAGGTTTTTTTTACATTCTGCCATTGGCGATTGATTAATCGTGACAGAAGGAATTGATTTGATTCCCTCTGTCGCTCGATTAATCGATCACGACAACTCACATGCTATCGCGGATGCCTGTGGATTACGCGCCAAAATCATAGCGCGTCAGGTGCCGTTTTCGGCCAGGCGATGAAACGGTAAAAACCGTCCGTGTCACCCGGCACAGAACAACATTCTTTTCCAAATATTATCCTACTAGGTGTGGTCAACTATATGGATTCTTCTACGTCATTGGGTTCTATCCCCTACTATATCATCGTAGATAACAAATTTCAAAATATTTAACAAGAGAAATCTCCATTAGAATACAGATTATAGCAAGTCACATCCATAATGCAAATGCAGGTATAGCATATTATACCAGAAAGTATATTCTAAAACCATACACCAAATAAATGAGTTAAAGCATGAGATGGTGTTGGTTGTGATTTATTACAACAAATAAAGATGCCATAATTATGCTTAACAGTAACTGAGAAATGCATGATCTAAATCTGTAAACAACTTGATCATCTAGATTACATAGGTATTTTGATAAAGGTTTCCTTCCAATTAGCAACAGCCAAGTCTTTATAGAACATTTCCTTGAAGTCTGTCACTTATGATATAAATAATAAGAAAAAACAGAGAAAACAAAGGATTGCAATGATCAGAACTAGTATTGGCATAACGAAACAAAAATGAAACATATATTAATTCTACCACATCAAATATTGTGACATAAAGGTAAACATCATCTCCAGAGGATATTGCATTCTTCCGCCCACATTTTTTCATCCATAGTGATTTTCCATAAACACTGCAACACTCTGAAAATGTTATCTGTGAAACAAATGGACCCTTAGTCTTATTCTTCTTCCCTATCCCATGTTATTGGTAGGCGCAACGTCTTTGAGATCGTGAGAGAATGAGAGATTGTGATTCTGATATTGGTAGGAGCAACTTCATACGAGAGGATGGGATCATCAAGTGAGGGGTTAAATAATTAGTTTATATTTATAATTTTTATTAATAATGGGGTGAAAATCAAGAGGGTGCCACTTATTTTAATTATCATTTGATGCACCATGTTGAAAAAATATCAAAAGGACATTGGTGCCCTATGTTGAAAAAATATCAAAAGAATGCTCCAATCTATTTTTTCATTACCAGAGTAGTCCAATATTGTCATAGAAGCTTTGGCTAAAAATGCTCCAAAATTGAACAAATTTGCTTCAACATGGTTAAAGTTGCTCTCATATTGATCAAAATTGCTCTAACATTGGTTAAAACTGCTTTAATGCCGTCAAAACTACTCCAACACTCGTCACCCTTGCTCCAACGTTGGTCAAAATAGCATCAATGTTTGTAAAAACTGCTATTAGTCAAAAGTACTCCCCCTTGTAAGAGTTTTGGCCAAAAACTACTACAGCGGTGTTAGACAAGTCAAGTTAAAAGGTAATTTGGGAAGAAAATTTAGGGTGTTGTTTTGTTTTTTTTTGCAACATAAGACATTCTTTTAACAATAATGAAAATAAAGGGCACTCTTTCATTTTTTCCCCTTCGTAATTGACATTAAGATGCATTGTTAGCAATAATTTGACAAAGTTACAACTTAAAACTAAAATAACATCTAGATACGCAAATGACATAGACACAACACACTAATATTTCATATTGGCAAAGTGCACAATGGCTAATATGTTTGTTATATTTTAAATTGTTTATAAAAAATTAATTTTATTAACTATCTAATCATTATAGATTTATTTTTAGAAGTAAACCAATTGGAAGGATCTTAAAGGAGTAAAACTCATTGAAATTCATCTTAGTGCACTTTGATAGGTATTGAAGCATGCTAAGTCTCCACAGGATCTGCAGTGTAGCTATATAAGTTTGGCCAGAAACCAAAACTCGAAGACGGGGCATAATTTATACCTTGGTTTCAACAATAAAATAAAGGAAAATATGAACAAATCATGAAAATGCAAAAATGAACAATCAAAATAAGTTAAAAATCACTGGCACAGAACTAGATAAGAAATAAGGAAATTCAAGTAAGATCTACTGGTTTTGACTAGTCATCAAGATTTTATGTACTGGCAAGAGAAACTCATGAAAAAGTCTCGCACTCACCTTGCTATCTGATGTTTCCTCTTGTTCTTTGACTTGCTGAGTGATTGGAGCTTCTTTTGCCAATTCCACTTCATCCCGTTGGTAAAGCTATAAAAAAAATATGGTAGCATGTGAAGCTCAAATAGAAAATTGATTTTTTTTTTAATTTCTCTTTGCTTATTTTCTTGTTTAGTGCCTTTTGCATGATAATAGAAACTAGTATAACATACATTATAAAAGCAGTAATGACATACTATTGTATTAGGAAGAAAAATCAGAGTTAGGAAAAAGATTTATGATGGTACAAGCAGGAATAAAAAAAGCCAGATGGTGTATGGCCAAAGACAAGGAACTGCAGAAAGACAAGATCATGACACCAGCTAAAATTTCAGTTTGTTTTGGTATCTCTTTTTTTTTTTAAGAAAAAGGAACTAATTGTGTTTCAATGTAGAGAATCTCCCAAATAAACAACATTTGCTTTAGTTCCTACCACTCACAAACTCAGCCAAAATGATAATACAATTTAAATTATGTCCATTCAAAAACAACACATTTAGCAAAAAAACAACAATTTTAATTATTCAAACCCAACTGAACCAAAATGTTCAGTTTTTTCTGGTTCGGTTTGAATAGACAGTTTGGTTTGGTTCATGAAAATTTTACTTAAAACATTGCGCACTATCATATTTGTGGCGGTCCTTAATATGATATATCAGAGCACCCATTTTGAAAAGTGAGAGGTCTCACTGGCTTCACCATCTACGATGTTAAAAGAGATTTAAATATACTTCGAAATCAACATTAGCAATTCCGTTTGTTTGTCCTAAGCAACATTTACCTATAAGGAAGATGTTGTTATGGTATTTTTAGACAAATTTATCTGTATGGTTAGGTTTTCTTACATTAATTGACTCATCATCATGCTTATGTCGCAACCAAAGGGAATTGACATTGTACCTTAAACTCCTACATAGTCAAAGGACATTCAATCGGAGAACACAAAAGAGAAAGACAAGGAGCTGACCTTGCGTTGCTCCCGCATGAGGAAAGCATACTTCTCTATGTTCGGGACGGCGAGCAGCTTAGGCATCAGGTGGTTGCGGAAATGCCCTGGCGCCACCTTCACCGTATCCCCAGCTTTCCCCAACTTGTCGATCGTCTGATAGACACAGACAGAATCACGCTAACGGCATGAGCCATATCAGTTAAGTAGGGAGAAGGATGTAAAGGTGATAGTCATACCGTGGTGAGGATCACCTCAAGCTTTCTGTGCCGAACGCCTTGGGCGGAAAACAAGAATGGGTTGGTGATATTAGCCGAGGACGATGACTGCGAGCCTAGAAGGTGGCGAAACCCAGCAACTCCACAACAGCGAGCGGGCGACATGTTGGATGCCTCGGCTGCCGCGATGGTCGCCCGAGGAAACCAAGAAGAGGGAGCGGTAAAGCTCGATGAATAAGGAAACCGAGAGGAGGGACGGCTCGATGAATAGGGGAACCGAGAAGAGGGAGCGGAGAAGCTCGATGAATAAGGGCTTAGGGATTTTACTTGTAGATTAAAATGGAATAGGATTAAAAAAAAAAAAAAGCATCGGATCGCGGCCCGTGAGAAGCACGTGACAGGTGATATTGCAAAAGCAAAAAAAATAAAAAAACATTATTGACAAAACTTTGTCAGAAGTGGGATTTGAACCCACGCCCTCGTTCGAGGACCAGAACTTGAGTCTGGCGCCTTAGACCACTCGGCCATCCTGACAATTTGCCTTTTGAGTTTAAGTAAATATAAAAGTAATTTATAATTTAAGATAGCAAACCTTGCTCCTTTATAAAGAGAAAATTACATTTCAGTTCTGTAATTTATATTTTTCCTAATTTTAGTCCGTTTTTAGTACAATAATTTAAAATATTTTTAATTTTAATCCTTTTCTTCTAAAATTAAAATTTTTTATAGGCAAATACTCAGTTGGCGGTTAAAATATTGAGTTGTAAATTGAATTTATGGATTTTGATTTTTTATGACCTATGTGATTTTTTTTACAACTTAATATTTTGATCATCAACTAAGATGGGATACGTCCATAATTTATGGATTAAAGGATGATCCACTATTTGATATTAGTGGATTATGATGAACCCTATCTATTTAAGTGGGGGGTCCATTGAAATAGATCAATGTGGATCATCTTCTGGTCCTTAAATTATAGACCAGAGAACCTATGCTCCGTCAATTAGGTATTCTTCGATCGTCAACTACTGATATTTTCTGATGAAATATTTTACTTTAAAAAAATTGTTTGAAATTGAAAAATATTATAAATTATTTAACTAAGAATTCATTAATAGTACTAAAATTAAAAAAAAAAAGTTACCAGACCGAAAAGATAATTTTCTCCTTCCAAAGCATCCCATTCTTCTTCTTCAATTGCTCGCAATCTTCTTCCTTTACGATCTCTCTCATCATCTTCCTCCTTCTCCCATCGCCCAATTACTTGACTAATATGGATCTCCTAATCAAACCCAACCCCATGTCCAAGATCCACGTCGAGGTTTGCATGATCTTCACTCGCGGCCTCCGGCGCCGCTGCTCCACCTTCCTCAAGCCGCAGTGGTTCGTTGTCGGGTGGGTAAACCCCGACGAGAAGTACCGCACTAGGATCGATACTTCTAGAGGGAGCCCATTTTCTGAGGGGGAAGCTTCATGGCGTCGTTGTGGTGGCGTTGAAGGAGCTCATGGTCAGATTCTTGAGCCAAACAGAATCGAATCTGATGGTGGAGAGCTTCTAGCTGAGGAAGAAGAATTCGAGGGAGAGCCATGGATTCGTTGACGTCTCCATATCCATATTTACCGGAAAAGCGGGCAAAATTATTATGGAAGTATCCATTGCAAATTTGCATTTCACTTTTACCTTGTGGATTCTTTTTTTTTAAAATGTAAATTTAAAGATTGATCCTTTCTCAATTTGTAGCCATAGATGGAGATTCCCATGCACAAATGACGGACAGAATCACAATCGCAATCGGAGATGGCCTGACCTTATCTTTCCCGGCCCATCCACAACAGCCATACTGCCGTGCCACTCTTCTTCGGTCTTTGCCTACTTCGAACACAAGACACTTTGTTAGATATATGTGAATAGAAAAAAAGAAGAATATGTAAGGATTTAGAGCGCTAAACACGCAGAAAGCACAACGGAAAAACTAATTAGATCCTTTCTAGAAGATCCATACGAAGGAAAAATATATACTAAGTTTGTTAAAGGAAGTTATACCTTTGTTCTGTGCCCTTTGCAATCCCGACAGTAACTTTTTTTTAATACAGATTTCAGCGTGATCAAGTGTTCGCGCCTCTGCGATATCCACACGAACAAGTTCCGTCCGTTGCACGAACACGACTTTAGAGATCAAGAATCATCTTCTTGTGCTAGCAAGCAAAAATGGTTCAGCCAAATAGGAAGAAGACAAATTCTCTTGCATGAAAATGAATGAGACAAACCTTTTATACTCATTCAAGGAATACCAAAGGTCATTAGGCTTTTGGTCTTCCTTTAATTATTGATATATTAATCTCTATTAATGGGCATTAATGTGTCTCTTGGTCTTCTTTGACTAATGATTAATTAATCTCTATTAATATTCATTAATCTCTTAATGAATTGGTTTAGAATTTTAGATTAACCATTAACCTAATAAGTCATTAACTCAATAAGCTAATGTGTTAGATTATTATATTGGATTAACTGCTAACTCAATAAGTCATTAACCCAATAAGCCTAATCATCTCATAATTAGCTCTTAGAGCTAATACTAACAATCTCCCACTAGCACTAGTGTCAATCATTACAAAGATGACACTAACACTTTAGATTAACCTATTATTCTTAAGATCCTTAGTATTTTAGTCAAACTAAAATACTCATCTCCAAACCAACATGTTCTTTGTCTATGATCCAGTAGGTTCTCATAATGTTGGCAATGTATCTAAAACCACTTTAGATACATAAGCAATGAGTGACATCTAGCAATGCATCATTGTTATCCAAGTGATGAGAATATCAAGATCCGAACTAACCTGTCAATGTATATTATCCTGTATAACTCAATCCTTCTATCCTTGATATCTAGATTAATTAATGAGTCATAGATCATGTCATCCTCTTATCAATCTTTGTGTTTCTTGATCTCTAAGTAAACACTGAAATAAATAAGTTTAATATCTCATATTGACTCATTTGAGTATGGTCATGCATTTTTGTGTCTTACTAATCAAGAAGTCCACAGATATCGCTTTCGTTTTTACATCACTCACATCCCTCCACATAACTTCTTGCATATCCAATGATTGACTTTATAGTCCACCTTGTTACATGTGACGTTTGCCGATACTAAAGTACACAACTTCTTATGTAAGGAACCATAGTGACTTTAGGTCTAAGAACTATTCATATCAATAGCCACATGGGAATGTTTATGACACTCATATAACTATCAATGACATATTCTCATGGTGGGTCAATTCAGTACATATTCTTTAATATATACCCATGTGTCAATGTGATATCTCATATCCATGACTTGTGTGATTAGTCATCAATTGACCTACATGCTAGTCTCAATGCATTAATATTGTCCTTGTATATTAATGCTTGACTAGGAATAGTTAAGAATAGCGTTCTATATATCTACAATATTTCACTATCAATTCAACCAATTGATATGTTATAGACTAGGACTTACAATCCTAGGATATTATTATATTTATTCATTCGACATTGGACTAAAGTAAATATAATAACTAACTTTGTCTTTTATTAATTAGTAAAAATATGATAACAAAAGTGCCTTGTCAATCATCTCATAATTGGTAGTAGGGCTAATACTAGCAATCTTCTTATGTCACTAGTGTCAATCACTGAAATATCTAATATCCATTGACCTAGTGTGACCATTATGTTTTCTTTGTGTCAAAGCCTTGGTCAAAGGATCCGTAATGTTAGCATTGGTCGGTACTCTGCATATCCTCACATTTCATCTATCGGTGTTCTCTTGAATGAGATGTAACTATTGTAGTATCTAATACCCAGCATAATCATTTAAGTAAAATACATCTCTGGCTGTGATCTAGAATCATCCTTGTTAGTTTGAAAGCTAGCATCGGTGTAACCTTTTACAGCAAGCTCTTCATCGCCTCCAAAGATCAAGAAATAATCTTGAGTTCTTCTCATGTACTTAAGAATATTCTTGACTGCTATTTAGTGACCTTCACCTGGATCCAACGGTATCTGCTCATCATTCTTAACGCATATGAAACATCAGGGTGAGTATAAAGCATGACATAAATGATTGATAACTATGATTTGGCTATATTATTTTGATTCATAATGCATATTTTTTGATGGTCT